>NC_064872.1:34965028-35276081 GCF_943734695.1 Anopheles maculipalpis
TTAGAACCCCAGAAATGTTAAAAACTCAAAACCGTTAAATCAGTAAGCTCACATAAATACTTCTGATCTGTAGTTTGGCCAACATTTTTTTTTTTCATTTTCTTTATCAATTACATTCCATGCCTGAACACGTTCGTACGTTCTATCATAACGACTTGCTAAGTTGCAAATAATGGTAAATAAAATGAAAGCGAAGCACTGCCATTTCGATAGCGTCGTAATGTGTTAGAGGTCGCGTGTAACCTCGCTGTCGCATGCAGCTTAGATAACGCACGCTTATTAGTAACAATGGTTACCATTACACCAACGAACAAGCAATGGCTATGGCCAGATCAACGTCCTATTGCGCATAAAGTGAACCACAATTATCACAATTATTTAATCGATTGTCGGTAGCAGTCAATTAGCCATTTCCTTGAGTTCGATTACCGACCGGCAAGAAATAAAATTACAGCCACCGCTAACTCCGCCACTAACACGTTAGATTGACAATAAAAGAAAAAAGCGTCTTCATTAGCTCACCTTATGGCACCACGGCTAGACGCTGATTATGTCGCTCAGTAATGTTTTCCGTGGTGATTTTTTCTTCCTTTCTCCATTTTCAACATAATTTCCCGTATTGCCTTAACTCCATCGTAACTTTACATTCAACCCATGCTACCCTAGACTGTCTTCCGGTAGTCGATCGTCCCATTGGCTGATGGAATGAGGTGGTGGTTTGACGATGCGTAAAATATTTGTGTCACCGTATTGTTAACTTTTTGCCTGTCGTGTCAAGCGATTTGCGTACAGTGAAGAACTAAAAGGTAAGTATAGCTTAAGGGAAGGATATTTTAAATGCACTAAAGGTGTGTGTTCAATTATTTAAAATTCACGAGCAATTGATTGGAAGCTCAAAAAATATTTTGTGACATTTATTAAACACCATTCAAACACTAAATCTCTGATCAACTAAACTGGACCGCCCCGTACACCTCTCTGTCCCAGCTGGGTGGAGAAAACTCTCATACCGCTTGTTCCTCGACTACTAATGAACCCGCTATTGAATAGATACCTAACCAAGGTACCCTCCTGACGAGACTCCCACCAGTTCCGATAAGCAAGAACCAGAAAGGGGCAGGGTTCACGTATAAATATCAAACGACGCTTTAAATCTAACACCAGATAGTCGCCAACAGTTTAGCACACCACTAGGTGATCGTGAGTGACTAGGTGCATTGAGATACATTTTGACAGTTAAAACACTAAGTGATCGTGACTCGCCGTGAAAATGATCGCCCCGAGCACACTGTGCGTGATGCTGCTCAGAACGATTCTAGTGATCGGTGTTGTACTACGGTTCGATCGAAACTGTTGCTCGGGGCAACTGTATCAATCGGAAAGTGCCGAAGTAGGTAAGTGGGACAGCCTCGTCAATAATCTGCCAGTAGTGAGCGAAACAGTGAGTGACGACCTCGCTCATCTTGTGCACAAAGAAGCTTGACTTGATCGGGAAAAAATGCCCTACGGCGGTTGTGGCTCTTGAGTGATCGTGTTCGAAATGCTTTGACAGGTCGACGGGTGCAAAACTATGACAGTCGGTTTCAGCAGCAGCCGGCACACGAGCTTGGCTTCGGGTACTACTACCAGGGAGACATTATGCTGCCGGCCGATACCCGCCAAAGTCAGGACCGTCTATCGATAGCCGAGGAGCATACGTCCACCATTTGGCCGAACGCGATCGTACCGTACTACATCACACCAAATGATTTTAGTACGTATCTGTCACGCTCTGCGTCTTCAAAAAGTCCAACTACTTTCCATCACAAAGATATTGCTCTTTCTTCTAGAACCGCAAGACATACGTACGATCGAAGAGTCGATGAGCGTGTTTCACGCTAAAACGTGTGTCCGGTTCGTGCCTCGAACGCCGGACGCTCCGTACTACGTGACGATCACCAACCGACCGGCCGGATGCTACGCTTCGGTAGGACGCTCCCTAGACAACAGCCAGAATGTGATGAACCTGCAGGCGCCCGCATGTTTGGCGGGCGGAACTCCAATGCACGAGATGATGCACATACTAGGCTACCTGCACGAGGTGAGCCGCCCCGATCGGGACGACTACATCTACGTTAACCGGAGTGCTCTCGAGCCAAGGTATCAAAGTAAGTTTTTTTTCATTATGATTTTTTACTTCAACGTACATGGATGCTGAGCAGCTGCAACTTTTTTTTGTTTTCTAGCGGAAACATTCTATAGAAACAACTTTGCAAAGTACGAGCGAGATGTGGAAACGTACAACATTGACTACAACTATGGAAGCATCATGCACTACACACGGTTTGCCGGTGCAAAGGATCGCACCCATCCAGTGTTGGTGAATTTGGTGAGTTAGGTTTTTTGTTTTTTTACATGATTTTCGACAAAATGATTTATCATTGGTGATATGGCTTCAACTAGGCCTTAGAATGTGTTTTTCTTAGTCTAAGACAAATTAATATGAAATTAACACAAGAAACAGGAGAGTGGAGCTCGTAGTTTGAGTTGATTGAATAAGTAAATTAATCAGTTAGTATCAAAAAACATCATTGACAATTTGACTTTTTATTACGGTTTTTTCCAACTAGGGACGTCATCAGAAGCCTAACAGATATTCTAACCTATAATATAAAGAGATAATATAAACGAGCTAAAGAAATACTAATACAGATTTCGGAGAAGTTTAGCCTTTGCCTTCCCTACGGATGTCGGTTCCGCACTCCAGTCCGCTCCTTAGGAAGAATAGTTAATGGCTGAACTTTGGATTAACTCTTAACTTAGCGAAACCAGTGACGTCCGTCATCCAAACAAGTTATCAGCAGATACGCGGATCATTCACTGGTAGGAACTAGATCTGATTGACCCCGGGAAAATCCTATCCATCTGATCCAAGTATGTAGATCTGACGACGTAGCAAGGAACTGCGCGAGAGTCCGGAATCGATCATTCCTTCGTGGGATCAGCCCGCCAACGGCGGTTGCTTGCATCCGGTTTTGTTCCCGACAGATGTTAATGGGACCTTTCCACTAACATTTCTTGGGCGAGGGCAGGAACTTCAGCCAGACACGTCGTGTTTTCACCCTTAGGCTTTAACGGAAGCTCAGCACGCAAGCATCATGTTTGGTGAAATGATCTTGCAAGTAAATTTGAAATGTATGCCAACTGTCTTTGTCGCGGACCCAGAGTTAGGGCATTGGATTCAGGGCATCTTCGTTTGAGATGTCTTAAATCGTCTAAGAAGGTTTCGCTGCACTTCAGTATTGACCAGATTATGTAAAAATGCCCCTAATTTGTCAATACCCAAAGCACCTCACATTCGGGCACAGAGAACCTGACAATCAAACTACTTGCATGGTATCCTGGTTTCGTTGCCTGAAACCACCAGCTGGCTTTGAAAGCGTCTTTCTTATAACGTTCTAGCTTGGGCATAAACAGTACGATCCTTACTTCATTTGTACCGTAGGGTTTTAAGGAAAGGATTCATAACCAGCGGGCAGAGTTGCCGTCAGTACAAGCTACTAAAGTGTCTTTTTATTTATTTCAAGAGGGACGGCCTGGCAATGTGTACCTTTAGAAAAGGATTAACACGAGTGTTTTATCAAATTAACACTAATTGGACTCTTTGATCCAGATTGATTGATCCTCTTCAAAATACTTAACCAGCCGTCTTATTTTACACATGTCTATTATCTATAGCCGACATTTTCCAGTGTTCTCAGTTGTTTTGCAATAGTATTTCTACTTCTACAATCAGCGACAGAAATTTTGTTCGCAATCTCGATTTCATTCTGGAATCAATTGAGCTAAATTGATAAATTAACACATAATTGAGGGCATATGCCTGCCACCCAGCAGTATACTTACTATAAGTTCTCTCCAATAGCGCTCTTGTCGATCAAAAAAGGCCAAATATCTACTCAAAAGAATTTTGTACTAGGCAAACCTACATCAGAGCATTTTTTGAACATCATTATATCATGACAGGCCCGAGGATCAAATCTCATATGTTGACTGTTCCTCTGTAAGAATAACTATTCATTTAAGTGATATCAATAGGATGATATACAGAAAAGGATGATATATCGAAGAAAGCAGAAGGACCTTATCACCAAGATCATAAATGAAATACTTCAAGCATAAACTTCCAAAAGCCAAAAAATCCTTTTTTTAACTTTGTTTTATGTAACAATGTAATTCCTACCTTTTCTATACATATTCATTACTTACCTTATTCCAACAGAAACCATACGATGAACAGGACTTTGGCAACCGTACACTCAGCCCGTCCGACATCGAAAGCATCCAATTCCGATACTGTCGAAACGCCACCGGCCTCTACTGGCTTCAGCCATTCCAGCTACTTACCAGCACATTCTTCGGTGCCCGTTCATCTCGTTCCAGAAGTTTCGGTTAAAAACTTGAACTTGCATAGCTTTCTATCACTATTTTCTCTCTTAACAAAAACAATTAACGATTCTCATGTCAGATGTGTTCCAAGTGTTCTTATTCCATTGTTTTTTTCCCATGTTTTCTCTCTTTACATTACGTAGTTTTTCCACTATCACACCGTTTTTTCTTCTTTTTTAATCTGTGTTTTATGTGTTACTTTCCTTGCTTTACCGTGTTGCTCACTTACTAAGAATAAATTTGTAGCGATATATTACACATATTGCCAATCTCATACACCGTTTGTTTGCCGTCGTGGTCGCTCACTCTAAAACAAAAACCGAACAGTACAATGTTGGTTGGTGAAACTTTACAAAAAAGCAAACAAAACAGCTTCCTACTCCGACCACCGGCGGCGCTCGGGGTGGTGTCACCTATTACTGCTATTACCACTAGTACTACTACTAGCTTGGATCACCAGCAGCAACCGGTGCTGTGTGGTATGTGTGGTGTTTTGCGATAATTGATTTAAACTAGAACTAAAATTGGATTTATCTCCCTCTGCTTTAGGCGGTTTTGAAACTATACACGTGTTCAAGGTTTTTTTTTTGTTTGGACATTTGTTTTCGAAATTGTAACATAATCCTCGGACCAGGGGAAAACCTTGTTTTCCCCCTCTTAGCGTACCGCAAGTTTGTTACAAATCTAGCCGAGTTCCTTTACCAATAAAAGAAAGCTTGTTTCTAACAAAGTTAGGGAGATTTTCCTTAATTGGTTTTGTGTTTGATGATGCGTACACTATATTAAAAATATATAGAATTAGCATCCGTTTTAACGCATTTTTCTCTTTCTTCTGAACTGCTGCTGCCGTTGCTGTTTGATACTATATACTCATGCGTATTGAGGACGATTCGGTTTTGGTGTAACTGATTGAGTTCTATTTTGTAAGTGCTATCTTCGTGTGTGTCTGTGTCGGTGGTGTGATTAATAGAAAATTCTTTTGCTGTACGTAATATGCTGTTCTCCTTTTCCCATTTCTCTACTCGGTTTTTACACGCTGCTCAGCAGAGCAATAAGAGTTACCTCATTCGCCTTGTTTGTTCCACTTTTTTATTGTTATTTTAGTATAAGTTTTATTTTTCAATTTACTGTTTTTCTTTATCTCCTTTCGGGGGGTTCTTTTTTTTGGGGTAAATTGTACAACAGAGCACTGCTCACATGTTTAACTCACGCGCGCACACATTATTAAAGGTTGAGGTTACTTTGTTTTTAATCGATCCACGATTCTGTAATGGTTTTGCCTTCATATGTGTTTTGCTTCTTCTGTTGCTGCTGCTACTAATCTGCTCTACTCTTGGTATCTAGTCGGGTTAGCTTATCTTGCCTTTAGCTGCTACAAAGCTCCGTACAATGGAGCATTTCTCTTTACTGCTTCTTGCCTTTTTTTTTCTTGCACTTCCCGTGAAACGTTTGCCTTTTTCCATAATTGTCTTAAAACTGTTCACCTGGCTTCCGCTCTTTCGCTTACACCTTTGCTATGACTCTTTCTAGTTCACATTCAATTTATTAAACATACCAATTTGTTGTTGTATTTTCCTCTTCTCCTCACGATCATCCCATTTTACTCGCATTTCTTAATTTTTAATCGAATATGTTTATGTCCCGAAGTTTTGTTTTATTTTTCGTTCTAATTTTTCGTAGTAGTAAGAAGTAAGCATCTTATTCCGATAATTGATTTGCAAATTTCACAACTTTCTGATGTTTTGTGTTTCGTATTTAACTGTTTTATTTTGCGGTTTTTTAATATTTTTATAAAGTTTTTTTTCTTTTCACTTTAAATTTCATATTTCGTCGCCTGTTAGTATTACTTATTACGTACGTATGTATTTTGTTTTAAGTTGTTCCTGAAATGTGGAGTGATAATCATACATATGCTGCCTTTATGCCTGCGTGTGTGTGCCATATTTTACTTCCTCCGTTTTGGGCATTTTGAGGTAATGTTTTTTTTTTTATCATATTTTCAGCTACTTAGTAGCTGTCTATGTATCTTCTTTACTTTTCTATTTCAAAATACATTCTCAATAAAAAAAAATCAGTTCTTGAATTTTTTTTTATATGAAAAAACCAAAAAAACAGAAGTATGAAACTTGTAAATCAATCCATTGTAGTTGTGCTGCATGTCACAAACGTTCTAAGCATGAGACCAGTGTTCTAGATCTTTTTGATCCAATTTTGTAAAAAAAAAATTCACCACCTATTTCCCTTTCTCTCTGTCTCGCTCGCTATAGTTTTTCTTTGAAAGACATATTTGTTTAATTTTACTTTACTTTTTGGTAGCACTGCAAACTTGCTCAAGAGCACCAATAGACGATTGGATTCTTTTTTACACACTTGTTTCATATTCACTACACAGAAGATGATGTTTCGACAGAACTGTTATCGACAAATTGTTCGTTCAATAGTAGTGATTTAATTTTATTTTTTAATTTTTTTTTATTCATCGCCAAATGGTAAGCCTGTTCCTTAAGAAGTTACGCGTTATGAGCATAATGCTTTTAGCACCATTTTTGCATTATTATTTTGCCATAATGCAACAAATTTGCATCTCAACAACTCTTGTGAATGATGGGCGAGTTTATTGCATTCATAAGTAGCATCACCAGGATAGTGCAGCCAATAGCCAATCGTTCCGAATAATGCTCTCTTCCGTCATGAAAAGGTGTAGCCAATTGGATGACAATGCGAATTATGCATGTGTATGGGTGGGTGTAGCAGATGTTATTAAGGGAACATTGCCGATTGGGGGTTTAAAAACACACGATTACTACACCTTAGTAACTACATTCTAAATAACCGTTACGATCGAGTGCACGTGTGTGTAAGGAAAGTCGTGAAAAAAGAATCAGATTAACTTGGTTTACTTTATACATTTTGTGAAGAACTTAAAATCGAGCTTTTTTGTATCCTTTCCCTTTTCTTTCTATCTCTCTCTCTTTCCCTTTCGCAAATCCTATCCTTTCTTATCCTAATCCTTCCCAACGACCAATATCCTATCTGTACAAAACGCACATCTAATGCTCTGGACACACAAAACACACGTACATTCAATAAACCTTTCTCTTCATTCGTCATCCTCACATTCATTCAAGGTCCAACGCATCCAAACTAACCAATCGCTCCAATAGATGATAAAAATTGGGAATCTAATGTCCTGATCAGATTTACTCATTACTATTATCCTGTACAAATCCCTCCGTATCGTTCGCTCAGCTCACTCGCTCTCGCACTATCTCATTCATACACACGATTGATTACTTTTTGACCGGGAAAACACACGGGAACTAGTGCCTACACACAAGGGCGGAACACTATTATCCTGCCTGTGTGTGCGTGTGTGTGGGACATTAGTTCGCGCGTCCCGGTACAAAATTGGCAGTGATCTACTGGTTCATTCCATATACATATTTTGCAATTTTGGTGGAATTCTAGTTAAGTTTTAAATTGTTTTCTTTTATTTTCAATTTGTACACATTGGATTTTTGCGCTTTCCTCCAATTTTTGTTGCCATGTTTATAACTTATATGCAATTACACACAAAACCCGTTGGCAAGATTGATGTTGTTTAAAACCAATTAAGAGCCCAATTTGCAAATCCCAATTAAATTGCAGAACATTTTGTTGCTTTTGCGCACAAACGGAGTAGATCTCTTTTGGCTTGCCCTGGCATCGTGTGTCCTTCCTTCTAGACGTAACCGCACAGCTCGAAATAATCTCATCTATTCGCTTCCTTCCTTGTCCTTGTGTTTTCTTCACCTGTTTCCAGTGTATAAAGTAAAACCGTTTTTGGATAGTTGCTGTGTATTTAATTAATATTAAATTTTCCTTGGAGATTCTACATTTCACGATGTGTAAGTTATCGGAGCAAGGTGTATGTATTTAAAGGAGATGAGAAAATTTCCTGATGATATGAGACAAATTTTGATCACCCACTTCTGTCCGTTGGTGCCGCTCCCAGCTTTTTTTTGCCAAAATTATAAAGAACCAAACACGTTAGCGTTTTTACCACACCGCATAAAATTGTGTGGCAAACCGTAAAAAAACGATACCAAAATGTGACGGTTTTACGAAGCGGATCATCCCAACATCGTATTCGTCCTTCATATCCTGGTTGTATTCTGCACGTCAGGAAAATTCTGAGGAAAAGCTGCAAAAAGGGGATGTGCATATGATGAGGATGCTCTTCAACGGATTCCGTTCGTTTCCACGGAGCGAAAGAAAGAAGCACAGGAAACGCGAATCCATCCATCATGTACGGTTCGTGTTTCGTTTGATATGGAGATCCTCGAAAAACGGATCATTCCCCGAGATGTGCTTAAAACGTTTGGTGGGAAATAGATAAGATGATAGAAACAGGCAAAAAGAGAGAAGTATCAGCGCTCAGATGTAACTCGAAACAATGGTTTCTCACTACTGCAGGATTGCTGATCGTCCAAGGAAGGGTTGTGCAAAAAGTGTTGCGCGAATTTATTCTTAGAGTTGTCACCCACAGCCCGAAGCTTCAATGCTAGAAGTAAAAGAATGTTAATATCCAAAAACGCATCCCCTGTGTTTTCGTCGACCGGTTTGAAATAGCTTTCTGTGCTTTCTGCTCTTTAATACACGATCGATATAATCTATGAAAAGCTGATTCTCGTGGTATGTCAGAATTTCTACAATATTTTTTTTTCTTTTTATTGCTTCAGGGGCTCAAACGATAAACCCTACCAATTAGTTGTCTATGTATAAATATGATTGATACGCCCTGTCTGTTTACAGTTTGTTGGTATATCTTTTTGCGACAAAATCTAACAAAAAAAAAAAAAACAATAAAATTACTCCAATTCCATCTTCTGATAACTCAACTGAAATGGGAGTTTTGTGTGGACGACCTGACCTCCACCGATGTCGATGAGGCTTGAACAGTGCCCACACAAAATATAGCTCTTTTCACACGTAGTTTTAAACAATGTACAATCTCGTTCGCCGGATATCCTTTTTTACAGATAATGGTGTTATGCAGACAACGACAGCGGTCAGTAAAACATGTAAAAGAACAGTTAATGCTCTTATTTAGTTTTCTTGTGCCTCTGTTCATTTACAGTTTTGAATATTAAAACCAATATACAGCATAAACTAGATACTTTAAAGAAAGAAAGGAAACATTTTGTTAGCACCAAATCGATTTCCAGAATTGTCAGAAGGTACGCAAACAGCGAAACCATGTTATTAAAAAAAATCAGAATTGAACTAATCCGATGTACACTACTACACACCAACAAGCATCGAAAAGATTCTTATATATTACCATCTACTAGGTTTACTACTGCCTTCCACGATAAATCCTATATCTTTCTTTTCCTCTTTCCATGCTATCCAAAGATGGAACACAAAAAAAGGAACCAATTAGACTATACATGAAAGACGTCTTGGGTAACATTGCAGACTGATGGGGCGTCAAACAAACGGCGGTTCGGAAACACCCCAACACCGTGCAAGAGGGTTGTGCGTCCCTCTTTTTCTGTTCGTATTCCCGTGCCGTTTTGTTGAGATCATCTACGATTTCTACCATCGGCCATCGTGTGATGGTGAATAAAAATTCCTAACTTAATTCTAACAAACGGTTGAACTGAAACACTTTCGCATTATCATTAATATATAATACATTTACGGGATTTGAGAGAGAGAGAGAGAGAGAGAGAGAGAGAGAGAGAAAAGCAGTAACTGTTCAAAAAAGGAATTAATTAGTGTCCACATAGCTAAGAGATACCTTTAAAAAAGGCCAAAGAGGGTTCAACGCACAACACAAAAAAAAGCACGGAACCAAGATATAAATCAATTTCAACATTACTCTGGGGATCAGCGCATACACATTCGTTAGGCACTAAGGGGTCCGTTGTATCGCAAAACATTTCGTCTGTTCTGCGCTTTCGTAACCTTCTCTCCGGATAGAATATGCGCTTCATATATTCCCACTTCCAAAATATCGTGTGAATCTTGAAAATATCTTATCCTCGTGATACACCCTCAAAAACCACTCGTAGTAACGC
Organism: Anopheles maculipalpis; assembly: GCF_943734695.1. Taxonomy (NCBI): domain Eukaryota; kingdom Metazoa; phylum Arthropoda; class Insecta; order Diptera; family Culicidae; genus Anopheles; species Anopheles maculipalpis. The sequence continues at coordinate 34,975,522 of NC_064872.1, forward strand.
CTAAAAACTCGCTACAGACGTTTTGTTGCTTCTATATAAGTTAGTTATCAAAAATGTGTTAACTTATTAGTTGCACTCGCTGCTGTGCTCGTTTCTGTGTGTCCCAAAAAACACATTCGCTTCGTCACTGGCTTTCGCGCCGCCGCTTCATTTACTTCGTTCGCTATTGGTAAGCTTGAGTCGTTGGAGGTGTTTCATGGTGCATGTGCAAAAAGTAGTTCTAAGTTTCCCCCGTCTATCTCTATCTGTGGTAAAGGTTAAATAGAAGTTGGTAATGGTTGGTTGTGTGCAAATATGGTCGCAAAAAAACTCCTTCTTATTTACCGGTTCCATCAACAAGTTTTTGTTGTTTTGTTTCCTGAGTTTAATTTCTTTTTGTTTTGCTCGTGGCTTTCAATAATTTGGTTTCCTGCTCAGTTCTCGATCGAAACAATAATATTGTGTGTTTGAATGTGTGCTTTTATGATCTTGTAGTGTATTTTTTTGCATAACTTCAGGCGTTCCTCTCCTATAACACAATATTTTAATTTTTTTTGTGTCTTACAAACTCTACACTGTACGTCTTTGAGGTGTTTTCACTTTGGTAGTATAGCCGCGAGAAAAAAAAAAACTATCGCTTCCATAAATGGGAACAATTTATTACCTCCTTTTGTACAACATACTGAGAGAACATACAGTACACGCGGGGTGAAAGCTTACTAACAGACAAAACACAGGTTTAAGACAAATCATTTCCAAAATCATCGTTTCACGTGAAGGCAACTGATAACAATGAAAGCTTCCTATCATGAAATCCTAAAGGATCTTACACCAACTGGCGACAACCCAATCCAAGTTATATGAACAAGGATTTCAAACCTCACAGAACATTACACAAGGGAACACAACAAAACAGGTTAAAAGTACACATAAAATGGCAGTTTTAATGAAATCTCTCTGCCATCATATAATCGTTGTTTCCTCGCTATTACGCAGACAAAGCACATGCACAGAACATACAACAGAATTGAGATGAAATAAATTAGCTACTTAGACGCTATACGACACATCCTCATACACGAGCTTCCCTAACTAACCTTCTCATTCTATAAAAGAATGAACGTTAGAAGAAGAAAGTACCTGTACATATACTTATATTGCGCCATTTAGATGTGTGAGTGGGGGGACAAAAGTCGTTTTAAATTGAAATAATTATCAACTTAAGCATACATAAAACATATACATTCAAAGACCATATCCATATCAATGCAGGTATTTTGGCTAAAAAGTTGTCCTTCTTTCTATGATGAATGTTTGCATGGATGTGTGCGTGTGAGTGTTTTCTACTTTTCTTGTCCACCTCCATACAAAGGGGACAAAACTTGCAACTAAACCACTGTATTGCTGCGGGTCGATCGCGGATCAGAAATTGCCACAATTCCAATCCGACGACACAGAGAAGACATACAACACACGTGGCGTGATTTTTCAATTTTTTTCCTTGCGTTCGACAGAATATTTTCACTTGAACGAAGGGGGGAGGATACACGACTGTTTCGTTCCGTAAAATATGTACAATCACTTTTTTAATAATATAAAAAACGTATTTTTCATGAGTGTATTTTGCTTTTTCTTCATTTTTCTTGTTTCATTTTACCACGTATATCATAATCGATTTTTGCCCCACGCATGACACGCATTTTATTTGCGGGCAATCGCACACAAACAGCGCGTACTAAAATTTGCAATTCAATATTTAAAAAAGTCTTTTAGAGGTTCGAAAATCAAACAACAGAAAAATCTAACCCTGTAGATATACACAACGCATTCTCTGCCTTCCTTTTACTCGCTATTAGCATTCAATGTTGGCTACCTTTCGGTAGTGTCTCCACATAATGTGTGGGGTTGTTTCCTCGTCTATAACACGATCGCTCTTTTTTTCTTGTTTTAACGGAGGTTTCTAACCTAAAAAATCTTCTTATTATTCCTATTTCTGAATTCTATATATACTCTTTTCACAAAACCATTCTTTCGCTTTATATATAATATATATGCAGGGGATACACAATTTGCGTACATTTCAACTAAATTAAAACTAAACTTACCGAATAAAACAATGTTACAATTCGCGCTACAAGTGCACTCGCTCGTAGCCTCACCTTAGACGGACGTTGCCTATGGCAGACGAGCGAGTACAACCTTGTGTTGCATATGGATTTGGTGGGGCCGAAAGTTGTCCGAGTTCCTCTCGCGGTTTGGGATGATAGGTAATGAGGGGCGAGTGTGTGAAAAGGTGAGTGATGGATCGCTTACGAAGCCGCCGAAGACACCGGCACCGATCCACTGTTGGTGCCGCCGCCGCCAGCCGTTGCAGACGACGATGAACACGATGCGGCGGCAGTAGTAGAACTGGCAGTTGAAGAGCTTACATTTATTTGCGAACCACCGGCATTCGAGCCGGCCGGAGACGATGCGGGATGTTGCGGAGATTGTGCAGGAACTGGTACTGCGGGCGCAGCAGAAATTGGTGGCAGTGGTGGAGCTGGTGTGTGCAACACAAACGCATCGTACACCTGCATCAGCTCGTCCAGCGTGTACTCTTCGAGACACACGAAACCTTGCAGACCGGGCGATTGCTTACGCGCGCACCCCATACAGTGCACGATATGACGCTTTTCCTGCTCGCGAATGAACAGCACATTGAACACTTCAACCTGTGAAAGTAAGAAATTTGAAAAAAAAAGTTACATAATTGTCACATTACAAAAGACTTTTCCTAGCAAATTGGTTCAAAAGTAAATGTTTGGCTTTCTTGCCACTTTTCCTACGATTATTAAAACGATAGGAACAGTAACGCCTATGAAAGCAAAGAAGTTTTGCTTTAGCATCAGATGAAGTTGTACTTCCCGGTGACATTCCAAAACCAGTTTGTTTCTCCTGGGACGTGACAATTTCGATAGTGATGCATATAAACACTGGGTGAAGCAGGAACAAATCAATGAAAATGTAAGTGTCTTAGAAATCATAACGTTAAACGATGGCTGAATGCTCGGCTGGATTACGGTCGGTCGGTATGCAAAGTTTTCCCTATGTGTACCTTAGCGGCTAAAATGAAAAATTATTAATTCTATTTTGACGGCTTGGCATGTCTTCTTTAATGATTGAACGCTTTTTTTCCAAAAAAGTAGTTCCGAACTAAAATTCAAAATATATTTCACTAGTAGGAAAAAACCCCGTCGTCTACATCATCTCTTTAGTTTACCCGGCTTCACCCTCACGAGGTTACTCTTTGCATTCTTCAAATTCTAGGCCCTCGCGAGATAGTTCTTCGCCCTTACGAGGAAGCTTTTCGAGCTATTTCGAGCTATAATTTGGCTAAAAAAATTTCTCTGATAAAAAATCAGTTTTCACATAATGCAAGTCAATATCGTTTTTGCATTTTTCCTGCCGCACTTTCCATTACAATGTTAACGATTTGTATTCATAATCTTACCTCACATTGCCCGCAGTAGTGTGAAGCTTCATTTTTACCACGGCCATGAAACCGAACTTCTATGTTGAGTGATTTTACGTACTCCAACACCTGCATACAATGTTTCATCGTTTGCATGAGGCAGGTTCTGCATTAGGGATAGACACAAGAAAGAAATTTAAATGTAATACACCTTTTTCGATATGCGATGCAACTAATTGATGCACTTTGCAGTTACAAATATCAGTTATAACAATTTCTCTACACTTTAGTTCAGAAGAACGAAAGTTATATTTTATTTGTTATATCATCAGAGAAAAGCATGAAATGTTTAGACCATAGATGTAGAAGAACCACTTACTTGATCGATTCGAACAGCTTCGTATCGGACACCTTGATGTTACGGGCGAGATTCCAACTCAGGTGAACCATCGGTACGATGCTCTTGTAACTTTCGAGCTTGTTCCACTCGTACCGCTCCACGGCTAGCTGATACTGTCGCGCCGTCAGTGGACCCACGTTCCACGCAATATTATTACACCACCCGATGGCTTGCACCCAGTGCACGCATCTACCAAGAGAAGCAAGGGAAAAATACAGAACGATTAGATTTGCTTGAACGATCGTCGTTTGCTTTTCGATCGTCGAAGAAACTTACCCAGCATTAACCCACACCAAATCACCCGGCCGCTGCGTGAACCGATACACCGGGATATTCTCCGCGTACAGATCCTCCAGTGCCGGCCACCACGAACCATGCAGATAGTTGATGTTGTTCTTCTCGCACAACGCCTGAATGCCACCCCAGTACGAATCGGGCGTCGCAAACCATTCGCAATCGCCCGGTCCAATGTTTATATTGATCGAGCAGAAATTATTATTCTCCTGATGACCAGGCGTCCGGCTTCCCGGCACCTTCATATACAGCTGCACCGTATTCATGCCCAATATCATGTGACCGACGTGCGACAGCATATTGGCGGCCGAAACGACGCGCGCAAACGGTGGCAACTTTTGCAACTCCTGCAACTGTGCCTTCCACTTACGCTCATCCGAAAGATCGACGTTTGTGCCGAAGCGTAACATTTTGTTACCGTTTTTGCACTTCTTCCGTTTGCCATTTCCGGTAGCGGAACTATTTCCACCACCGCCGCCGCCGCCACCACCGGTTCCAGCTGTACCACATGCGCTGCTGCTGTTCGAAATGGAGTCCTTCGAGTCGGAATCGGAGTTGGTGGAAGCGGTCAAGATGCCAGCCAGTTTATCACGCTCCTCCTAATGAGAGAAATTAAAAAAAGGATTGGATTTTAAATAACTTTTAAATAAGCAAATCTTTGATCTTCCATTTACGAAGAGAACAAATAAGATCAGAGAAAATGAAAAAGTTTTCTTCAGTGATTAGTCTAGAAGAACGAAAGTTATATTTTCTTAACATCATATATTTATATGTTTTTCGTTTATTCGAATTTCTGAAATAACATTATATTTAATACAGAGCGTAGCAGAACAATAGGGTCACTAGTTTATTAGAATTCCTATAATAGTTCCTATGAAAGAGATAGATAAAAGTGATATTCTGCAATGTTATAGAGAATTAAAAAGTAAGTTTACTCAACTTCCATGCATTGTTTACGCGCACTATTACATTTTTTTTACTGGATTGAAAATAAGCTTCAAATGTCACAATCACACAACGATCACTTGCGAAAATCCGTTATTTTATATAAAAATAATCGTTTTAAAATTTGGTAAAACAATGCAACTAGTAAACCGGCTCCCGGCCAATGAAAAATTAAATTTTAACATTTATTTATGTTCAGTGAACCCTGGCGTGCAACTATTTGAGTTTCTATGTAAAATTTCGTTTATTTTGATTTCCGATATTAATGTTTTTGGTTGACCTATTGTTTCTGTTACGCGCTGCATAAATTAAGAGTTTTTTTCCCCCCTCAAGCACAACTCACCTTAATCTTGTCCGAAAAGCTAGACGCTTGGTACTGTGCGTACTTCGCGATCGTTGTGTGCGATCGGTGCGAGATGCAGGCCCACACCTTCGAATTCTTGTTACCATCCCAGTTCTCATCCGGCGATTGGTGTACTTGCGTTCGTACCTCCACCGTATGGTCGGGATTAGCCTCCACCAGCGTCTTGGTCGAAAACAGCCCGAGATCAAGCTTAAGCGCTGCGCCCAATTGCCGCACAACGGCAATCGGATGCTTTAGGCAGAACTCTTGCAGCTGTGGACTGAAGGCGTCTTTCTTGTTCTCGAGAAACACGGAGGGCGTCGGAGGTTGCAACTGTTCTCGCGTTAACCGTGTCGGTGGACAGTCCGGTGGGCATGGTGGTGGTGCATCCGCTGCCAGGACGGAGCACACGGCCGGTACATCTTTCAGCTCTCCGGCATTGCGTTGCCTTCGTACCAGCTGCTGTATGTCTTTCGACGACATTGAGATCTTAAAATCACTACCAACCGTACCAGCGAATCCATCCATGATCGATGAGGGCGAGGGTAGTTTCTCAATCTTTACCACCGGTTCCAGTTTGATGTGGTCCGGCTGCTGTTTGAGAAGCTGCCGTTTGACGCTTGCGACGGCGGCTGCACCACCGGGAACTGTTGTCGTGGAGGTTGCTTCCGCTTTTATCGGAGGGGATTTCGTACTGCTGCTGCTGTTCGACGCCATTGCAGCAGTGGTGCTGGTGGATTCCGCCGTACTTAGATCTTTGTTGTCCGTCGTGGTGGAGCTAAGCTGTTTGAGTAACGATTCTGCGAACATCGCCTTATCGTCCAGTATAGCTTGTATGTCTGAAGGAAAGGATGATACGAAAATGAAGGTTAGTGTTTTTCTTTATTCTTCTACTGGCTTCTTCTTGGCTTAATGACTTCCAAAAGATCATATCGGCCATATAATGGTCGGGTGGTTTTTAACCCTAATCGAGTGGTTTGAATTTTATACAGTTTAAAGTAATTTAGAAATTTTGGAAATCTGTACGAATCAGTCAAAAGACCTTCCATAAATCGTATCATGAAAGATCTCTCATTTAGATCGAGGACATTCTACCAAACATTTATAAGGAGCGGGGTAATATACTACTCGCGGATTCCCCACAACGAGAACGTTGGCATCTCTTCTCCATCGACCTGTCGTCCATTCCCCCCAAACTTACCTATATCGGACTGATGATTCGAGGTGGAGGTAATTTGCGTGAACCCACCGGAAGGCTGACTGCTTGGAACAGGAAACCCGGACGGTGCGTACGTGCCTCCCGCCGACTTGTACGGCATACCAGCGGTCTGCTGTGATTGCCCGGTGGCTGGCGAAAAGTGACCATCGTTCACGAACCCAGTAGCCGTCTGGGGAACGATCCCGGACTGCGGCGTTTTGTTCCCCGCAGCCACCACCAGCCCTCCTCCTCCTCCTGCACCGGCAGCTTGTGGTTGCTGTTGCCCTACCGGGAAGGAAGGCTGCTGCTGTTGCAGCTGTTGATTCCGTTGCTGCTGCTGAAGGCGCAGTTGGTGTTGTTGCATCAACCGGTACTGATTGGTGAGCGATTGGAGCATCGCTTGCTGCTGGCTGGTCAAGTTACTCTGGTTCTGAAGGTATTGCAGCTGGAGCAGCTGCTGCTGGTTAAGGAAGAACTGTGGCACCGGTTGGCCTGCCACCGTACCTCCAACGCCAGCTGCCGCACCAGGCCGACCATCTTCCTGCTTGAAGCGTTTGTTCGGAAGACCATTGTTGCTGCCCACCTGCTGCTGTCCCGGGTGATATTGGGCGCCCTGAAATTATTGTACACGAAACAAAGCGATTAAAACGGTTAAACAAACATACATTTAAATCACGAGAGTAAGAGCAACCTTATTGAGGTTATGATGCTGTGTAGTCACTGTTACTATCAAGCTCCACCCATATGGAATTAAAAGGTGATGTTAGCGAAAACATGACTCCGGGACCGATGCCCGGTTAATTTTGCATCTTGGAGTGACCATGGCACACGCTTCAATCGATCGATAAAGTGTGGCGCTGTTCGTCACCTTGAAATGCGTACGTTGACCCCGAACAAGCCGGCGAGAGCGTACATACCGGCGCAATACGATTTTTTGGCAATCTCTCTCGCACCGAAACTTGTCCGCTCTCAAGGTCAAATACCGGCGAGACGAGAGCGAGAGTTCGTTGAACCTTACCTTTTGCCCTGCATGCGCCCTAACCTCACTTTAAGCCTCGTGGAAACCGCATGGTCACACAGACCACGCGTAGGGGGTGGTTCGTGGACGAGCGGTTTTCACTACGTTTCAAATAGTAATATCACAAAAAAAACTGTTCCGTAACTGATTTTAATGACAGCGAAACGAAAAAATTACTAAATGCAAGCTTTTTTGAAACTATTTCGATTAAATTAATGCACTTGCAACACGGAGTGCACTACACACATGACCGGCACGAATGCGGTCAAAACCAAAAAGACAGTGCGAGACCGCGCTGAACCCAATTCAGCGCCACCCGAGCTACGACGACCCGAGCCCGAAGTGGACCCGAAGGTGAGTTCGAATCAAAGTGAAACAAAGTGAAAAGCAAGCGTTCGAGTTCGAAAAACTGACTGTACAGCACAATTTTGGAATTGTGCTGCACGTTATCGTTTCTGTCAGCTTCATATCGTATTTTTGCTATCGTAAAACTAATATTAATTTTGGATATTATTTTTCATTCAATTCATTCAAATTCATATTCAAATATTCAACCGAATTTCTTACCATACCCTATTGACATTTTATAGCTACTTTTTATCGATTTCGAGCGGTTTCTTCCTTAAACAGGATTCTTAAACCTTCCTTAAACCGCCTCGGTTTAAGTAAGATTATACCAGTCGAAAAGCCTTTTATCATGCAGTTTTTCTCGTTTCTTGCTGTCAAACCAAAGCCGTCAAAAGCCAACGGCTAATGACGGCACAAATCAAAACAAAAACAAAACAAACACACGGTGTTCATACATTTTTTTATTCAAAAAAATAACCACTAGAGCACGTTGAGGCAATATTCCTGCAAACGGAAAACAAAACGGTAAGTTGTTTAAAAGCTTTTTGTACGTATTAGAAGTTAAATTTTATCTTACCCGAACTTCCGTAAAGGAAAAATATTTCAGGCAACGCCACTCAAAACAGAAGCTTCCGAGCAAGCATCGGCATCCAGCAATGATACATCGCTTGCCCTGAAGGCCAGGCTGTCGCAGATCAGCATCAAGAGGATAGCGTCACCGGTCGCCAGGTCAAAACAATCCGGCATCGTTGCTGCAGGAGTTGGTATAGTTGATAGAACGATTGTAGGGCCGCAAAAAATAAATGCACCGAATACTTCACAAGCATCAGGACTATCCGGCATCGTTGTTTCAAAGAAAGAAATGGTTAATTCAATGCAATGCAATGTCAACATCCAAAAAGCATACTGGCCTGCACCTACCGTTAAACTTTCTAGCTCAGCAGCACCGATCGGCCTCCATGTACTGGTTGCGCTGATCGGATCTTAATCAGATCCTGCGTGACGGGATCATACTCGACTGCCGGTTTTGCGGCTGCTCCCCGTGCCGCTTCTTCAATCTCTCCCTCGCCAACATCGTCGCCTTCATCTTCTTCCGTCGTGCTCGTCCAGAGCCTCGTGATCCTCCTCGTGGGCGTTGAATCGCTGATATTCCTCATCCCCGTACTGCCCGTCTTGGCCGGTTTGATCGTTGGTTTCGCTACCCTCCAAATCGTACATCCCTTCCGATTGTAGTTCCGCTTCTTCAACCACCTCCTCCTCTTCATGGTTTCCGCCCGGTGCTTTGAACAGTCCGGAATCCATCATAAGAAATGGTTTGATACGCGGCCAACATAACATACGCGTGCCTCATCTTCCGTTACCGCACCGTCACGGTTCCGGTCGAACACGATCCGAGTCTGCAGTTCAAACAAATCGAGCATTTGATTCTGGTTCGAAACGTACTTTCGGAACGTTTCCTCCGCCTCGTCACGATTGTTCACCGCTTCCGCTTTTTTCATCTCCTCCTCCCGGTCACGGTGTACCTTGAGGGGAGCATTGTCCAACTCTTCCGCCTGACTTTTCAACGTTGCCTTTTCCTGTTTCCTGCGCTCGCCCCGTTGGCCCATTTCAAGCCGACGCTGGTTACCCGTTTTCAGCATCTCGCTACGCCGTTTTTCCCGCATACGGTCCTCCTGACCGTTCCTTGAATTCCTTGATTTAACCATTCCTTTCGATGATTTAACCGTTCCTTAACGTTCAGCGTCACCCAACACCATAGCACACCATCCTGCACCATTTAAAGCAGCATCAACCGAAGCTACAACATCAAGGCATGGTTGCATTTCCTGCAAAATAAGGGTTAAAACAATGGTCGTTAACATCGAGAAAATGTACCGGCCTGCACCTATCGTTAAACTTTCAGCAGCACTTTCCCATTCAGCATCACCCAACAGCATAGCCCACCATCCTGCACCATCCATCAAACCATAACCATCAAAGTTGTACCATCAACTCAGCATCGTCCTATGCAACATCACCCGGCACGGCTGCATTTCCTGCAAAAGGGTTCATTTAATGCTAGTGAACAGACCAAAAGCATACCGGTCTTCACCTACCGATAAACTGTTTTGCTCAGCAGTACCTCGGATAGCACCTTCCTGTCCAGCATCATCCAACATCATAGCTCACCATCCTGCACCATCTAAAGCAACATCATCCGGCGGAGGTGGCGACCGCCAGGGGCCTCGCCGACCAAGGATGCTTCACGCACCAGGGTACATCGGGGAACAAGTGGAGTCTCATCGTCCAGGAAGGCCTCGCTGGAGAGAGAATCTTCACCATAGGGATGCCATACAGGGAACCTCTTGGGAAAGGGAATCATGCCCTCTGCCGGTCACCACTTAGGATTATGAAGCCGGTCCCAATTTATGCACGAATCCTCACGAAACAAATTTCACTTTACTCACATCACAGGGTATCACTTGCTCTCACACACAATGCTCACTGATATGAAATAATAGAAAAATTAACCATTCCAAACGTAGAAATAAAGTTAAATCTTACCGCTACATCGAGACACCATGCGGCTTGGAAAATTTAAACAAAGATGATACGTCATCATAGGTTGCTTGAAAAACCGTTACACACGCAGACATTCATATTTTCGACAGATTTGAGCACGAAACGAGCAGTTTCGATTAGATTCGAGCGTTTTTTCCAAAATTATGGCGATTTTTTTAGACCAGTTGTCAGTTGGGTAGTCATGAAAAACTATTATTAGAACATACGTTTTAGAACATGTCCAACTTTCTCCTCATCTACACGCGCGCCACCTACCGGTTGTTGCACTGAACAATATTGAAGATTTTGAATGCATCGAAAACTCTCGTCAACACAAAAGAAATTACCCTGTATGAAATTTAAGACAGCAACATCAAACTCACCTGTCCGTATCCTTTCTGAAACTGGCGTTGCTGTGCCTGCGCTGTCTGTTGCTGTCGCGAACTCATCTCATTGGAAATGGGCAGATTCCAGGCCTCCTCAATAGACGGTAACTGCCGCCGTTTGGACGTTATACTCGGCATAGGAGCGTTACCGAGATGCTGTTGCAGGAATTTGATACGCTGTGTAAGGCTTTGCGATCTGCTACTGTTGGCGCCGTTGTTGTTGCTATTTAGATCACCCAGTACGGTTAGCAGAGAACCTGAGGCTCCTCCTGTCGGGGTGGTAGCACTATTGCTGCCGCTTGTTTGGACTGCAGTACCAGCTGTGGATGAGTTTGGTGTTGGTGCTCCGGACGTAGTACCGGTGGTGGTGGTGGTACCCTGACCTGTGGTCGTAACGTTTGCTTTCGTAGAACCAGTGGCAGTGGTGGCAGGTACCGTTGACTTCTCACACGCACTCACAGTACGATCCTTCTGTTGGTCCTGATTAATAGTGGCGTTACGGAAGCAGGCGTACGCGTCCCGTGGCTGATTGCAGCTTTCGTACAGGATGCCTAGGTTGGTCCAGGCGGCTGAATGCGATTTATCTAACTGCACGGCACATATGTAGGCCTGCAGTGCATCCATAGGCTGGTTCTGCTGCTGGTAGAGTACTCTGTAATGATGCGAAGCACATTAGCATACGTGAAAAAGTTTTAAAAAAATAACCCACCCAATAAGTAACTCACCCAATGGAGCACCATGTGTCGGCGTTGCCTTCGCTTTTCTCCACCGAGTTCCGGTAGGCGATGAACGCGTCGTGCACCTTGTTGATGCCGGCAAAGCAACGTCCCAGGAGGTAGAGTGTCTGACCGGAGCGTGGTTCCGCCTCGATCGACTTCTGCAGACAGTGGATAGCGTACCGCTCTCGTTGTACCTTGTCACCGAGCAGATCAACGGTGTGGTACATCCATCCCAGCTGCCGGTAGATGTCGGCCTTCAGTGACGCCGTCAGCTGCTTGTTTGCCAGTAGCCGCTCGTATGCCTCCTTCGCTGTCTTGTACTTGTTCTGCACCTCATACAGATGGGCAATGTGGAAGCGGACTGTGGATGAGCAACGAGGAAAGAATGGTAAGAGCGTCGCCGTTAGCAAATTGCATTCGAGACATAACTTCCAGGAAGAAGAAACACACACACACACACACACACGAATTTATTGTGCTGGCGGCACGCGTCGTAAACTTAAACACAAGATCAAGAGATCAAATATCCTGGAGCGGACATTCAACTCAAAACACACGAATGCATCATGCAAAAACCACACAGATACTACATCTGCACGGCACGCGGTTCCAACAGCTATAACTCACATCGCGAGACTTGTTGATGGCTTTTGGATAAAAAAAAAGTTCATTTTTATTGATCAGGGACACCCACCTTTAAACATCTTCTTAGAGACTTCACTACTTTCAGGAACACATGGTCAAACGCGACACCAAGAAACGCAAGAAATGCAACAGGTGATGTCATTCGGTTCAAGGTGTGTGCACACAACACATCCAGAGGAAAATCGATTCCAGTTTGCTTATGTCCAATCAAAAAGGCATCAAATTCTACCTCCCTCTTGTAGTGCGTTTTACAGGCCATTTCCGCCAACATGGGGAGGGTTGGTTGATTACATAGAGAGTATGAAAACATATAATCCGTTTAGCACCGTTTTGGATAGCATTTCCGGTACAGAAAAACGCAACTAAATTATGGCACCCTCTCCATTTTGTATGCACTACAAATCGGTCCCCATTAGGCCAGTGTGTCTTGCATTTTAGTTGTGCGAGGGGCTAGAATGCATGTCATATAACAGCAATGCTCACATACTTTATGAACGTAGACAAAAAACACACTTCACAGGCATAAGATTATGATCCAAATGGTAAGACGACTTCACTACTGCACGCACGTGCATATTGGCGGTCGTGCCATATATATGTGTACACAGAGTAACGAGCAATAAGCATTCGCACACACGAAAGGCTTTAATTAATAACACTCTGCTTAATGGTCGAATAAATTTACACCAACCCCCATCACAAACTACACACTCAGTGACATGAGAAACATGCACCACGTTTGCCATGTTCTGGAGGGTAGCTAAGGTGTTGGGAACTCTATCGCAGTTTCGTGAGAAAGTTTACTTTAAACACTAGGGGGCAGGCACCACCCTCCCTGTTCCGCCAAATTATTGTGTTTTACTGACAGGAAGAGTACTTTATTAGCGATAGGAAGGAGACATCACAAACTTAGTTACAGTTACATTTTGTCGGACATTACATACTTTTCTGAATTTTACCAGGATAAAGCACATCCACGCCGATTCTAATTCGTCCTCACTGGCAAACAATCAACCGACCGAGCACAACACACACGCCAGCTCAACAGGACCTCTCCGGGACCTTTCCTTCTTATGCACCGGACAGAGTGAAACTGAAGCCACCGTGTGAAGGATTTCGGGTGCGAGGATTCCTCTACAAACACCACACACACACACATTCATAAGAAATCGAAGAATATCCTTCTTTACAGAGATCCTGGGTCCTGGTTCTCCGATCATAAACTGTAACCGAATTCTTAGCCTCTTGCTTGAAAGGATATCGAGGTAGCGGCAGCTGATGATTTAGTCGAATATATCCAGCGCATTCGAACCGAAAAAAGCACCGGAGGGTCCTCGTTTGGTTTTCTTGTGTAAGCCCCGTAGGTACAGAAAGGGCTCTCGTCTATTCACCTTTTCACTGCTTTCCTTTCACGTGGCAAAATCACCTTCGGATATAGTGAGAGCAAGAGAGAGATGTCCATCTCCTCACAGGTAAAGGGAAAAGATTTCCAGGACGAAAAAACCAGGACCCTATAAAGCCGTGTGTGGTGTTCAGACAAGTAGATGTGTGTGTGTGTGTTTGGTTTGGTATTTTATAGTTAAAAGAAAACAGAACTCCTTCATGTAAGTCAAACGGGGAAAATAATAATTGCAATTTTTACCAGTGCTTTCGATCATAAAAGATGTTTAATCTTAAGTCTCAACGCAGATAGAAATGGATGTCTCGGAGCTATCCTTCTTATAAACATCATCAACCTTCGAGTTGAGTCAAGCATTTTTAGGGGCTTAAACGCATGAGTGTATGTAAAGGAATCCTCTGAGGGTTTATGAGTAACAGGTACACGAGTTTATTTCGGTCATATTTTATAGAAAATGGAAAATTGTATATTGGTCCTTATTCGAAGGTAGCATACATGTCTTACACATGTCTTGAGGTGAAGCGTCGTTTCATTGGCAGATATTTTTTATCAGTAAAACAATATTTGTTTATTATTATGTCTAATAGACACTTCCTCCATTTTATCTACCTAAGTACAAAACTCTTGCAAAAGATATATTAGCCGACAGAGTACATACATCTGCTACACAGAATTGTGCCATGTTTTGTTGCAAATGGGATTTCAAATTGCCACCGAAAACCACAGCTAGACGACCCAGCAACACCAACAAACAACAAGTAAGACCCTTAAAAGTTCCAACGAGAAACTTCCACCATCACCATGTGTGTGTCTCATTGTTTTTGTGGTCCTTCTCCGACCAAAAACTGGAGGCTTTATTCCACACTCGCTCTTGTGCTCTAGAGCTATTCGATCATCCTTTTGTGCGTTTGCGGTTAGACCACCTGTCGACGGTAGAGGTTTTGGAACGATTTATCATCACCGCTGCACTGTGTGGGCCGCTACGCCACAAGACATTCGCCACCATGTCCGCATGTGGAAAAGAACCATTTACACGTTCGCGAATTGATGATGCATTTATCTGTCGATCCTTCACGCCATGTGTTATCGTACGCACAGTTATTCCTTTCCTTTTTTCCTTCTCCAATAACTCGGACCACATTTTTCACCTCATTAGCAGGAGGAAAAACTCTTTCTCGCAGCAGGGATACGCATTCACCGTTTGTTTTGCCCTGCGGCATCACACACATTCTCATTCTATCAGCTGACAGTTGATGACAGTGTGCTCTGGAGCGAACATACGACAAAACGGCATTTTACTCGTCGTACGAACATCGTCCGGAGCAGTGTGTGAAGACACACATACACAGGTGGTTGCGACATCCTGAGAGACACCACAGCAGAAGCTCGAGAAAGATCACGCTCGAAGGGACTCATGGGAATTCATGTCAGTGAAATTACGACCACCTAACGGGTTTATGATGTCTCATTCATCCTCACTTCCTTACACGTTTTATTAATTTCTCTCTTCTCACCAGAAAAAAATGCTCTATCTGATAAATTGTAAGCAGTAAAGACCACATCCACGCTATATCTTCTTCATTAACTTTGCTTATGATCATTAAGATTGCATACATTACGGCGTATCAATTTCCCATTCACCGACAGAGGTGTAAATCGATTCAATATGACTTTAACACAGTAATTTACGAAATTTGTCCTACATTATTTTCGAATTGTTCTTATCTTTATTTAATGCTACAACTTTATATCAACAAAACAGAAACGGAAAACGCGGAAAAAGACTGTACACATGTCCTTCTTAAGTGTGCTGAAGTGCTGAGAAGCATTTACTTACTGTCAAGCTGTCCTAGGGTACAAGTGGACGAATCGTTCAGTGCTAGCTGCAGGTGCTTTAGCGATTGCTCGTAATCTCCATTCACCTTGAGCATAAGCCCAAGCCGCAGGTGTACTTCATTGGCACGCACAAAGTCGGGACAGACGTACAGCAGCTTCTGGAATGATTTGATCGCCCTGAAATGAATGATCCAAAGAAGAGGAAAAGCGAAAATACGATTAGTGTCCGATCGAAAGAAGTCAGCTGTAAATGCGGAGATATTACATAAAAATTGACGGTGCTTAAGGTGGTTGAGGAAAATTCTTATCCATATGATTGGAGATATCATTAGAATTCCAGACCCTTTGTAATAATAGTTGGATAGTTCTTTTTGTGCCGAAGAAACTAAGAGCCTTTTGGGATATCAAGATTGGACGCAAAAGCATAGCAGATTTTATTGTACAATTATTTTTTTATAATTTCATATGTTTTATCATTTTCAATACTATATTCAATACTATCTTTGGTTGAAATTTTAAGCTACAATTATTTTCCAAAATACAGACCAAAAATCTACGAATTTTAAATATGTAAACAGTTATTTGAAAGATGAAAATATTATAAAAATGAGTAAAAAGTTTAAAATAATCAATTCTGAATCATTTTTCCCTATATGTGATCCACATCTTCCAAGCAAACAAAAAAAAAAAATCTTGAAAAATTCAAATGAGACGAAAAAAGATTACAACAAAGAAAAAAAGTTATCAAATTTCAATTTCACAGTCGACCAATAAAAGCGCTAATGCCTTTCGATCGTCATAATATTACCATCACTCCAACATGAATTAAATCCTTCCCTATGCTTCACATCTTCGTTCCTGACAACAAAAAAAGCATCTGCACACGCTATTGTCCATTTGCAGGAAGTCACGTATGCCGCTTTAAAAGCTTCAACCCGCACAACGCTACTTCCACAGCGAACCGAAGCTAGTTTGTACGAACAAAAAGACAGACTCTAGGATATGTCGATCCCGAGTCCTGCGTACCCCGTGTCTGTCTGACCAAGGACAGGTGGAACTGGCGGAACATATGCGTCCATATCACATGTTCTGCCCCTGGTAGCGATGATTCGTGGACCATCTGTCTCGACAGGATGATGTTCGCCGGGCACAGAGAGAAAGAAGAACGTGTGCATAAAACAAGGGATGAACTCATTCACACTGTGCCGCCACGGGCAATGTCAGTGACGGCTTTGGGTCCGCGTCACAACGAGCAACACACCAGCGCAGGAACAGGAAGCTTGATTTCGATTTCTGTTTTTCAAACCAATTTTACTTTCTACGAACCAGCAACAGACAATTGATCTGTTGAAAGGTCTGTGCAGCAGACGAACGACTGTACATATGACGCTTGGAATTTCGAAACTGAAAAGCTGGTAATGACGAATGTAACACACCAACAAACAATTTCTTCGGTAGTAAAAAAAAAACTGAAATGCCATCAAATGAGGAAAGTAAAGCAGCAGCTTCCCTCAAATATGCAACCCGAAATGCGCGTTGTATTCACGTACTGATCCCCACAAATGGCCAACCACACGCCACCTGCTGGCGTGTTATTTACCGCATGGCAAAACCAGCACCCGAAAGGTTGTTGTAAATTGGTAACAAGGCAACAAGGCGAAATTTTTATTTCCATAACCCTCCCGTACCTAGGCATTGGACAAGACGACAGCAGAATACCTTTACACACGGCATTTGAAAAGATTTTCCTTCTTTTTTTTTTGGAAGCTATTTTCCCCCAAATTTTTACAACCTGTCTGAGGATTTGAAAATGCAGAAAGATATTTTGAGCTCAGAAAAAAAGGTTAACCATTTAGCACACCGGTTCAGGAAAAAATCAATTTACCAAACAAACAGGTCCTTTGCAGAAATTATTTCTCCTCGTTCAACAACAGCGCAAACCATTTTGAGCGGCACAACGATGGTTGAACTATTTCAGTTTTTTGAACGAATTTTAAAAACAGTAAAAGGAAAAAAAGGCGTTGGCCATTTGTTTTATGCAAAGGAAAAAAATGTCTGCTGTAAATAAAAACAAAAACAATTAAAGAAAATTACCTCCATAAATCATCAAGATCAAGTTAATAAGGAAAAACAGGCAATTAAAACCAGATGAGACAAAACCGCACTGAATAAATCGAGTTCCGGCATTTTTATCTGCACATTAGGCATAAAATTGTGTGAAAAAAGAAATTAAAAAAGAAAATTAATATTCAATAAGCTTGGGGAAAAATCAAATGTAAAGAAAAAAGTGTCCGAAAACCCCAAACTGGCAACGTAAAATTGATACTCGAGCAACTACCAATATCGATAACCATCTTTTCCTGGGACATGCCATTCAAAACGTTCTACAAAGATCATGCTAAGGGCTTATGATGATGCTGTCTGTATCATCAAGAGTGCTTCAGTTTGTTCGTATGGAGATGACATATATTTATCTGTCCCTTTTATCGAAAGCATTCTCTCGCAGAAAAGACTCAATGAAGGATGGTACTTCTCTGGATCCTGTAAACTATCCGGGGAGCGAATCAAAACCACTGGGAGTTTTAATATTTTTAGCAAAGTTTGGTGACAATGATACATACGTTGGATGAAGCTTGCACGAAATTTAAACATTCCGCAAACATGTTTCCTTAGTTTTGAAGATTTTTAAAGGGACTTGTTTAAGTGTTCTTTCACTAGTCCTTTTAGTCTAGTTGTTACAAACGTGTGTAGCGTCCCCGTAAGCGTTCTGCTGCATGGGAACATTGTGATCGGTAAGTGATCGGGTAGTATAAGAAGAGGCGAGAGATGTGCTCTCGGCCTCTTTTCGATACTGGCGAACAAAGGACACGTACTTTAAAGTGTTCATTGAGATAACTTAAAAACCCGTGTCCCTTTTATTTTATTTCGCTAGGCTGCATTCGCAACATTAGTCTTTTACTAGAAGAGACTCATTTTTCATGAATACGAAATGTCTGGATAAGGTCTTATTCTTTCTAAATATATGTACTGTAGATCGAAAATAATTGTATTGCTATATTTGGGGTCTTCCGAACCCACTTCCGGTAAACTGTGGTTTGAAAAAGTTCATCAAATCCAAAAGAGTCTTTATCGTTTGGAAAGCCATAAGACAGCCGAGACTATCTAGCCGAGATGATAGATTGACCGTGCAAAACAGTGGGAAGTAAATACTAATTAAAAGCAGTTTAAGGTATTCTTCATTTTAACAGATAATAAGTAGAAAATGGCATTACATGGAAACACGTGTGCCACATCAGAATCAATCCGGCTTGCATTACCGACTGCAGTGATCCTGATTGATGAGGACACCGATGAAATAGGGACGTGTGGAGGAGTTCAATGCAAAACGATAATAATCCTTCCAATTAAACATGGGGAAAAAAAGAAAACCCCATCACACATGGCGTCAGGAATTGTATGCGATTCAGAAGCATGTGATAAAAACGCGTCATCAGTTCCACTCACGTCAACACTGTCACAGCGCGGTCAGTGTTCGTGTCCTTTTTCCCATCATGTACACACAAACGAAGCTAAGTACCATAGCCAGGACGATGACCGACACCAAAGCTTTAGCCAGGGCGGTGAACTATTGCGGAAGTGATTTACCTACCCCCGCCCAGAACACGGGACCACCCTTCCCTTATAACATACGGGAAAAGGTGGACTTTGTGTACACAAACAAAAACCACACACACACATAGATAAGCATAAAAGTGCTAGCGAAGGGGGTGTGTGAATGTGTGAAAAAAATCCTGATTAAAGGACAGTATGGGAAAAGCGCCTCACTAACACTAACACATTTAAGCGTAAATCGTGGGAAATGTAAATGTTATTACTACTACAGCTAACTGTCAAAGGACGCAATCACGCACACATAAGCAGAAAAAGGACAACTTCCAGAGTAAACAACAATTGTCCTTCCATATAAACTTTATATACATCCCCACACACACACATAAAACTAAAGGAAACAAACACCACGAGTGTGTACGGTGCATTTTTCCGGGAGAATTCACTGTTCATCCAGACAAATAGTGAGCGAATGAGCGGTGAGTGACCGATCGGCCGACCGGCAGGTTTGACACTCAAACAAACGACACTCACTACAATGTATTTACACTGTGAACGAATGTTGAATGATCGTGAACCCGAGAGAACCGTGTGCGTTGCGGGTTGGAAAATTCATCAACCGGAAATGCTCCCTCTTTCATCTCCCCCTTCAGGTCTGTTTACGATTCGCACAAAAAAACGTTTACGAATGAGAGAACGAGAGAGATATTGGGTGATTTTCCATGTGATTTTCCGCGCCATCACTAAATGGAAAAACAAGGAAACATGAGATGGTAAAAGAAAAACAATCCACCCATTTTGCTCACTCTTCCTGCAGCAGCGTTCTCTCCGCTGCTGTCTTCTGCCTGCCGGAGTTTCCCCGGCAGAAACACACAGGACACTCACACTTTCGCGTGAAAAGGGACAATATTCTGCCAGCAGGAAAACTTCCCTAGGGAGAAAATCAATATTTCAAGGAGTGGCAAAGGACGTAGTACCATCATTCGCACACCACGGTGTGTGCTATTGGTGTGGTGTGTGCTGGTGGTGCTTTTCGCTGCCATTATTTATCATCCCTCTGCAAATCTATCCAAGGCAAAGAAAATCCCTACATTCCCCGTGTTAAAACGTGTGGAAAATGTTCGTTCTTTTGGAGCGAGAAAAAAAAGGGAAAGCCAATTCATCAGCATGGGAAAATTTTCAATTGCATATTTTCGCTGCAAAGGAGCTTTCGCGCATTCAACTTGCTGCTAGAGCTGTTCTAATATTTATCGACACATCCAGTGGGAAATAATGGGTAACTCCGCATGCTACACTATATCCCCTCCTTGAAAGCCACCCCACACATGAAAGGGGGAGGTGATCCAACATTCCATCGTGATCCTACCCGACACACAGGGACACAAACCTCGCACACAATTCTGCTCTTCTCTGAAAATGCTGGTGCGGTCGTGGTGGTTGCGGTTCATTTGTTCCACAATTTACTGGGAGCAACGCCCTTGAGAGCGCAGCATGGATACATAATACCGGAAAATGCGAGCGAAAAGTGAGTGTTGTGTGTGTGTGTGTGTGTAATGTGGGTGCCAGAACAGCAGCAGCCATGTGCAACGAACAATTCTCCATGTATGTACAAAAGCAGAAGGAAAAAAAGGACTGAAATTCCGCAAAACCAACGCGGAAGATCTCACCGGGCAGAAATATTTTCACTTTCACTTTTAAAGCGGCGATTTTATTTTGGTTCTTTTCATATTCGCTGATACGAGAGAAGGGCTAGGCATGCAAAATTAAATTGAAAAACAGTCGCCGCCGGAAAACGGAATGTGTGTGTGGTGTGTGTTGTTTGCATACGTCGTTTTATTGTTGTTGATGTCAGTTTTCCAGAGGTTTTTTTTTCACAGTTTGGTGTTTCATTTTTTCCCGTGTTCGAAATGAAAAGTGAAAAACAAATTATGTTTTTCTTTCTTTCCTTTTGTTTTTTTTATGTAAACCTTAGGGAAGGTTTTACATTTTAACAAGGTAAACAAACATAAAACCCAACTCCAGTGTTTCGAACTGCTGTGTTTGGTAAAGGGTAGAAAAACAATCCGCATTAATTAAGGACCAAACTGTTGTCAGTTGTAAGTTTTCTCTAATTAGTGGTGGGGAAATGAAACATAGACGTTTACTTGTATGATGGAATTAGTTTGGCAATTTATCTTGCGATAGTGAGTAATAGAAATGTATTAAATACCATAATATTATATGGATTTTCATTCATTTACAATATATTTCGAAGCTATGATAAGGGAAGGGTGACAAATTCTAAGGTATTTATTTAGTTCTTCCCTAAATCTTCGGAAAATAATTGAATTCATAAAAATATACCCTTTTAATGACCCAAAACCCAAAGAAGGGTATTAGAACGTTGCAGAACGAAACATAAATAAATTTCAAAACATTGTCAAATTTCATACTCAGACCACCTTTGCTAATTACGCAATCCTTACGAATGATTTACATTCTCGAATAGAAGCATTTATATCTCCCACCAAGCTATTTAACTATCCCTGGTACGAAACCGAAAACGACTGTTTAACTACTGTTTTTTGTTGCTCCTCCATTAGATGCAACATGCATGCGATGCACATTTCGCAAGCAGGCAGCGAGCAGCAAATGCATCGATCGGAACACGTAGTCTCAGTGTACCTTTTTCCCCATGTGTGCCACCGCCGCTCAACAACGATTTGGTTTTTGCTGTGGGCTATTCAGGGGTTTTTTGATTGAGGTAATGCCCCTGTACCTCCACAACATTGAAGTGAGACTAAAATGTGTGTCAAGGTATTTGGTTCGTGGTGAGCTCTGGGGTTGGCGTGTTGCTATAATACGGGGCCCCGTAAAACACACGACAGCCAGTTGCAGCCAAAATGCACCGTAAATGAGGTTGATACTGAGAGGTAGATTTATTTTCCTACACCATCTAACCCTGGAGGGCAAATGATAGCTATTCAAAAGCTCTTTTTTTTTTAGCTTTTTTTGCAATTTGACTGCAATTTTTGATTCGGTATCTTATACCATCATTCCTTTCTGCGAAGAAGGTTGTCGTGAAGATTATTTTTTACAAGGACTACAAAATATTTCAAATAAAAAAAGTCAATTAATAAAATTCCGACACGAGTCCTGAGCCGAAAAATATTTCCTTTTTAGCATTTTACCTTTCGATATGAGTTTCGTATTTTTACATTCCAGATTCATAACATATTCATCCATCCACAAACTTACCTAGAAAGAAAAAAAGAAATAAAATATTAAAACCTTTGATCATAGAAATAAGTCAATTCTATTGCATACAGTATTGGACAAAACAAGTGCAACCAATCAATCCCAATCGTGAAACCCTACATTGAAGGTGCATAATAAGTCAATTGCGAGAAAGATTTTTTTAAGGTGGTTGAAACAGCGCTTTTCTTGTTTATTATAGCAAAAACTTCATTATATATACATAACAATTCATGAAAAAACAAATAAATATAAAAAATCGCCGTTTTCCTCCTGGACAAAACAAGTGCAACTTCGCATGTTGTTTGCCAAATTTAAATTGACTTTCAATCTTTCGTTGCAAATCCTTTGTTTTCAATTACAGCCATGCATCTGCGATGCCACAAACTCGAGCAGGTGATCGATGGAATATCCAAAGGTATTGAATTCGCAGGACGTCGAGAGAACAATCAGGCTTCAACGGCACCGTCGTCTGATTGTCCGGTCCGAAACAGATAACTGTATATCCATTCGCACCTTGAACGAAAATTTTAAAGGATCCTTTTTCATGCTTTGTACGATCATAGTGTCCTCACTTGGCGTGATGGACCGTGGTCTTCCACCTCTATTGTCCACAAAAATCTTTCCGGTTGCACAATATTTCAAGAGAGGACACTATTTACTTTCTTCGTTTCACTCCAATGCTGTCAGGTGTCATTTTGGTGTCTAGTAACAAAAACATAAAGAAAGCGTCAGTACTGACCTTCCTCAATAATTACCAACGTGTATTTACTTTGTGATGTTACAATAATGCATAAAGAACAATTTTTCCAGCAAAAGAATCTCTTTCCAACGTAAAACAAAGTTCTTAAACGATGCTGGTAGAGATAATAGATAAAAAAAGCGAGAAGTTGGAGTTGTTTTGACCAGCACAAAATGTTTTTTGTCCAAAAAACACACGCTGTGATCTGTCATTTTGACAGCAGATTCCTGCAATGAACATCTAGACTCCTGAGCCGTAACTGCAGCAAGTGTCCCGTTTTCCATTAAAAAAGAAAGAAATTTGCTTAACCTTTTTTATGATTGCTCAATTTGGGTTGCACTTGTTTTGTCCAATACTGTATATTCAATCATGAGTTTTTTACACATTCGAAAAACCAAAAATAAAAAATAAATAAAAACTAAACTTTTCTATTTTCTTTTTTCCCCTATCACCTGCATATAAACGCATACCAAAAAAAATCGATTAAATGCCGGAAATATGATCCCAACCAGGAAACATAAATCCTTTCAAACAGTACGTGACCGTACGCTAATCGTCCGCCAATGCCATCCATTTTATTGGTATTTTATGCAATCCTTTTCAATTTTTATTTTGCACATCCTGTACAGCACAAAAACTGACTGTGAAATCAATAACCTCTCCCTCGGCTGTCGCCTGAGAACTATTTCTAAATCGTTGTTGCATACATTTCTCCAAACCATGTGAACCTTCTTCCTCATTCAAAACATCATCTACTTGCCCCATTCGTTAGCGATAGAAAATTGTCAATCAGTGTTGAGAAAAAAAAGGCGAAGCAATTGTTCGATTTTCACACACAAACAAACCCTACGCGAAAACATTACACACAAGGGATTAAAAGCAACACAGCAAGATCGCTGCCGCTCTCCTGAGTACGATAAATCGTACAGCAAACGTATACACGCATGCACGTGCAGCTCAAGCTAGAAATGGAAGAGAGTAAAAAAAAACATATCTCATCAAACGATAGATTTGTGACGGGTGGAAAATGCGACCGAAGCAAGGGAAACATATCGCCTACATAAATCTCGTGTGTCCCTGTATGACACACTGCTGGAGCGCGCATGAAGGGACCCGCATACAGCAACAGCTGGTTTTGTGCGAACGAGAGAATATGGATAAAAATCTTGAGCAAATGTTGTAATACAACGCACAGAACTGTATCGTGCGCTCCTGTTGGTCGACAAACGGACATGGTGCGTAAGACGATTATCACGCGAAAAAGGGTCGTAGAACGAGGGGGCGCGATTTATGGTGATTTCAAACGATAAGCTTCGTGTGTGATTCTCACCGCTGTTTATATTTGTATAGCTTCATCTTGGAAGGGCGTTTTTTGGGAGTTTCGAATTTAATTCAATTTTGCAACATCATACAAGCATACAAATAAATTGATTATTTGCGATGGTTGGCGAAGAATTTACGAAAATTTCAAGGGTGTCAGAACAACTCAAATCACGACTGAGGGTTATAATTTATATCAATACCACGAGGACGTAGATGAGACAGTAGAAGAGTTAGAAGTTAGCTCTGTATTCCTTCTTCTTCCGGAAGTCGAATGGCTCAATAGACTTGCTGATACCACTTAGTTGGATAGACAGTCCTCACTACGGGGGGAAGGATCCAGATGGGATTTGAACACCAGTCCTGCCATATGAAGCCCCTGTCGCCTATACCTACGGACCACCCTTAACGGGTTAACCGGTTAGCTCTATAACGGCATAATTTATTTACTATGATTTATCTGACATTTTTCTACATGAATTGCTGAAGAGGGCTTCAGAATCCGGAACCGCTCACGGTCCCGCACCGGTCGGTCCGCCGTTATCCTTGATGGCGGATGATTCTACGCCAGCCTCTCACCTCAATCTGGACCTACCACGCCTTTTCTGCCTTTGTGGACGGCCTAAAAGGGCTTTCTGAGCCGGGTCGTCGGGTGCCATGCGTATAACATGGCCAGATTGTATAACATGGTATAACATGGGTTGGAATGCTAAATTTAAACGTGGTGAAATGAGCACTGAAGAAGGTGAACACAATGGACGTTAAAAAAAATCCACAAATATTATCAAAAGCAACCGAACCATGATCGAGATAGCTCACACAATAAAGATATCCAAGGAAGGACATATCGTTCACGAATATTTGGGTATGAGAATCCTCTGTGCAAAATGGGTGCCGCGCGAGCTCACATTTGACCAAAAACAACAACGAGTTAATGATTCGGAGTAGTGTTTGGAGCTGTTTGAGCGAAATTCTAGCGAGTTTTTGCGTCGGTATGTTACTATGAATGAGACTTGGCTTCATCACTACACTCCAAAGTCAAATAGACAATCATCTGAGTGGACTGGACGCGATGAACTTGCTCCAAAGCGAGGAAAAACGCAACAATCAGCTGGCAAGGTTATGGCGGCAGTTTTTTGGGGATTCGCAAGGAATAATCTTCATCGACTATCTTGAGAAAGGAAAGATCATTAACAGCGACTACTATATCAAGTTATTGGAGCGTTTAAAGGACGAAATCGCTAAAAAAACGGCCACTTTGAAGAAAAAAAAGTTTTGTTTCATCAAGACAACGCACCGTGCCACAAATCAGTGAAAACAATGGCAAAAATTATCGAATTAGGCTACGAATTGCTTCTCCACCTACCGTATTCCCCGGATCTGACCTTTAGCAGCGACTTTTTTCTTTTCTCAGATCTCAAAATGATGCTCGCTGGGAAGAAATTTTCGTCAAATGAAGAGGTGATCGCCGAAACGGAGGCCTTTTTATTACGAAAAAGAAAAATCCTTTTTCAAAAATTGCATAGAAAAATTGAAAGACCGCTATTATCGGTGTATTCAAGGGAGGTATGTTGAATAAAAAAAACTAATTTTGCAAAAAAAAAAAGATTTTTACTATTGTTGGCCAAACAATTATCAGCCCACTTGTTATAAAGGTACGATACAGTCCCAACTTCTACCGTCGCGACAGCTTTTTTGAGGTGAGATATTTCCTCAGACTGTAGAATGACCGGCTGGCCGCCAGCATCCTAGCGCGCAACTCCGTCTCTGGGCTGTTTTCGGTGCTGGCTTTTGACCCGAGATAGGTGAAGTTTTGGACGACTTCGTCCGGATCCGGAGAGTCTTTCCAGTTCTGATGGTGCCACCAGTTTGTCATTGTCAGTTTGTATGAAGAGTGGATAACAAACAAAAATTAATTTATTGATTTCTAATTATTTAAAAACTAATGATTTAAATTACAAAAGGCTGTCAATTTATAGACAAAAAAATCACAACTGCCCAAATAAATAAATTCTTGACATCAATGTAACACAACTTAAACCCCCTCGCCTGTCACTTCGCTCGAAACGCATCCCATCAACCCATCATCAACAATTAAAATGACGGCAGACAGTTTAGCTTGAAACATAAAAAATACTATTCCGCGTGTCGATTTGCATAACATCCATTGACGGGATTTGACCCGTCTATCGTGCTCGGACTAAGCAAAGGGGAGGAAAAAAGCCAACCCAGACAACAGTTGGCGTGCAATGCTAGACGGTCATAGAGTAGTGGCAATGCAAAACGTATCACCCCACACTTATAGCTGAAGAAGTGTGCACTTCTCGCTGATGAATCAAATCTGACAGTTCGGACAGCTCATCCGCCGAGACAAAGGGAACCAGGGTTGCAACCAGCAGTTCCTTCTTCTGTCTGGAATTGACCGCAGCCCAGCACACATCAACAACCAAACCCCCTTTCGTCGACCAACGCTTTCGTCATGCTACGATTATGCAATCAATAAATTATGCGGGACACACACACCCCCAACAATCCGCCATGTTTCACTCCATATGAATCGCATAGAAAGGAAACGCACGATTGGCAATTGCAACTGCAATGCCATGTTCGCCGCCATTGGTGGGAAGATGGGGGTAGTGATGGTGGCGGTGTGTTCTACCACAAATGTTGCTTCCCCGTTCGGTCACAGTCGGAAACATATTTATTATTTTTCTCCATCAATTGCTTCCTTTGTAGTGGGACCACCACCGAGCGCCCGGATACCGGAAGGACGAAAAGACTTTTTTCAATTAATTATGCATCAACAATCAACCGCAAACGGGTTTCATTGCATTGCATTTCAGCAGCATGAGCGCACTGCTACACCGTTAGCTGTTGGCAAAGAAGGAGCGTTACATAGTTAAAGAAATTATGTGCTGAACATTTCTAAAAATATTTTGAAATACATTTTTTGTATAAAAAATTTTTCAAAACGACTATGAAATATTGCTTTAAAAATCAACTGTCCAACTCTTGAAATCAAGTTAGTTATCATTTTATTAACCACAACGAATGCACGTGTAAAGCGTTTTTGTTTAAGTCAAAAGCATATCTAACCGGAGAGCTGCTCGCATGCTGCTTCATGGCACGTGTTTGCTGATTTTCATCATGACCATAAGGACTTGCAAAACAGAAACTGCTGCTGCAGTTTCGCTCCCTGCCGAGAGACCACTTTTGCGTGTTTTCAGGCACCATTGCCATGCGTGCATGTGTGCTGAAGAATTGCTAAACCACCTTTTTTATGTTTTTTGATTTAATATTGTATGGTTAATTTTTTTTTTCCTTTCCACCCGCTGTTTGCCAACTGACTTGTGTTTGAGGGATGCAAAAAAAAAACAGCCCCCATGTACAAGAAGGTGTTTCGATGTGCAAAAGTTAATTGTTTTTTATTTTTTATTTATTTTGAGTATGACGGCGGCTTGCGCCGTATTGTCAAATGTTATTTTATTATTGCGTTTTAAAAAAATAGATGGGTTCAACTGAACATGTTAATAATTAATTATTACCTACACTGTTGCCTATGTTAATCGCCCGCATTAGGTGCAACGTTTATCAAACAATAAATTATTACACGTCAAAGCACAAAGACAAGTAGAAACAGAAAATATTACAAAAGAGAGCCGGTCGAGATTTAAATCATGATAAGGAATTATGACATCATTCTTCATAAATAGTAGAAAACTTAGTAGACCGGATCTTTGTAATTCTTCTTCTTGACGGCTGCTAGATCACGCCTTTCCCCGGAAGGTTTACTAGACTAACTGATACCACGTAGTTAAGTTTTCAGTCCTCACTATGGGGGAAACAGTCCAGATGGGATTTGAACTATGGTCCTGTCGTGTGACAAAGCCTCTACCTCCTGTGTATGCTCTATTTATTGCAAATAATATTTATACGCTATTTATTGCAAATAATATTTATACAATACAGTCATCATCGATAAAAACTTATATTATTTTTATAGATTTGGAGTCTCTGGAGTCTGGAGTTTCTAAATAACAATTGCTTTAATAGATTTTACTCTTTCACTAATATTATTTAGGCTCTATCTACACAATGTTTTTCAACAAAACATTCAAACATGAAACCCTTTTGCAATCTTTCGATTCGATTTCGCACCATTTCCTTCCCACCTTAAAGCTTTCATACAAGACTAACATATAGGTCAGTAATAGCATACGACCGGGGCAACAACACGACAATAAAACCGAACCATAAACGTTCCCACCTTCTCAACCCCGGGGGTGTCAGTAAAAACCGTTTTACCCACTTAGCAGAATTTAAAGCTTTATGGTTATACAACTCGTGTGCACTATTACTATAGTGAACTAACAAACAGAAAAAAAGAAAAATAAAACTCCCATAAATCACTTTCTCATGTGAGCTGAAAATACACATCAGACATCTGAAAGCACTCTAGGCGTTATAGGAAAGGAAGAATGCATTTAATGTTTGATTATGAGCCGTAAAGGACTCCAAAGTTTGTGGTATTTTTGCTTCACTGTCTTTGAATTTTTATACTACATCAACTCAAAAAGGGCTGAAAATAAATATTTTCGCTTCACAGTTCTTCTTCACAGACACAAAGTCTCTAGAAGCCAATAAACAGCAGCATCCTTCATGTCGATTGTCTATTTTTCAATACGGAACGCACAACTGTACATGGTGCGCTTCTTACAGATGTGTAACATCTCATTTTCTTCATCGACACACAGTTTTTATTTTTTTTTTCTAACGTCTCAAAGTGACCTGTTAAAGTAAACAACGATCTACAAGTACAACACATGCGTCCTCGTTATCTTGCCTAGGGCCCAACAGTGGTTGTACTGCGCAAAGGGTGCGTTCGTCGTCGTCGTGTTGTGATGGCCATCTTTGAAGGCGTTTCCAGTGAAGCGATCAGTCGCGTTGAGGGCTATTGATAACTGTCAGGAAGTGGAAAGTAGGCAACGAAATGTAGGTCAAACCCACCACAACAACGACGACCAAAACCCATATGGTTTGGCCGCTTCTGCTTCCCGAACGATGTTCGTTGTTTCATTAAATGGTTGTTGTGTGTTTTAGATGTGTGTTTTCGCTTACTGCAAACAATTACCCATCCGATATACGTTCCGGATTGATAAGAACGTTTTTTTTTATCGTTGGACGGATGACTGTACCTCACTGTTAAACTGAGGGAATCGATTAATTTTATCCTCTTCGTTCATTGAATCAACGTTCCTATTTTGATAACATATTTTCTAAGAAGCAAACTTTGACCTGCACTGTTTATAGAAATACATAGTTAAGGGGATCGTGGTCAAAATAGATAAGAGTCGACCGAATTGCCACTCTATTCAACTTACTTATAGCGCATAATTTTGACTTGATTTCCTAAAATAGTTACATGAATTCACGCTTCTTTTCAAGAAGAAATTATTCAACTGTAAATTGTTCACAGCTTTGGAGTAAACCTTACTTTGGTGATCAACAGAATACCTGATCAAAAAAGCAAATATATCGACTAAATATTACCATACATCCATTAAAGCCGTTTTCATCGAACCGTTCCCAAATCTTTACATCAACAATTGGAAGACTTTTTACAACAACAAAAAAGGGCTTAGGATTGTAAAGGGCTTCTCTTACCCTGTCGAAACATATCGCAAGATGAGAAACGTAGCAAGATAAACAAAAAAAAACCCCATCACTAAAACATACGACAACCACCAGTGACCAGGCGGATTATGTTCGAACTCTCGCACACTAGCAAAAGCCGGACACACTCATTCGGTGCGGCTTCCGTTCGATTCCACCATAACCCTTTCGGCAGCGGCAGAGTCAGAGTGCGAGAGAGAAAAAGAGCCCTTTCGCCCGCATACGCTGTGGAAGGCTTTGACAGGCTGGCTGATATGATTCAACGAAGCAGCACCGAGCAGGTGGTTCGCTAGTGGTGGTCATCAAAAGCCGCAGAGGCGTATGATCATTGAATGTGGTGGGGAGTGGCTCCGGAAAGATGAGTTGATACGTGTATAGAAAATTATTTACTTTAAATAACTTTTCAGGATTCTATATTAATAAGCAGTAACGAATTGCTCAAGCATTCATCCAGAGCAGTAACTTCAATATGCCTAATTGCATAAACGGGTATGTGATAACGATGCACGATGATATAATCTACAACCTAAACTAGAAGTCCGTTCCAGGGCAAACAATCAAACACCACGAATAAGGAAGTGTACGCGAGGGTCCGCGGCTCAAAGCTTCTTCACGTTTCGTCCGACATTTATTTTTCCCGGTCCCGTGACACGGACACGTGCAGCAACAGCAGTCTCGCGTCTCGCTTACGCGCTCTTTCCCATCGCTTTCCCCACCCAAACCCCTGCTGCTGGCGTGCTGATGGCGTACACCGCTAAAAGGGAGGACACATTCACACGCGTGTGTACACATTATTCTAGGATTCACCCTTAATGCGAACCGCGCCAGGCAGGGTAGTGTACCAAGGGGCACACATTTGTGTGTCTGTGTGAGAGAGTTCGTCGCTTATCGCAATCGAAAGCCCTACACAACGCGCTACACGAATACACGTCAAACGCTACTCCTCCACCGCAGCCGCAGTGAGGGCCGCACAGCACAGCATGAGCCCTTATGGTAGTCCGCGCGCACCGAACCATTGGAAGAACATCGCGAGCAGGCACCAATCAAAAACTCTCGCATTAGAACTAGGTGTGCGTTTGTGTGTGTTTATGTGTGTCTCTGTGGTGGAAAAAAAAGGGGGCGAGAGCATTAGAAAAAGGTACTCTTGATGGTGTGCGCTCGGCCGTTTTACTATTGCCGCTGCCATTGACGATTTTACCGAACGCACGTAGACCACAGGAGAGCATAAGCGCAGCGCTGGCAGCCCGTAGTCGACGAATGAATGTTGGTCCAAGCAATCGACCGGATCGAAAAGAGAGCGCATGTGGGCGAACGAGGAAACATGGTGGAGCATTATCGGTGAGAAAATAGAAAATCGTTTGCCATGGAGAAGGGAGCATCGCTCTTCGAAATGCGTGTGAAGAGAGTGTACGAGAGAACGTCATTTAGTACCCCC
Organism: Anopheles maculipalpis; assembly: GCF_943734695.1. NCBI lineage: Eukaryota > Metazoa > Arthropoda > Insecta > Diptera > Culicidae > Anopheles > Anopheles maculipalpis. Next base: position 35,007,040 of record NC_064872.1, read on the forward strand.
CCCCCCTCCCTCCTCTCCCACACACAAAAAAGGGGAAGCCGATGTTGTGTACGATGTTTTCTGTTTCGTCATCGTTTTATTTCGCCTTTGCTCCAACCGCAACACTTCTTCACTACATGCGCGAGCTTTCCTCATTCCCCGTAAGCGCATACCGGAGAAACTGAGAAGGTTGGAAAAGCTAGCTGTGTGCGTATGTTGGGTTTACCTTTTTCTTCATCTGATTCTGATGCTCGGCAAGTTATGCTGTGTTTTTATAAATTCAATTTGTTGAGGATTTAGCAATGCTAATGGGTAGAAATTTAAAATAAATCGATGGTTTGGTGTTATCCTTTAAGTATGGGTTGGGAGGTATTTTGGATTCGACAGAAAGCCGACGTATGTTAAACTGAAAGACGCTTGCAAGAAACTTTGGGAAAAGTAGAAACTTCAAAGACGCTTATTAGGACTGACCAGACTTGTAAGAATATTTACCAATAACCTCATAAGAGGTAAAGATTGAGGAACTCTTGGAGTAGAGAGATCACCGAGGACCCTACGTTAAAGAGCAGGGATTGCCTATTTCTTCTTGAATCTGGAGCTACAGAAAAGCTTATCCGAGAACCACATTCTGCTAGGATTATGTTAGGCAGCATTAATTTCAGGCCTATGTAACCTATGGAAGCAGAAACAAGTGGGACAAAACATATGATGGAAGATGCCAGCAGAGGCATTGACGCTGTCTAATGCCCACGAAGCAGTGTGTGCTTGGAATAAATTTTGGAACCCTTCTGAAATTAGCCAAGCCAGTAAAGTCTATTAAGGCCGAGCAAATGGTCAACCGTTAACGGTATGGATATCGCCTAAAGCAAGGCCAAGCCCACAATGCGGTTTTAGTGCCTTTTAAGTAAGTAACTTAAGAATCTAAGCATAAAACCATAAAATTCAACATAATGAATAAAATGCACAACGTATGGCAAACTTCAGGGCAAAGCGTTGAAAAGTTTTGTTTTCAGTTTCCCCTCGATTCTTTTTCTCCAAAGATACATTCGATACGGATGATAGAAAAACAGGATAAAATCAAATAAACCATATCCATGTGCTGATGTCTACATCCCTCTACGTAGACAATAAAACAACTCATAATTTGATAAAAGATGGAACTTTAATCATCAAGCATACATTACAAAGTTTTGTAATCGATAAATCGTTTATGGATTTAGAAGAAAAAGGCGACAAAAACCTGTTACGCCTTTTTAACATTCTTTGGTATCATTTCCATAAAGTCCTTCCCGATATGGAGAATTAATTTCCAAAGAAAATGCTGCTTGCCTTACTAACTTCGCACGAAAAGAATTACAATGCCTGTTGAGCATCATTATTTACTCAACTCGTCTCCCAATATGGGGAAATTGTTGCATATTACAGGCATAATTCCATTACAATAATTGAATTATTTTAAGCAATCACCATTCCAGCGCGAAATCCCACACCCATGGCAGTAGCGTGTTGTGTGCGCGCAATTTTTTACGCGACAATGATTTTGAATAATGTGAACAATTAGTGCAAAGAGTGTTCATCGCCAGCGGCCAGTGGGGTGTACGACAGTATGGCTAAAACGGTTGCAGACACAAATAAAGTAATTTTTGGGGGAAATTATTACACAGAAAAGGGGTGGAGAATTATTTCCTGACCGTAGCGCATCTTAAAATGCTAAGGTTCTTTATTGAGTTTGTAATTAAGATTGTAGATTCTGTGCATTATGAAGCAATTTTGGTACCTGATGGAAAATATTTACAATTAATTATGAAACTGAGATATAAACAGATCTTATAAATGGACCATAATTGAACCACATAAATATCCAAACATATTTTGAAAATTCTAGAAATAAATTCAAATACAAACACAACATTATTCCCAGGGTCATCAGGCAAAGCTCAAACCATTTCACTTTTCCTCCTCTCCCACGGAAATAGTTCACGAACAACCTATAAACAGGCCCCAAAAGAGAAAGGGTCAAACAAGCACATTCCAAAGCATGAAACACCACCACGACTGGTAGAGAAAGCCTAAAAGAAGGCATATGATGAGAAGGTGATGACTTAAAACTGAAACTACACCATCTCACCGTACCAAACACACACACACGAGTTGATGGAGTAGGTTGTTGACCGTCGCCGACAACTGCCCCAGTTGGTAAAGCAGTGCACCAACAATGTTGCTTCTTCACGGTTCTCACCCGAAAATAGTACTGCACGTTGAAGCTGCATAGAAGCAGATTATACATTTCTGGAGACTTCAAACTACAACATTTTGAGCATTATTATGCTGCCGAAAACGTTTATCACACAAGCAGTGTGAGAAAACCAAGCACTTTGATAGGTAGTCTTTCTGTACTGTGAATACAACTCATACGACCATCCACCGTGATCAGAGACAGGCGTTGAGCAGTGGGAAAAATCGATAAAACCACATACATAGACACCCATTTCCCCCTCAGAGCCTCAGCCTCGCCAGACAGCCAATGCGGATGCAATTTGAGAAAAGAAGCGAAACACCCAACCGAGACGGTCGGTCACGGTTGACAACGGAGTATCTGGGCCGGAGAGAATTACTGCAGATAGCCCACAGGCATTTTTCGCCCACCGCCCAACACACAACAGCACAGGCCGGGTGGGTTTTAGCTTTTCCGATGCTTGGAGGCAATATAAGCCTCAAAGAATGCAACCAATGTGACATACTGCTGAAGCCAGGCAGAGCACCAACAGCCAGACCATTTCATTAGCTATCTGCTCTGCTCCTCGGTGTGACCGTGTGGGTGGAATGGGTCAAAATATGCAACGAGTTTACGCCGGCTGCATATTAAACATTCTGCCAAACCCTATATCCATGGTAGTCCGGTGTAGGCCGTGTGCTTATGCTGAGATGATCGTTTATCGCGTCTGGTTGAAAAAGGTGATTTATCAATTTCTACCAGCCACTGACGTGAGCTGGATGGATGGGTGGTTGTTGGCTCAGTTCAATGTGCCTCTAGTCGTGTGAGAATTTTTACAGTTTAACATTTGCGTCCACAAGCACATGCATATAAAAAGTGTTAGAAAATATGCTGTGATAGAAAATGTTCGATACTTTTATCGATCAGAGATTTACAATCATCACACATGCAGCAAAACTTTGATGACTTTAACTTCAGTTGCTATCTTTACTCATCATAAGCTACATTATTAGTGATGAATTTGGATAATAATACCAATTCATGGCCAGTTTCCATCGACGCTCCCAGACGCTAAATGGAACCATCAAGCCGAAATTAAACAATTCCTTCCGCAACCGGAAACAAATGGTTTTGGAATGTTTACCCAAATTACACATTCTCACCCAAACGCCCCCACAGAATGAGCCAAGGCAAGGCAATTAAATTAAATTATTCGCACTACACTGTGCATTACAAACGTTAAAAGCCTATTTGGCTACTCGGGTGTTCGAAGTGAAAAAGTCAATCCGCAGTTTTGTACATTCACACCTGAAAGTGAGCCACAGTGAATAATCGAATTTAATTGCACAATTACACTCGTACAGTAAGACTACAATTCACTTCAATTTATGATTTTTTTTTATACGCCCAACCGTAGATGTTTTTGAAGAACACATCGGAACAGAACACGTAAAAACAGTAGAATCATCAGTACTATAAATGCTTATCGCCGTGAGGGAAATATGTATTATGAAGCATAACCAATATCAGCAATTTATGCTTGCTTCGCTTGCTCGCTTTCGCATTATTTTAGAATCCATTGCACATGGAGGGTGTCTCAATGCTCAATTTTCATTTTAGTAATGTAATTTGTTTACATTACTGGTTCCATAATTACATGGAAACCGTGTCAAACACAATAAAAAGGCATTGAAATATGAATTGAAGTTATTGATTGTTGTATTGGTATGAAAAAAGGGTTTAATAATTTGTCATTTGAAACGAAAGGGAACCAACAAATTTCGAATCGGATCAACATAACAGACCCACGGAATAAGGACTACGATTGGAAACTCGGGACATGAAACTGCAGATCCCTCACATCACCCGGAAGTACTCGCATTCTTTCGGACGAAGTGAGGGACCGCGGCTTCGAAGTAGTAGCTCGTCAGGTGGTGCGCTGGAAAGGAATAACGGAGCGTCCCTACCGCAGTGATTGCATGATCTACCATATCGGTAGATGCAGGTTGAGGATCCGCGGAAGGTTCTTCAATCTGAGCATTATCAATGTTCACAGTCCGCACCTTGGAAGCACCGCTGACGATCAAGACAGTTTTTATACGCTATTGGAGAGGGAGTATGACCGCTGCCCACAACACGACGTCAAGATTGTCATCGGAGATTTAGACGCTCAGGTCGGACGGGAGGTAGTAATTCAACCTACGATAGGAAGTTTCAGTGTCCACCAGCTGCCGAATGACAACGGGCTTCGGCTCGTGAACTTCGCCTCCTCCAAGCACATGATCATTCACAGAATCTTCTTCCAGCACGCACCTCGTTTCAGTTACACCTGGAGATCACCACAGCACACATATTCCCAGATTGACAACGTTTTTATCGATGGAAGGCACTTCTCGGATATTATCGACGTAAGGTCCTTTAGAGGAGCAAACGTCGACTCAGATCATTTTTTGGTTATGGTTAAGTTGCGCCAAAAACTCTGCGTCGCCAATAAGCTACGCTTTCAGCCTACCCCAAGGCTCAACATAGATCGACTGAGGCAAGCTGATGTGCCGAGGGACTTCGCAAACGCGCTTGGGGAAGCGCTGCCGGAGGACACGACCACCGAGGCGATGTCCCTCAATGACCACTGGCGTATGGTGGAGCAAGCCATCAACAACACAGCCGAGCGAACAATTGGCCGCGTGACACGTAACCAGAGGAAGGAATGGTTTGATGATGAGTGCAGGCAAGCACTATCCAAGAAGAACGCAGCGCGTACCCGCATGCTCCAGTGCGAGACGTGGAACACTACAGACGACTGAGGAGGCAGCAGATCCGGCTCTTCCAGGATAAGAAGCGGAGTTTCGAAGAGTCGGACAAGCAACTGATGCAGCAGTTATACCAGTCGGGGGAAACTCGCAAGTTCTACACAATGTTGAATGCAGCACGGGGCGGTTTTACTCCCATGATCGCTATGTGCCGCAGCGAGAAAGGAGATATCCTGTCGGACGAGCGAGAGGTGATCAACAGGTGGAAGTGCTACTTCGACGGACACCTTAAGGGAGCAGATGCAGGAGGCACTGAACTAGGCGCAGGAAGCAGAGGAGTGCAGAGCTACGACAGCCAGCATGACGGTGACGAAATCATCAGTGCCATCAAACAGCTGAAATCCAACAAATCAGCTGGCAGCGATGGGCTGGTGGCCGAACTGTTCAAGATGGGTCCGGAGAGGATTTCCGCCACAATGCATCGGCTGAATGTTGAAATTTGGGATCAGGAAGAACTACCAGACGAATGAAAACTGGGGGGCCATCACAGTCCTGAATGCTGCCTATAAGATCCTGTCCCGAATACTCTTCTGCAGACTGGAGCCCCTTGCAACAGATTTCGTCGAAAGCTACCAAGCTGTATTTGTTGGAGGCAATTCGACAACCGACCAAATCTTCACTCTACGGTGGATCCTCCAAAACTACCGAGAGCATCAGATCCCGATCTGTTCATACACTTCAAGGCGGCCTACGATACCATAGATCGGCCCGACCTATGGAACACATGCAGCAGTACGGATTCCTTGGGACGGGGTGCATTGCAAGGTGAGAGTTTCGAGCATGCTGTCGGAATCGTTCGAATCTCACCTGAGTCTGAGGCAAGTATACGGACTCTCCCGGTTGTGGTTCAACATCACTCGACATCCGGGGCATGATTTTAACCCGATCTCTCCAATTTCTTGGCTTCGCGGATGACATCGACATCATCGAACGGACAACTGCAGCGGTATGCGAGGCGTACTCCCGACTGAAACGCGAGGCCAATAGAATTGGATTGAGCATCAATGCGACAAAGACAAAATATCTGCTTGCCGGAGGCTCTGACCGTAATAGAGCCCGACTCGGAAACAGAGTATCAGTTGACGGCGACGATCTGGAGGTGGTAGAGGAGTTCTGCTACCTTGGTACGATCGTAACTTCGGACAATAATAGAAGCAGCGGAATCCGAAGGCGCATTGTTCAGGGGAATCGTGCCTACTACGGACTCCACAAACTCCTGCGATCCAGAAGACTCCAACAACACACGAAATGCACGATTGACTGCAGCCCTAGACAGAGTTTTTTCGAAACTGATTGGAGACCTGGTCATGTCGGCACGTCGTTCTCAATCCTGAGCAGGCCAAGAAGAAGAAGAAGAATTGTCATTTTTGTTTAGTTTGCGATTTATGTTGGGCGGATCTTTTCAACTTCAGCAAATTTTTGATAATTCGATTATTTAAAAAAAAAATCGGTTTTTTCCACTGTAAAATCTTTAAAATTATCATAACTTGTTTGCTGTCCATAGTTTAGTCATGTCATGGCTTAACTACACCAATTTATACCAGTTGTCGAGGTTTATACCAGGTAAGAAATTCGAAAACTGTTCCTACCCATCACACTGCTACCATCTGTGCCGCCACCATCTGTGCCGCTACTACTGGTGCTCCCAATCAGACTAAGGCATATTACACACAAAACCACTCTGCACATTGTGATTTCAGCTAGCGAACATGAGCACTCCCTTTACAAGCGAACGTTACACCGCACAAATTCATGTTCTGATTTTCGTCTATTTAAAAATTTAAAAAACCCCAACCTGAAAGAGTCTGAGGCCCTCCCGCTGCTTACTTTGAGTCACCCCCCTCCCGCGGTCGATATGCTATTGTAGCAAACGAATCAAAGCGCCGCAAGGTAAATAAGGTAGGCCAACTATAAAACATTGAGACATGTATGAGTGTAGTACGAGCGTTTCTATACCGTGTGTGTCTACCCAAAAAAAGGTTTCTCGCGTTTCATTCAAACGCACTGATGGAAACTCAATCCTGTTTAGTTGTTACGCGTACACTTACCCGACCCAGCAAACCAAATCCTGCATTCAATAGAGCACCAGACGACCCCGGAAGGAAAGGAAGTTTAGAAACGACCGCTCGAGAGAACCACCAACAGGCTGTACGGTCTACACAACATGACTGATTAGGAAGTGGATGTGGATAAAAAATGCAACACATATACACACAGACACACACACAACTTGGATAGAAAGGAATATGGACCACCGGAAGGTATTTCTTTCCACTGCCAAATGCCAGAGAGGGTGAGAGATTTTTGTGTGTGTAGTATGCAAAAAAAGGGTCTACCACTATCCTCAGCATACAATAGCCGTCAGAGACCATCAGAGGAGACAACTTATGTTGCCTGGTTGGATTTTTTTGTTGTTGTTCCTTCCCTGACTCTCGTATTACAACATTCGTTAAAAAGGTAATTTAAAATGACGTTGAATTTGCGTCCTGTTTCGGGACTAGCCAGGCTTTTGTAATTCACCACTCTTTGTAAAAAGATGACAATTTGTTGCTTTTATGACACCGCGGTGACGAATGTTGCGAGAAAAAAAATGGGATAAATATTTTTCCGAATCGCTAAGCTATGTTACAATGAATATTTAATGCCCTGCAGAGCTCCACACATGTATGACTGTCTTTGCTTGTTGATATACAGGTGGTGAACAGGAGCATAAAGTTCGTTAAGATCCGTTGCGAACGATTCTGTTAGGAGGTAAACCGGCTTCCTTTGTATCCAGGTGTATTCGCCATCCTGCTTTCCAGGTGTTTCCGTACTATGAGTGCACAGCTTTATCGTCAGTTTATTGACGAAGAAATAAAAACTGACATGTTTGAAGCAAGAGCCCCACACGTTTATCTTATGATAAGAAGCCATGGTACAACTTTTTATAGAGTGAAGGTAGCTGCCGTAACTTTTGAATCGTAGGTTCTTAGTTATCTTAGTTAATCATTGATATTTTATAAGCTTCATCAAGAATATTTACAGAAAACAAAAACAAATCAATCAGACAAGTGCAGCTAGATTGGAAAAATTAAATCAATTATGCTATGAAAAAATAATCTTTCACAAATCCAATTATTTGCAATTTACATTCAATGCCATATCCGAAGATCCGTTACTTGCCTCGTCTAGTGAAGCAAGGTAGACTGCTTAGAAGAAGCAGCCGGCAATATCTGCAACAAACATCAAACACCAACCTAGACGACTGACACACAGAACGATTTCCAACCGTTTTACCACCATCACGGAACAAGGCAATAAAGGCAATGGAAAAGGTTAGATATGCAGCTTTGGCATCAACAACAGCACAACAAAAAAAACATCGTCAGCTCTCGCACACTCACCAAAAACAGTTGGCTGGAGAGCGCTTGAGATTCGCGAAAGAATTCCGTTGCGAAAACCCCGCGCGCGCGCATCCTGTGCTGCGGTAACAAGGCTGCACCACCCGATTGCCAACCCTTTCTGTTCCCATGTGCAATGTTGTGCCCCTGCAAATTTTCAGCACATGGGGTGGCTTTTTTATGGATGTTGAGGTCTTCCTTCACCTCTAACAGCCTCTAACCATAACGAAACATGTCTGGAGACCCAGCGCAACGTCGTAACGGTTTCCTCGTTCCTAGTTCTAAGGTTAATACGAATGAAGAAAAACGATATAAAACACACAGGATTTGCCAAGTGAAAGAAGTGTAAAGAGAGAAAACCACCGATAAAACGACCCTGAAATCGGCTGCTACTGCTGCCGAGAGGCAGACATTAGAGAGCAGAACTGGGACGATAGATGGATGGTTGTAGGCTTCCTTTCCTTTCGGAGCCGCTTCTTTACTGGCTGTTGGATTCAGGTTATTGCAGAAAAGTGGCAATAAAGTTTGCGAACTTAGCATCAGCGCTCGTTATGCATGATTGAACTATCGAATGTGAATGGTTTTAATGGTGCAATGAATGGTTTTGTGAGAATTGTACAAACAATGGGCAATACTTGTCTTAACGCTAGAATAGAACATTGAAAGCTGTTCAATGTATTAATTTTAATTTCACCAACATAAGTAAACGACAATCTTACGCCAAGCAATGATTGGATCTTGTAGGAACAGTTTTTTTTTACACTTCTTAACTTCAAAAGAGCTCCCATCCTAAGCTTTCCCATACAAACCCCGGTTCGCCTCCATAGAGAAGGCAATGTTCAAGCACAAACTAAAACCTGATGGTCTGGTCATATCTTGCGAAGCTGTGCTTACCTGCAAAAGAAAAGGAGATAGAAGAAAAAATGGAACATTAGTGGCACGGTTCACGATGATGTCTGCAAGCGATTGAAGTGTAGGATAAGAGAGCAAACCGCAACCTCCCCGAGCATGGTAGCATGGTAGAGAGTTGGTAGAAAAACAAAACAAAACTATGTAAAATCAATTTTTGCAACCACGCCAACCCCTGTGATCATTGAACCATTTTAACCAGTTTGCTCTTAGGAAAAAGCTAAAGGAGAGATAGAACAGAAAACGATTATCCGTAAGGAAACAACGATTGCAGACAAAAAAAACCCCCACTGCAAGCCCTATCCGTGAAGAATTGCACAACACACTCTATAGGGTTGAGGCGTGAGGTTATTCCCCGAGAGTGGAGTTGGCATGAGGCTTTAGCACTTTGAAGTTCGCTTATGTCTTAAGATAAATGACCTCAGCTCCACAAGTCCACACACCTTCACCTTAAGATGGGTCGTCTTTCTCCTTCCCCTGCTGGGTCTAGCGCAAAGTTGACGGCCAACGACCCAGCGGCAACGAAAACGGTGCCTACCGATTCAAGGACAGTTTCTGTGCGCTTTCTTGGCTGATGATCGTGCGCTACACACACAGGTTGTTGCAAGCATCTGCCTACATCAGGCGAGTCAATGTGCTTACGTTCTGCAGTGCAGGTAAGAGGCTTTATATAAGTAAACCGATGTTTTACTATCAATTCTTCTAAATTTATTTCAAAGAATTTGATCGAAATTTGATGGATTGAGTTATAGAAATTCTTGAAGAAAATCTGTAAGCAGAGTTTTCGCTGATATCGTCCTCCAAGAGTTGTGGTTTGAATGGTTTAAATAGACTTTAAGGATTATATAAATTAATTTCTGACAAATACTTTCGTCTAAACCTTTCAACCGACTTATCAAACAGTTTTGAAGGGTCAACGGTAATTTTAAAAGATTTTTCCAAACTCTAATGTTATCCGATTCTCTGATAGGGTGAATAGTTGCAATTTGAAGCCACCATTTCATGCATTTTTTAATAATCAATTACCAAAGCATTCCTTTGTAAACATTTTATCATTATTGTTGTGCTGATTTGCGCCTACACGCTTGCCCAAGGATCGATGAAACCCCACATATCGCTTCATGCCTTCCATAAAGGATAAAAAAGAAAAACGCACTTTTTGTTCCATTTTGTTCAACCAAAACTCGGGAAGAACAGGAACAAGAAGCTGCACCGCTGCAAAAGATTTATGTGCATCGGTTGCAAAAATGCAACCAAGCGCGCGCACGCCCGCCACACACAAAATGCTACAACACACGCTAAAAGCAAACGATGAACGCATCGTCTTATCCCCTCTGCTGCTGCTGCAGGACGCGATAGAGCACCGCGAAACGAGAGCGTTCACTCGGAAGATTCGTTCCGGTGTGCATTGCCTCCCTTCCTTTTTTTTTGTTCGTGTGTTGCACAAAATTGCACAAACTGCACACCCATTGCGAAGGAATTGATGCACGCGTCCTGCTCCACCTCTGGCACGGCGCTCGTTCGTTTTGCGGGGCAGCCAGCATTTGCGGCTATTTCCGTCCCCGTTGAGGTTTTGGGTGTTCGGATGCGCAGTGAGTGGACGGATTGCAACTGTGTGGTACGATGGCAGTGTGCAAAATTGCAAAAACCGCAGCACAACAAAGTCACAAAACACATCCGCGCCACACGCAAACACACGACCTCTTTCGTCACCGGTTTAAGAGAATCGGACACAAACACACAAACGGGCGTGTGTTTTATTCTGGGATCTTTCGGTCGGTGCATTTAATACTGCGCAAGGGTTGGTGGGTGGAAGGGGCAGTTGGTGGGGGGCATGGTAGGGAAAAGGAAAGATGCTACTGGCGGGTGCGATGATCTTTGCGCTTCGTGTTAAAAGCCAAGCAAACATTCCCATTTATGTAAGTGTGTTTCGATTTATTTTTGCTTTAATTTAAATGCAAAAGAAAATGTAGTTTGAGACAAAATTCATTATTATTTCAATAACTAAATTTTTATATTCTTTATTTAAAAACTGTTTAGCAAATAAGTAGAGAATTTAGAAAATAAAATTCTTAACGATCGGATATTCGAGAAATTCAGATAATGACAATCCATAAAATATCATAAATAATTTAAAACACACAAATAAAAGATATAAACATAACCAAGCATGCTCCCCACTAAGAAACCAGCTCCCAAAACATGTTTTTGTCAAAATCAGCTGATCATTGAAAAACATACAAATTATCGCACGTGCTCATGCCGTTAAACTCGCCACCACATGCCACATTTATTTTGGTTTTTTGATTCGTAGTAAAAAAAAGACACATACACACACACACATACAGACAAGCATTCAACCCAACAAAAAGTCATACACTCACAGAGAACTTTGGACCCCCTCCCGAAACATGTTCTCACCTTCGCAAAACACCTTTCAAGGGCTCGAGAGGCAAGCCTGCAGACAGGTGAAGAGGCCAGGGGGAAGGCAGCCTGTAAATGGTGGTTTCTTAAAACCGGAACCGGTCCAAAGGCAGAAGCCAATGTACACCAACACTACTGCTCAATTCGGGCGCGGTGTGTACTCGTTACATGAAGTCTTTCTCTGTCCCTGACTTGCCGTGTGCCCTAAACTGAAGACGGGACACATGGTCGAGATTGCGATAGTGAAAAGGGAGTACGTATGCACTTGCAAGAAAAAAAAAACCCCCATCGTTACAGAGGCTCGTAACATCTCCAAGGTTTAAAGGGTGGTCCTTGAAGATGAGAAGGTTTTCGAAGACCTCCAAATGTGGTTCGATTGTTATGTGCTCCCGTAATCAATATCTTTCAATAAATGAACTTGACATGTAAGTGGAGTATATTATGCTACTTTAATTAAATGGTATTTTTTATAATTAATTATGACGGTCCAGTGCCGTATTGTTGACTAATTAAATGGTATATTGATAAAGAATTTAAACATTTTTAAACCTTAATTCGTTTTATTTGTAAGTTTTGGGTGTTTTAAAAGTGTCGTTTGTTGACTTTTATCGTATAGTTCAATTGTAGTTCCTAGGTTCAGATTATTCTGATGTCTTGACAAGCGGCAGGAAGAAGCCCTATCCTTGTTAAAGAAAGGATAGGGAAGCCTTTACTTCAACAAGGTAGAACCTCTCGAGACTGATACTAGGGCATAAATTTTGAGAATTTATAAAAAGCTAATCGAATTCCTACAGGTACTTCGAAAACACGTACATCTCAGGTTTTTCTTGTGATTGGCACTCTGTTTTAGCAGAAGCCAAAGATCAAGGATCATGGATTAAATACTCCACACGTACTTTGCATACTGAAGCTGCTCAGAAAAATGTTTAGCTCACTAAGTACTTAAAATTACGGAGTTTTATAGGTTAAACGAGAATTTCCTAGGAATACGGCCTGGCCGTAATTACGAAATAAAAAAAACGAAGATCTCCCAACTACAAAGTGTATTATGCTCGCCAAGTGCCAGTTGTCTGGTCATGTCATGAGAATAACACCGGACGACCCGGCCCGCAGTGTCATTCTCAGTAACTTGGATATTGGATCGACAGACAGAATCTTATCCTATTTAAACTAAGCCAGATATCAACAATAAGGCAAATCAAGTAAAATTTTAACATTTACAGCAGTATTCACGTCATAGCAATTCAACTATAGGAAACAAAGAGAACAACGCAATAAAACAAACGAAAATCCTTGCACATGAACTACAATAACATACAACAAAACCATCACTCAGTGAGACTGAAAGCTGATAAATTGATGTCCACAGAATTGGCACAGATTCTTCACTGTGAGTAAACCGTCATCATCGTCATTTTCTATGCCCCTAACCGCCCCGAACGCGAATTTCCCATCGAACGCGAAAAGCGATCATTCTTGTAATAAAACCAAAACAAAAAAAAATGTGCCAAACAACAAACAACGACTCACCCTCACAACCGGGGCACAGAGCTCAGTTGAATGCACTTTAACTGCAAAACCCGTAGCGGGGATGGATGGCCACTGTGGCAGCCTGCGCCACATGCAATCAGGTGAGTAACTTCAGCTCACAGTCAGTGGACAGAGTGGACAGACTTCATCGTGGAGCTAATATTGCGCAGCGAAAATGCGTCTCTTTTTTCGTCCATGCTTTTTCGCATGTTTCCGCACGCGTTTACCGCGGAGGATCACTGGGCAGACAGTGTACAGCGCACTCTGCTGCTACTCACCCTGGCTCAACAGATCCGATCGGGGAGTGTGTAAAAGAAGGAATACAGAAAATAAGATACACACAAAAAAAAAGGCAATCAAGACCGTGAGTGTTGCCATCATCTCCTACCTCCGGCACCCACTCCGTCGATGGTTGGCCGAACAGGAGGAGACGGAAGAGAAGTCCCAGACCGAGACCGCGAACACGATCGACCCCGCGAGACGTAGAAGGTTCAATAAACTTTTCGTCTTCATTTTAGACACTCGTTCTCGGGGAGGAGCGGCGGCAGCCGTGCGCCGGGTTTTTCTTCCCTAACTGCTCACCTAAAACCGTGCTGGCGCATCAGTGTGTTAGTTAGGTTGCGGCGCACACACTACGATAGAACGAAGAGACTGCTCCACCCTTATCCGCACACCCTTTAATTCTCCACAAAACCACCCCCTAAACGCTACAGTTCGGCCACGCAGCGAGGTAGCAGCAGCATGAAGAAGGAATGATCAAATGCACCCCATAAAACGATCGTGTGTGTGTGTGTGTGTGTTTGTTGGACCTACACTACACGAAATAAAAGAGGCCCGATAGAGGGTTGTAAACAGTTGCCACTGAACAATCGTGTCTCGGTTTCTCCACTTCCGAACGAAAACTGCTGTAAAACCGTTCGCTTTTTACTGTTTTGTGTGCTCATCTCCGACGTTTTTTTTTTGTTTTTATTTTATCTAATTGACGGTATAATATCAGTTGGAAATAACTGCGTGCGCATCTTCGCCTTCTAAAACCGGGTAAAACAAGCAACAACAAAAAACAAGGGAAACCGTCAAACACATAAATCAACTAATGAGCATTAACAATAAAAAGGACTTAGTCTTCAGCATTTATGTTTTCGCATTTCTTTCGTTCTTTTTTCATGAAGAAGATTCAGCGAAAAAAAAAGGTCGCCAAACAAGATTTAAACACCAACCACTTAATATAGGACGATAGGCTTTTTCGAACAATAAAATCGATCTATAAAAATGCTGCCCAAAACTATTGCGAGAACAAAAGCGGGGGTAATCGTCAAAATCTGCCATAAATCGTGCTGTTAGGTGTCAAAATGGAAGCGATTAATAATTCATTCGGAAATTGGTTCAAATTAAAATTGCATAAAAATTCGTAATGATTTAATTCAATTTTCACCTTTGCTTGGATATACTTGTCACAGGTAAAGATGTCTAAATTTTATGCTTCTTCTGGGCTTAACGACCTGCTAAGTATTGCTTTCTAGACTTGTTGAAATCAACATTTTTTATTTATTTTCTTCAATCTTTTTTATTTGTGTATCAACCCACTCACTAAAACATCCTCAATTGTATTATTTGCACCTTCTTAATTTGACATAATTGGCACGCGGTTTTACTTTTCGTGGAGCTGAAACATCGATAAAGGAAGCGTCAGGAATTATCAATGCTGAGTGCTACTGCTAGTGACCGACCCAGTGAAGCGTTGCCGTCCATGCTCTTCTCTCCTTCTCAAACGGTGCCTCATTAAGGTATCACGGTGTTGAAATCTTATAAATTGCCCTAATCTTCCTTCCTTGCTGAGGTATTCTTATCATGTTTATTCCAAAATCTTTTCCTTGCTCCATTCTCTACCGCTTCCAGTTGCAACAGAAAAGCAAGGCTCAATGCCAAAGGAAGCTCGTTTAAATTTACGTGCGATGCACTCTCTGTTTCGGCTCCCATTCCCGATGCTGATGATCGCTCCATGGTACCGGTTTTGCTGGTGCAAGATCAACAGTAAAAAAGCAAACATTAAATAATGGACTCGAAAGCCACGCGGAATGCAGTGTGTGCACACACCCGCATGGAACTGGTTTCGTTATGTTTGATTTTTTTATTTTACTTCATTTTACCAATACACACCCGTGTCTCCCCTACTGGGTTTGGTGGGTGGTAGTGTTTTGCTACCAAATTTTTGCTACATATGTCGCACAATGATACTTATTTGCGAGCCCTCAAATGATCTTCTGCCGACCAGCTTCCGCCAAGAGAAGTGGCGAAAGAATGAGAATGGTTTATATGATCGTGAATCTTTATTATTGTCAAGCAGAAGATGACAAGTGATCAAACAAGGTGGTGAAAGATATTTTAGTCGCAACAGATGGTAATCCGTTTTCGTTTGTCAACAAACGAGAGATTGAAGGTAAACGTTAGCCATAGGGGAATGGAATTTGTTTACAGCGGAACCACCGTGCGTCACATGGTAGTTTAGGTCGGCAAAGGAATGTGAAATTTAGGTCATCTAGAGATTATAAAAAAAACATGGTTTATAATATCACCTAACATAAACAAGGATTTTGTATTTAAGAAAAACTTTGACTATAATCTATCTATGCTATAATTCTTCTTCGTGGCTCTTCTAGGCTTACTCAACATCGAAAGGCCCTACTCGCCTACCTAGGAAACGGTCCGGATGGGGTTTGATCCTGTCGTGTGCAGTCCTAGCCGTCGCTGTCGCTTCAACCAACGGGCCAAATTTCATGATACATCTTATAACTTATAGATATGCACTACTGTGTCCGAAAAGTAAGGTGACATTGGATGTCAAATTTCGCGCGCCAAAAGAAGCCATTTGTTTTCGGAGCTGCGCCAAGTGTTTTTGTCCATACTGACCATGTACAAGTTTATGGAGCAGCGCGCATGTATCAAATTTTGTTTGCGCAATGAAATAAACCCTGCGGAGACATTGCGGATGTTACAAAAAGCCAGAAGGGAAAGAATCTATATCGAAGAAAACTGTGTACAAATGGTATAGTGATTTCAAGAATGGCCGTGAGATGGTCGAAGACGAGGACCATCCGGGGAGACCATCCACCTCGACCGACGACGTCCACGTCGTTCAAATCAAGGATTTGGTGGTCAACAATCGTCAGTTGACGATAAGAGACCTTTCGGAAACTGTTGGGATTTCCAAAGCCTGGGTCAACACCATCCTGAAAGATGTTTTGGGGTTGAAACGGATGAAGTCTCGTCTGGTGCCGTCATTCTGAGGGAGTTTTTCGCAACAACTAGCACCCATAAATGTTCCGCAACCGCAGTATTCGCCAGATTTGGCACCAGCCGACTTCTGGTTGTTCAACAAGCTAAAACAGCTCGCTTCGAGGATACCGTTTTGACACTATCGAGGAGATAGAAGCAACGACGGCGGAACTAAAGAACATCCCAGCATCCGCGTTTTCCACCTGCTTCTAGGAGTGGGACAAGAGTTGGAAGAGATGCATTGCATCGGAAGGGGATTACTTCGGCCTTCATTTGGCCTAATAAAAAAAAAGTCCATTTAAGAAAAAAACGCAGTCAGTTTATTTTTCGGACACAGTAGTACTTATAGAATAGAGGAACCTACCGAAAATTGGATGATTTCGCGGGTGATGGGGCAACTCTTTCTACAAACGGATTGGAGCCTCTACAACGTGCTCCACAGAGCGAGCCAAGAGAAAGAATTGAAAATAAAATATTTAAATGTCTATGATGTGCATAGACATGTGCAGAAAAAGTTGCTTAGCAATGGATATGATTTTGAAATTCCCACTTAATAAGTCTCAGAATATTGAAATTTTAGAATTCTTGCTACTTCCCATTACTACATCAAATTCATTGCTCCATGCGTCACGCGTCAAGATTTCCGTCGACCAATAGGCTCCACCAATAGGCACGTGAGTCGTACTAGCATTCTCAAGAAACGACAAACCCAAGGGAATTCCTAGAGCACACACACCAAAAAACCGGTTCTATTAAATGCGTGACGCGATCAGATTTCGATAACGGGGTTTTGCAAACGAAAATTTACTCACTTTGTGTGTGAGTAGTCCTCCAAAAACACCAACACATACTATAATTCAGGGCTTCCAACGCTTAGAGGCACAGGTGAAACTTTAGAGTATTTTGGATGCGGGTTGTGTGCGTACACGCAATAGTTCTGTTGCCAGCGCAATAGTTGCCAGCTGCCCCCAACTGACTTTGATACAGAAGCTGTCAAAATAACTACACTACAGCTAAACCCAAACCACACACAAACACAACGGAAGCATGCTTGACTCATAGGGTAAAGTAGAAATTGGAATTCTTTTGCTCTCTAGCTGCCACGCATTTCGAAGGAGAATTCCATCGATCGCGAATCGAAACCTAAAACACGAAGTTTGAGGTGAAGTCGTGACGTCAGAGATTTCCATCTTTTGCTACGCACATACCACATCGCGGAACGTTGCGAGCGCGTTGACCGAAAAATGGCACGAAAGTTAAAGAGCTACACACGCATCGAAACTCTTTCTCTATCCATTCGTCCACCATCATCTGGCGTCCATATCACACAATCACACACAGTTTGAGCGTGTATATCCGTGTATGGTCCGCGTTTTTTCTCGATGGATGACGGTACGGCACGCGATATATGCTTGGACTTCGTGCGGGTGGCAGATTTCTTTCGTTCGTTCGTTCCTTACGAATATTTTTATGCGGGTCCCCCCCAACAACAGGTCGCACAATTTTGTTTATGGAAGATGCTATACATGTTTAAAAAAAAGCTCCCACAAACTGCTCTGGAGGAAATGAACGTTTGCCGATCGCCGGCACGATCGCGGTTCGTTGAACTTTTCCTCTCGCAGGGGAGGGTTATTCGCGTTCCTCCCTCATCTGACAGACCTTCTGGAGAGTTAATGCGTTTTTTGTTGCTTTACACACTTCGTTTAAAAGTATCGCACAGATTGAGTCAGAATGCTATTGCAGGGCTGCAGTTGTATTAGGTACGCTAACAAGTGTTAACAGGCAAACAAGTTTGCGGCAGAGTATGAGTTCACTTGTTGTTTATCCAATTGAACCACCACACACTGTTTCGGCAAATTTGTGTACAAATATTCACACAGCCCGGGCAGGGTGCGTACCATGCTCTATTCAATCGCAATCGAGAGAACATAGGATGCGAGAGAGCGACAATACGTCATTTGCGTTTGCAAAGAGAACGTTTTCATTTGGAAGAATCAACATTTGGTTGAGGCAGGTCATCAGCAGTACTTTTTGCACGTCAAAAGACAACTGTAAGGTGCAACTAGGATTAAAAGAAGGAAACATAAAACATTAAAATGTAAAGTAAAGGATAGCAATAAAATTGCATGCTTATTTTAAAAAGCTTTCGCCAAACTTTTTTTTTTAACAATCCCCAAACAACAAAGTAACAATTTAAAACTGTCGTAAATAGTAAACACACATCCACATTCTCGCGCAAACTGTATGTGAAAGATTGTTGGCAGTATGTTTTCCGATCGTAAAACGTTAGATGTGAGTTCCGTATCCCGCGCGCATCAAAAAAAGCCCTACAAAGACACGTCTGTGAAGCAATAAAGTGTAAGTTTATGGGTTCCGGAGCAAAAGTTCTCGCCCAGAAACAACGGTGGAAGTGCTCCTGCTCTGCTAAGAGATTTATGCAAATTTTACACAATTTGCAACCACACACAAACACACACGTAAACTCTTCATAAATGCAGTTAACTGAAAAAATGCAACCGTGTGGCTCTCTAGTCGCTCTACCATTTCCCTTTATTGGATTGATATACATCCGATAGGACCGTAAAATGGTAATAAAATTGCAAGCAAACAAACAGCGCACGGAACTGTTAACGAGAACATCCACATGTCAACCAGCATACCCTCTTCCCCGCCCATCTGTGTATGTTGGGCTGTAGGGAGAGAAGGTTTAGGGAGTTTATTTTTATGATGTCACTAGATTGTCTGTCTGTCTGCATATGTGTGCCGTGATCCCTCCTGTCTCTCTCTCTCTCTGTTTTGAAGCAGTCAAACAAGGAGAATAAGACACTAAATACGCAACCAAGAATAACTTTCTATTTTAAGTGCATCCAGCCGGAATGATCCGCGTCATGTGCTGCCGTACGGCGTATGCAGCTGTGTGGCTGCACTTTTCACCGGTAGCAGCACATCAATCAAACTGGTAGTAGTGGTAGGAGTAGTCGCTCGTCAAAGATTTATCCGCAACACATGGCGGACACACATAAAACCGTCGTACTGCTCTCACTGCGAAAACCGATTATTGGCCCAGCGCTCGCGCACATATGTGTGTGGCGTTTTCAGGGCGCTATGCTACGCAGTGTATGTTTAGCAGCGTATGGAAAAATATATTGCTTACCATTTCGTACACAGACACACATCGACGGATGAGCGATACACTATAAATATAGGCTATCATCGGAAACCACGGCTCATTTATCGAGTGTACGTTCAGCCAACCGCTTCCGCGGCTATCGGAGAGGTTTTGAGCGCGTGGAAAATCAGCTGATCGTTGGCGGATAATTTATGTTTTATCTTCCAAAAGGAAGAAGAAGAAACGTGTCTAGAAAACTGCCACGATTTAATCCAGTCATTGCATTCGTTGTTTGTGGGTGGAATAATTATAACACACCCACAGACATAAACAACCTTGAAGCGAACATTTTTGAATGAATTTTAATTGTGACTCATCTATTTTAATTCCATGACGATCAACATGTAGAAATGTTCAAGTAAAAAAACGTCATTGCACACATCATCATCATGAATTACGAATGCGCGTCATTATCGAATGAATGGCGGACAACGTGGTTTTGCTACTTGCAGCTAAATGTCACGATTCAATTTAAAAATATACGACACACATGTGATAGAAAAACACGTAACTCTGATAAGAAACCTAATGACGCAAAGGTTGAGATTTTCAACGGAATTTATTTTTAAAAATATTTCCCACACGTTAATACCCATCCAAAAGCGGACACATTTAGCAACCAGTTTTATCCATCGATAAGCGCACGTGCGTACCCATTTTTATGGCAACAACGCTCCACACAATGAATCATGCGGCGTTACATTATGCCTACGAACACGTGCTCTCACGAAGACTATGTGTCTTGAAAGAAAATATCTTCGAACTTTGGACGCACAACACCGGACACAGCTGCAACAGATCTTTCACGTTTTCACCGAACGTGGAAACCACGGTGAAGGGCGAAAACCGTCACGAAAACGGAGCTCGAATAACGAACACATGCTTCAGGGCTCTGGTTTGTGTAGCTCAGTCTGTCTGGGCTATATGACAATTACTGGCCGGTTGGTTTGTACTTTAAGATGTTTGTGCCTCCCGTGGAACTTAATCACTGAGCTAAGCAAATGAAAATAGTTCACCGCTCGTTTAACTGATTTCAACCCGGAGATGCATAAAACGCAACAGATGCACCTTTCGGATAAGTTCAAGAGTAAGGATGGATGGATAATGGTAAGGGAAAAGGGATGGCACGTGACATAGCTTCGATTCCGTTGGCATTTCAAAGTACATTAACCAACAATACATGGTGATTGTGTAAGGGAGTTTAATAGGGGCTTCCGCTTGTGATTGTTGATCTAGAATGGTATTAATTTATAATGTAAACATTACACGTCTAATTCAAAATTTTCACGCAATTTGACATTTAAAGTTCAAGCGATGAAAATAGCAAACAATCACATAAGAATCACACAACATAAAACGATAAAAACTTTGACAAAAGTTTATCCCCGCCGAAAAGTATTTCACAGTCAAGAGTGGATTATGCAAAACATTAATGTTTTCACAATAGCATTTTGATGTTTGTCTAATATTCTTTGTTTGAATTTAATTTACGCAACAAGAGTCATAATGATCTGCTGTGGGAAAACTTTTTTTTTTTGGATCGTAACTGTTTTTTAGAAGTTTTATTTACGAATAAGAGTTGCATCTCATATTATGCCTCCTCGCTCGACAGAAGGACTTCAATGGCTGGGTTGTCCGGTGTCATTCTCAATACATGATCATTCCATTTGACTAATTCGATAAGACTAATGCATTGCACAATAGTCATAGAATACGGTACATTTAAGGATTATTAATATTTTAAAAATTTCTACGAAAAGTATAATCTTTAAATTAATTAAAATCCTATCAACAAAAGCATTTAAACAATCAACACTAACAGATGGCCGTGTTCCATTCCCAGTATTAGAAGAGGTTGTGCAAATATGGATAAAAGGAATAACTTTGATCGTAGTTTATTCCAGCAATAAATTGTGCAATCGCCACATTTTGCCTTTCCCATTTTAGCTACTAAACTCAAGAAAAAAAAATCACCAACAAAAAAATCCCAACTAAGCCTCGACTAAGACACGACTTTTCTTACCCCGCAGTTTGCTCAAACGATCTTTTTCGCGTCTGTCGCGTCTGCCACATTCCGTGCAAAAGCCGATCACAAGAAAAGCTCATCGCTTACGGCGCATTAGAGATTGCATATCCTAACGGCATGGGGTAGCTTGCAGCAGCCTGCTGTCAAGCGTATAAAATGACAATCTTCAAGTCACGATCATGCCCGGCAGTGTGCTGTGAGGATCACACGACCAGCGAGTGCAGATCCGGCCAAAACTACAGCGAATGAAGGCGGACGCGAATGAAAAATGGGAACGTCTTAACGAGGTACACAACACACAACAGTGCAGTGGCCTGCACCACGCGAAAAACCAAGCGTTGTGTGTTGATGCACCCGGGCACTAGTTTTTTTTGTTTGTTTGTTGTGTCATTTAAAAATGCACTCGCGGCTTTGTTGTGCCGATTCGAATGCACACACACAAACACACACGGTAATGAACGCAACGCTTGGGACCCAATCCGGTGCTGCCTACGTAGAGAAATTAATAGTACGGTCGAGGTATTATTTTAATTGCATGTACTACTAATGCAAGCACGCACCGGCGGAGACGTGTTTGTTTTTATTTTCTATATTTGAACACGTTTCACATCGCCTACAGCAGCAAAGGCAGCGAAACATCTTATGTAATAACATTTGAATGTAAATTAAACGTAAACAAACTGTATAACATTTTCCAAACAAATTATTTAACTTTTGTAATAGTTCTTACAAAGAATTACAAAGTTATTGTCATGACTCGTTTGTCTTGGAATACTGTAATATATTATTAATAGAGAAAGATTAAAAATAAAAGGCCTCTACAAATTATAAAACAACGTCTTTCAATCCGTCTCCCAGGATCATTTTTAGACATCAAAAATTTGAAAAATTATTTTCAAGAAAATCATAGCGCTGGACATTCATGCAATAATCAAGATTTAAACGTGTTAGAAAAAAAATCATATAAAAATCTTATTTCATGACACTTTACGATAGCTTGAGATTTATTAAGAGGATAGTTCTGATCCATACTAAAATTGCTTCACTACTTCACAAGATAAAATATTTGGAAGTTCTTATTGTGGCATTGGTGTATAATTAAAGGTCTGTAACAGAAACACTTAATACTTAGACTTAAAACAGGCCTCACGTATTAAGCATTGGTTAGGAACATACTAGTTGAGGCACAAAGTCCATAAGTTCTTGCTCTTCTACTTGGCTTAACGACCTTTTAGGTCAAGCCAGCCTTCGAATGGCTTACTAGACTTGACCCTTGGCCATTTCGTTAATAGTTCATGATTGAGTTATCGTATCAAACCAAACGATACGTCATTCGAAAGCCACAAGTGTTCCAAAGCCACAGCAGTGAAAAAAATGTCGAGTGAACTTAATCAGCGAAACCTGCCGGAACTATGGAAGCGAGTTACGTGTATCATGATGATCCGCGCCGGACACACAGACCGGGACATCAAGAAGGCGGCGCAGTGTGCATTAAACACGGTGAAGGATATTCGCAAGCAGATTGAAGCCTGTAACGGAGATTTTGAGGCTTTTGTACAACGGAAGCATCATACCAGACGGTCGGATTGCTTACAGAACGACGAGTTCTTCGACATTTCTTCGAGCAGGGCCTCAGGATAAATGCGGACGGTTTTGTGAAGCTGCTGGACACGGTCGTCAAGCCCTAGATAACCAAAGCGGTCAATGGTAGGCCGTATGTGTGGCAACAAGATTCGGCACCATGTCATACGACCGCCAACTCGCAGAAATGGCTTAAAGCCTTAATTTTTACAACTTTACATACAGGTCCAGATAGGAATTGAAACCCGGTAATGCCTTGTGAAAAGCATTACCGAAGAAGAGAACGGGTTGGTAGTATCTCTGGTTTTTAACCTAATGTATTCTATATCTACAAATACGTAAACATATCCAAATGCTTCGCAAGTTTGCAGCCCACATAAAATGGGAACACGAATTTATTGGATAAACGAATCAATGCATTTATCGCAACAAAAAATAAAATTCTGCTGACGAATGCATCCCTCTCCCCATGGCACGGCGCCCACGGTCTGGTGTTCCCTTCATCTCTCTCTCACTCAAAACCAGAAAACCCGTTAGATGGCCCCCTTTAGTTCTTTGTCTCTCACTGCAAGCTATTCCAACAAATGCAACGCAAGAAGCAGAGCGGAGGGAATGTGTGTGTATCGGGGATTTGAGTGCAGCAATGCACATCGTACCGCACACCGTCCACCTTCCGACGACACAAATACAAACCCTAAGCGCGAATGCATTTTTGCATTTCGCATCGTGCGAGTCTCCACACACAAACACACTTCTAGCTCGACTATGACTCGCCGCCATTTGTGGTCTAACGGTGAATTGAGTTTGCTATTTCTATGCTTCTTTTCGCTGTGTTACCGCTTAACATGCCAGGCGGTGTTGTGCAATTGCAGTTTGATGGTCGGAAACGGTACCTCTGTTAGGAATAAAACAGTAAACGCTGTTGCACGCTGCCTCTTCGCGCTATAAGATATTTGAAAATAACTTCTTTTTCCTATTTCTATAACACATTTTCTTAAAGTTTTAATTTCCTTTTACAGACCCCAACGGCATCTCTCACTCGGCTGGGGGGAGAGGCACACCAAACGGCGGATAGCCCCCCCGGCAAATTGCATCGCTTTTTATTGGAGCTTTCACTCGGGGTAAATCGCGCAACTTGCATCATGTCATTCGTCGCCGACACTGCCGGCACTGCCTCCACGTTGCATTTATCGCGTTACCTTGTGTTTGTGTCATTGTACACACAAAACTGTTTAAATAAAGGACCACACCACATCAACTGTCACGTCGTGGCGGGTGGTGGTGAGGGTCCCAGCAACACAAGGAAAACAAACACCGACACGAGAGAGCTGTTTGTCCATTGCATCGCGCGTTTTACTCCAACAATTTATCGAGTATTTATTTTGCCCAGCTACGTTCCGCCAGGTTTAATGTCTGTGCCACAGCAACCGCGTTGGTGACCCTCGATGGGGATGGTGATGGTAGTTGAATTTATGAGCCAACTATAAGGCATACCCAGGGGGAAGTAGTAAGATTCTTACAAAATAGTTTTATCGCAAAAGAGTATTTGTTTACGTGTCTTGCCTTACGCTAGGTATAGCTGCTTGTCAGCTGAAGAAAGGAATTATCGTACTTTCTTACCGGCTTTTCAAAACACGGCTGTCGAATGTGCATTTAATGCGGTGCTAATTTTTATTACTCGCGCACTACAAGCGGTTAAATTACTGAATTGATTGGATGAAAGCCAGCAAGGCAATAAGTTGTTGACTTTTATCGATATAAATAAAATTTTAACTAAAAGATTTCATTATGGGACCAAACGTAAACAAATAGTTTACATACTTTAGTACTTTAATAGTTTATTTAGAGAGAGAGAGAGAGAGAGAGAGAGAGAGAGAGAGAGAGAGAGAGAGAGAGAGAGAGAGAGAGAGAGAGAGAGAGAGAGAGAGAGAGGATATATCATACATTCCACCTACCCTCAATCAAACCTCTAACAAAACGTTCAAGCAACGAAGTCTTCGAACGCTTTCCATCACACATCAACACAACTTATATGCCCAGAGAGTTTCTAACAAAACAGCAGGTTGAAAGTCTTCCCCAACTATGACCACGACGTTTAAAACCAGGCGTAACATACCAACGTAGCTGCTGCTCGTTGGCGGCGACGGTGGGCCACGCTAATGGACGCCCTCCGCACAATAAACGCACCAAAAATAGAGAGAATGATAGAGCGAAGCAAACAAGGTACAACACAAAATGGACGAAGGCGATCCTCCTTCCCAACTGTGCGGGGTTTTAACGACTGAAGAGGAAGGCGACAGCACAACAGCACAAATAGAACCCGAGAACCCTTGTATACACATCTACCCCTGCCAAATAGCTATGCTTTAAAACCCCCACCAATTGCTCCAGAGCGTAAACATCAACCTTTACGAAAAGTAAACTGGAGATCTTTTCTCCAGTCCTAAAAAATGTACGGGAAATACTCCCTTGTTTGACTAGAAGAGAAGAAAAAGGGGTTTCGATCGAGCTTTATTTCTTCTCTATGCGAAGGGTTTTTTTTTTTTTTGTTCAAAAGTTAGACGACGAGTTTTTGTAGGTTAACACTTTTAAACGTTTTCATCAGGATCATAAAAATCTACGGGGTGTGTTGGATTGGTCATGGAACTTTTGAACTATCAGATGCATATTCAAAATAACGAGGGTTTTAGTTACAATGTAACACTAAGAACTGTCACCAAACATGCTCTCTGTTCCAGATATTTGAACTTTCCATCGGAAAGACTCTAACCAAACGGAAAGCAAATTTGTATTATGGTCAACCGTTAAGGTCGACTTTTTGTATTGGAAATTTTTTCGTGATGGACTCTCGTGGCTGATTGATCACACCAAATTAAATCATTAAAACGTATTTGAAATACTTCTCAGAACATATCCACATAAAATATTTACATTTTTCTATCGATTTACACTTAAAACTGATTTTTATGGATGCAAACTATACTTTCCATTGCCCTTGATTGACGGAAAACTTTTGGTCTAACGCACGTTTTTGACTTTCCGTTCTGACAAAGATCTGTCATCGACTTTTAAACGTCTGATTTAGCCAAACGGAAAGTCATAATACCAAAGTGACAATTATGTGACGTTTGAGAAGACAGTTGAGTTTCACAATCAGGCCTATCTTAAATCATTTAAGTATACACGATTGTTTTTAATAAACACATAACATCTTAATTGCACAGGATATCCATAGGTGCTTCTGACTATTTCCACCATTTTTTAAGGTTTCTTAGATATGTTTGATTTTGTTCCAAAGTTCCTGTGATGATCTTCAAAAATATTTATCTCAGGATAACTGACAGATACTCTGATATGTTTAAATCCATTATCAATCCGTCTCAAAGTGTTTGTTTTATTTGATTTTTCTTTTCAATTATTTCTTGGTATCTTGGTAAGAACATGAGGTACGCTACGTGCCGAAAGAAATGAATCCCCCGAACTGCCCTGAAGCCAGACCGATGAAGTTATTTTGAGCGCTAACTAAGGCACACTTGAGAAAGCATTTTAAAGCTGCGGAGAACATCGACAGTTTTCAAAAAGACTGGAAGAAAGTGTGGAAAATTGTTCGGGACAAGTTTGTGCTGAACCTTATGGGAGGCGTCACATCAAAAGTGAGATCATTAGCATACAACTGAATTAGAAAAAAAAAAATTTGAGAGAAAGTCCTGAATACACCACAAACACTATTTATCAAATAAACATTCATTTTCTGGAACAGATTAAATATTTTGTCAATTTTTTCAATCGTGCTTATACTTTCGGGAGCACCCCACAATAAAACTTGACAATACGGCGCAATCCGTCATGTTTTAAACTAATAAAATAAATAAATTAAAAATCGAAGAGATGAATAGAAATTACACTGATAACTCCATTAGTAGCTTGACTGCAAATATAAAATCTCGCCTAGCCACGATATTTCCACTCGTATGACAAGGTTATCGTTTCAAAATACGGCCAATGCTATTCGCCTTTAGTTTATCCATTTATTACGGTCTAATAAACAACACGTGCAATGTACGACACGTCTTTTTCATCATCGGTTAGTTAACTATTGTTTTAACAACATTTATTGCAACTCAAAATAAGAGAAAGTCCCACAAAACCATTTTTTGAAAAATGCTAAAATATTTAAAGGAACAACGATGACATCATACACAGGTGGGAGGTGATTCCATTCACCATTCCGGCACTCCACACACACACACACACACACACACACACACACCCACAACGATAAGGAAAAGCAAAACAAGGAAGATCTTGCGTTGCAACGCCACAGCGAGTGGAGCAAACACCGGACCGCCCGCCCGCGTCTTGATGACGACAAACAGCGTCGTCGGTGGCGGCCGACGGCGTCGACACGATCCTACGATACTAAAAACCATTACCTATCCCAAGGCAAAAAAAAACCCTCGCTCCTCTATGGCCGCGATGATGATTCGCGTGTTTCCGTTCACTCTGGTTGGCCTCACACACAGCGTGCTAATCATGTCACGGAGGAGTGCGCGAGCGGCACTATTTGTGTTAGGGTTTGTTTGTGTGTTTGTGTGCTGAATGAATGCAATAATAAAAACAACAAAACATCCACAAATAGCAATGGAGCCTACCATCAAAGTCTATCAAAGAACGAACTTGCAAGGCTATCTCTATCTCCAGTGCTATGCTGCAAATAATGCAACACAATGCAACTGTTAGTGCATCCGTAGAATAGGAGCTTGTTTTTGCACCAAAAAAAAAAAACTTCGTGTACATAGATTTTTAATTCAAGCCCGGAGTTCTTTTTGTTCTTGTTTTGGCTCCCCTCCGTTTGCCCCGCCTGATAATTGTCCTTCGAACTGCATTTTCGCTTTTTTTGTTTGCTTTATGTCTGATGCATTTCTAGGTCTTCACTGGCTGGGTCTTTCCACCTAAGCAGGCATGCCACCTTCCCCTTCTCACCATCCTTCAATCGATCCAGGTCGGCTCCCTGAGGGCGAATAAAGTGCGGGAACGAGAGAGAGCGAGATAGAGGGAGGCAGCGCAAACGTGATCAAGTCCCCGACCCAGATTGGATCCAGTTGCAGCAGCTGCATTCGGGTAGCTGCACAAGCTATCGCGAAAAGCTTTACTAGCGGCTTTGCCATTACTCGCGGTGCAGATAAACGATCGTGCTTAGACATGTCTAACACACATACACAAACACACACATAAACGTACTAGCAAACTGCTGCTTTTGGAAGGTGGAACAGCTTTAGTTGCTGTTGGAACGGTTACCTAGCACTAAGGAGAAAATAACAATCCTTGGAGAGAGCTTAAAAGCAACACTGAGATCAGGAAAAGCGACCTTTCTAATAAACAAATAAATAGACTGTTTAGCGACTACAGCGCCCACAGCAGCGACTGATTAGAACGAATGCAATTTTCCATTGCGTTTGTAATGATGTTCAACAGCAAAAGTAGCCTTCAAACCATCAACAAACGCTCACACAGACTTACACAAACTATATACGAGTAAAATGGAACAAAGCCACGTACATCAATATATAGCTGCGAAGCAAAAAATAAAAGCAATTGTCGCAAAAAAGTGCAATGGAAACACGAAACACCCTACGAGGCCGTAGACGCGTTGGAATGTGTAGCTAATGAGGAAGGCAAGTAAAAACGCGAGTGATGAGAAAGAGTCAGGTGAGTTTATGTTGAGTTAAAAAACCTTCCTGAATGTGTAATAATAAATAAATTAAGGGTTTATTTTATTATAGCGCTCTTTTCTTTTTTGATATTTAACTTCATTTGACAGACATTGGTACTCATAAGAGAGGAATCAAACATAGTAAATTAAAATCTTTCCAAATTTTTGGAAGTAATTTGCCCTGAAAATGTAAGCCTTCTTAAATAGTAAACTTTTTTTTTTAAATTAATTTCATGTTGATTGTGTTGCGTTAATTGTGCATTATTTGTAAATGAAATAAAGCATTTTGTCATTAATTTTCTTTTGCCAATTTTTCCTTCTGTCGCTAGTGCTCTGTGCTATACACTCTGAGCAATTTTAATGGTTGCAAACAAAGTCCTCAGCCGCCAGGTTTCACCTGTTCTCGAACGTTCCACAGCCCCTTTGCGCTGGTAACCGCGCGCCGAAGACACACAAGCAGCTGAAGAACAGCTCCAGCAACGGAAATGAAGCGAATGCCGCACACGCAAGAAGGAAAAACGGGGAAGCAAAATAAACATCCCCGGCGCAAAGACGTGCAACTTCTGAAGGGCGTCGTGCGCTAGCTGACACACCATCAGTGGTTGTGTGTGTATGTGTGTGTGTTGTGACGCGGGGCGAATGCAATAAATGTTTGACCTACATTTTTGGCCAGGCGTTGAAGAGCTGTGCGCACTTCAAAGTATTCGCTGATGCCGCGAGAGGGCAGCCTCTTGATCTGCACCAGCGGCATATCATCATTAGCAGCCGAACTCAGTATCAGTGGGAGAGTTACGGCCCGGGTTGTCTCTCGGCTGGCATGATGGCGTCGTCCTGCTTTCTTTCCTGGATGCACCACCATACACGTACACACAAACCTACCGAGGGATTTCTGATCCTGATGCACGGTCCACGAATACTCGTACCAGACAGTGCAGATGATGTGGCATTAGGCAACGAGCCGGAACTCTATAAAGTTGACAGGATACATTTATTGCATCCCGTTCTGTTTGTGCCGTCTATCACGGAAACGGAAGGATGCCAGACAGAGGAGAGTAAATGAGAGCATTTCCGGCTATCGGTATTTTTTTATAACAAAATACAACATCTTAACATAAAATATGTTCAGCTGGAAATGACGTTTTTAAGCAGCAAGTAAAATACAACTGCAATATTGCATATTTTTGGATATATTTGAGCTAACTTTAAAGATTGAGATTACGGTAGCTTTGATGCGTACCATGATATCTACTAAGAAACCCGGAACTACGTGAAGGTGATGTACGGATAGGGGATCGCAAAATTGAAGTCGTTCAAAACTTCACTTATCTCGGATTAAACGTCAGCACCGAAAACAGCTTAGAGACGTTGTTGCGCGCTAGGATGCTGGCGGTCAGCCCGTCATTGTACAGACCTGAGGAAACATCTCACCTCAAAAAACCTGTCGCGACGGTCGAAGCTGGGACTGTATCGTACCTTTATAGTCCCAGTACTCACATACGCCTCTGAGACATGGGCTCTGTCCAAAACAGATGAAGTCCTCGCGTTCTTAGCCGCGTTCTAGTGGAAGATGCTCAGAAGGATCGTTGGCACCGTATGTGTGGAAGGACAATGGAGGAGCCGCTAAAACGACGAGCTGTACGAACTGTATGACGCCCTCACCGTCGTGCAGCGAATTAGGCCCGCCAAGCTCCGATGGGCTGGCCATGTTATACGCATGGCACCCAACGACCCAGCTCAGAAAGTCTTTTTAGGCCGCCCGCACGGACAGAGAAGGCGTGGTAGACCCAGATTGAGGTGGGAGGATGGCGTGGAATCATCTGCCATCAAGGCCAGGATTCTGCTGCGGCAGGCCAAGACCGCAAAAAGCGGTTGTAGCGCTAAGTAAGTAAGTAAGATTCCTACGCAATTGTATTGGAATTCATCTATTTGATTTATACGTGTCCATGACCTACCCTAGGATCTCTTGAACCTATGCTTACTACAATATTTATCCTGATTTACCCTTCCCAACCAAATGCGAAGAAAGAATAATTTTAGGTTCTCTAGGATCAGAATACTAGTGATGTGAAAGTAGAGAGCACATGAAAGAGGATCTCTATGATCCAACACTCGGGGAGGAATCAAAAACCATTGGATCAACGATTCACCAGAGATGTAATGGTGGAGGAATGATCCGTCATGGTGAAGAATGATCCATCTTCTGCTGTTCGGTTTTCGAATTTCTCCGAAGGCTTCCCCTTTTTTACGGCCAGGCCAGTGGCAAAATAGTGTTTATGCCGGTGGAAGAAATGCTCAAAGATGTAGGATGTCACATGACGATCTTGTGCAATTAAATCTTTAACGGCATCAATGTTCTCAGGCACAACGACCGTATTTGGACGACCTTTTCGAAATTCGTCATTGAGCGAACGCGTCGGCTAAGATTAAATTCATTATATCAGTTTTTAACAGTGCTATAGGATGCTCCACCGTCATACAAAGATTTGAGTACTTCAAAGCAGTCTTGTCTTGATGGTCCACGTCGACAGTTGTGGCAAAACTTATTCGTTCAAGACAATGTAACCATCACAAATGATGGTCGTACGTCAAAACGTTGTGACATGCTCCAAAATGTTTAAATTTCGAATAAAAACATTATTGTGGATGCTTGTGGATGCAGATGCTTTAGACATATCGATCGAGATGAATGTTCCTAAAAGCGAGCTGCACAGTCCTGCAGGTCTCGAGCTCCATGAAGGGGCCTCTTTGCTGCTCGAATACATCATTATTATGCGACTTGGTTTCTGCCTATGTTTTAGCCTCTGATTCAGTCGGAGGATTCGATAGTTTTCGGGCCCCAAACTTTGATGGCAAAGGTCCTCTTACACTCTATTGACTATAGAGAAATTGCGGAGAGAGAAGTAGAGGCTATAATCAAACTAACATCCAAAATTCCTTCTGGTTTCTTGTAATTTTGACTGAATTGAACCAAGTCTTGCCGGCGGCTGATATTTGTAAGTAGAATCAATCAATTGTATTGCGAGCCACGCTCATCTAATTTAATCAAGAAAATATAACTCCAGTTGATGAGCTCGATCCGAAGGTTAAAATATAATCGTACACACTTATACCTCACCCACACTCATACAGAAGCAGAACAAAAGCCACATCGAACGGAAGGTAAGGTAAGGTATCCGTGTTTTTCCCTTTGTATTCCCATGCGTCGTACTCGGGGTGCAGTTGCAACTTGCATTCTGGTTCTCATTCGTGTTGTATACAACAAAAAAAAACGAACTCACACAAACACTCACCAGCCAGGTAAAAAAGAAGATCGAGATCAGGTGGCAAAAGAAGGTATGAAAACCAGACGAAACACTTTTTTCTCGTTTTTTTTTGTTTGCTTCTTATATACACCCCGCATGTGATAGATCGTAAGGGAAACAATAAACAGCATATGGTGGAGGAAAAAGTAAACTCAAACTGATGAATAAAGACGATGTGCATCAAATGATGTTGCTGCACAGTGGTGCGCGGCAACCTGCATATAAAGGACACGGGCGCACGCACACATAAAACATCGAACGAATGTTTGGACGGGGTGCAGTGGAATCGTATTGGCTTACCTTTGGATTCTGCTTTGCTGAAGAAGGTATGTTTTAAACCCTGCTAGATTCTTTTATGCGTTTTTTTTTCTTTTGCTCGGTTCGGTTTCTTCGTTTGGCCCCAAAACAAAACACGGCGGCTCCCTTACGCTGGCAGGGCGCAACGCGTAGCGAGAACAAGAGCGCTTTTTGTTATAACAAAACGGTGTGTGTTGGTTGTCCGTTTTTTTTTGCTTATGCTCTCATGTAGGTTTTACAGTAGTATGCTTTTTTGTATAAAAAAGCTGAACACTTCTTTTCACTTGGCAGTGATTCGATTACGTTGGCGTAGCGCGTATAGAGAGTGAGAGAAATCGCTACGAATCACAATAAACTTGGTAGATGCTTTTTTTTTGTTATTTAAAATTATTACTTAAAATTCTTCCACAATTTTCACGACTTTTCACTACTAGTGAAGACGGCAGCTTTGTTTTCCTTCTGAGTATGAACACACAGAGACACACATACACACTACGCGGGTACGCATGAACGCACGCACTTCGCACACTTTGATGGATTCGTGTAAATACACACTCACACACGTGTGTTGTGTAAACGACTTCAAATCACTCCGCTCGAATACAACGGGTCGGATAAGCGGTGGCAGTAGAAAATTATGCTTTCTGGCACTGAAATTTTCACACAACTTGTGATACACACCTATTTTATATAGAAGATTGCAAGAAGGAAATTAATTATTTTCGTCAACCATCTCACATTAGTTGGTTATAAAGTATAGACGTAAGTTTGCCTATTTCACGGCACAAAACCCTTCGGATCCCCTTTTAAACAGGGCGGCGAACTCCGCACGAGTTGCTTTTTGTTTATATACAAAAAAACTATTTTAAATCCCCCATGTGTTTGTGTGCGGAAGGACCGCGCGAGGCCGTGCGTTCAGAAATGACACCATTTTTCTTTGCGTTTAAAAATACACAAATAAAACACTATACACCACAACAGATGACAAAGCTACAAGCTTCTCTAGGAGCAGTTATAGTAGCCTGCTGCTGTTGCTGCCACTGCCCAACGAACCCGCTTGCTTTGGTGGTTCAATGTTGTTACAAATATTTTTCACTTTTAAATAGCTTTTCTACGGTTTCCTCTATACACAGCATCAGCAAGCAGCACTGTCAAGCATTTGCTGTGTTTTTTTATTTTATTTTTCTTTCCCACCACAGATGCAACACAAACCGCACACGCACACCCACATTGGCTGCCCTCGTGATTTGCAATTTCAAACGCACACACAACTGTTGCCCTTTTTGCACAAATATCAATCGTTTGCTTCCTTATTATCGTATGGTGATATTATTGGCGGAATTATTAAATATAAACTCCACTCAATTTTTAATACAATAATCAACAATCGGCCCTTGGGTTTTATCAGTTTTTTTCCCACTCGGAAGTACCCCTACAAACAACACGCACACACACACACAAGAACAACAGCGTGTGGATGCTTAACGATGCTTTCACGACCTTCCCAAACATGTAAATCAGGGTGGAAAGAATAAATGATTTCATTTGCAGGCTTATTTCTCTTCTTCCTTTTTTAGTATTCTTTACTGACGCTAACGGTGACGTAGGCATATTACAGCCATTCGTTTTGTTTGTGTGTGCCATCGATATTTGCGTTATTTGTCGCACAACAATACACTGCGCTTTCGAGCCACCGCTTTTTATTCTAATGAATGAAAACCAGACGAAACACTTTTTTCTCGTTTTTTTTTGTTTGCTTCTTATATACACCCCGCATGTGATAGATCGTAAGGGAAACAATAAACAGCATATGGTGGAGGAAAAAGTAAACTCAAACTGATGAATAAAGACGATGTGCATCAAATGATGTTGCTGCACAGTGGTGCGCGGCAACCTGCATATAAAGGACACGGGCGCACGCACACATAAAACATCGAACGAATGTTTGGACGGGGTGCAGTGGAATCGTATTGGCTTACCTTTGGATTCTGCTTTGCTGAAGAAGGTATGTTTTAAACCCTGCTAGATTCTTTTATGCGTTTTTTTTTCTTTTGCTCGGTTCGGTTTCTTCGTTTGGCCCCAAAACAAAACACGGCGGCTCCCTTACGCTGGCAGGGCGCAACGCGTAGCGAGAACAAGAGCGCTTTTTGTTATAACAAAACGGTGTGTGTTGGTTGTCCGTTTTTTTTTGCTTATGCTCTCATGTAGGTTTTACAGTAGTATGCTTTTTTGTATAAAAAAGCTGAACACTTCTTTTCACTTGGCAGTGATTCGATTACGTTGGCGTAGCGCGTATAGAGAGTGAGAGAAATCGCTACGAATCACAATAAACTTGGTAGATGCTTTTTTTTTGTTATTTAAAATTATTACTTAAAATTCTTCCACAATTTTCACGACTTTTCACTACTAGTGAAGACGGCAGCTTTGTTTTCCTTCTGAGTATGAACACACAGAGACACACATACACACTACGCGGGTACGCATGAACGCACGCACTTCGCACACTTTGATGGATTCGTGTAAATACACACTCACACACGTGTGTTGTGTAAACGACTTCAAATCACTCCGCTCGAATACAACGGGTCGGATAAGCGGTGGCAGTAGAAAATTATGCTTTCTGGCACTGAAATTTTCACACAACTTGTGATACACACCTATTTTATATAGAAGATTGCAAGAAGGAAATTAATTATTTTCGTCAACCATCTCACATTAGTTGGTTATAAAGTATAGACGTAAGTTTGCCTATTTCACGGCACAAAACCCTTCGGATCCCCTTTTAAACAGGGCGGCGAACTCCGCACGAGTTGCTTTTTGTTTATATACAAAAAAACTATTTTAAATCCCCCATGTGTTTGTGTGCGGAAGGACCGCGCGAGGCCGTGCGTTCAGAAATGACACCATTTTTCTTTGCGTTTAAAAATACACAAATAAAACACTATACACCACAACAGATGACAAAGCTACAAGCTTCTCTAGGAGCAGTTATAGTAGCCTGCTGCTGTTGCTGCCACTGCCCAACGAACCCGCTTGCTTTGGTGGTTCAATGTTGTTACAAATATTTTTCACTTTTAAATAGCTTTTCTACGGTTTCCTCTATACACAGCATCAGCAAGCAGCACTGTCAAGCATTTGCTGTGTTTTTTTATTTTATTTTTCTTTCCCACCACAGATGCAACACAAACCGCACACGCACACCCACATTGGCTGCCCTCGTGATTTGCAATTTCAAACGCACACACAACTGTTGCCCTTTTTGCACAAATATCAATCGTTTGCTTCCTTATTATCGTATGGTGATATTATTGGCGGAATTATTAAATATAAACTCCACTCAATTTTTAATACAATAATCAACAATCGGCCCTTGGGTTTTATCAGTTTTTTTCCCACTCGGAAGTACCCCTACAAACAACACGCACACACACACACAAGAACAACAGCGTGTGGATGCTTAACGATGCTTTCACGACCTTCCCAAACATGTAAATCAGGGTGGAAAGAATAAATGATTTCATTTGCAGGCTTATTTCTCTTCTTCCTTTTTTAGTATTCTTTACTGACGCTAACGGTGACGTAGGCATATTACAGCCATTCGTTTTGTTTGTGTGTGCCATCGATATTTGCGTTATTTGTCGCACAACAATACACTGCGCTTTCGAGCCACCGCTTTTTATTCTAATGAATTTAAACGAAATTCAAGCCAACGAAAAAAAAAAGGAATTTCCTTTTTTTTTCGGGTGCACACAAACCCTGTGCCCTTCTGCGTGCTCTGTACCACACAAGCGCAACGCGCATAAACAAAACGATTTTGATTAAAAAATTGGAACACATACACTAAGACACACTTTGTATCGAAGCAGGCGATAGGAGCGATTTTTTTCTCTATGCCACTATAAACAACGATACGCTCTTCTTCTGTAGCGAAGAAGGGCACACACAAAAAAGTACAAAATTTTCCATGAAAATGGGAAAACGGGAAATACACACACACACAAACACACCGTCGTTTCAGCTTCTTTAACGTTTTTGCGCAAACACAGTGAGCAAGAAATGTGAGGAAGAATGAAACTTGGCACGATTTTTCACGCTCTATCCATCTGGCAAGCAGACACACACACAGAGAGGAGGGCTCACAATTGGCCCTTTTTTCCACCCCATTGATATAAAAGCGGATGGGACACACAATGTGCCATCACCCACCCACCCTCCGTGCGCCATCCATTGTCGAATAAATCCACCCCCTGGCACAATTGCCACTGATAAACGATGACGTGCAACGGACGGAGTAGGGCAATGGGAGAATGTTGTGAGGGGAGGGAGGAAGGGGAGAAGCGATGTGAAAGCGCCTACTATGCTCGCGCGCTCGTTCTCTCAATTACGAAACGAATGCAGCGGTGCCGTTTCTTCGCGTGTGGTGAGGCTACCGTTGCTACTATCTACTACTACTTGGTACGCCCAGCCTACTATATAACAATACACATACACGTACACATTAGTGCTCGTAGATTCACTAGACATTCACGAACGCCCAACAGCAGTATACTAGCGATTAGCAGCACGATGGGGCACGAATTTCACGCCGTATACAGTCACACGAGCACGCACGTAAGGGAGGCAAACAGAATTGGGAACACACCTTCAAAACACACACACACACACACGTGCGCGCACACAACGCCCGCAACCTCCGCTCTCGTCGCTAGTGAGAGAGATTCACACACTGATGATGATGATGATGGCGCTTGATGATGATTTAGCTGCACTTACTCCCTCTTTCAGGTGTACTTTGAGCACTAGCAGTAGTGCACACCGGAAAAAGAAGGGTTTGGGCAAATATGCTCGATTACTTTTACTTGGGAAACAATTTTCGGACAATATCGCTTATCACACGCTGTTTAGGCTGGTTGGCGCTTGTGTGTTGTTCTCGGCACACCAGCACACACTGACCGACCCCGTTTTCACTTTTCTTTCCCTTTTCCCTATAAGCCCAGCTCCCTTGTTACCGACCCGCTCTTCTTCTTCAGACCAAAAACACCCGAGCAGCGTGACGTGCGAGCGTGACGTCCGTACGCGCTGGTTTTTCGATTCGAATTGAATCAAGCAGGCGGCTCGCGGTTCCGTTCGCTGATACCGCGTATTGAAACCGGTTGTCTTAAGCGGAGAGCGCGCGTTTCGTTCGCTCACCGGGAGAGCCGAGCAGGGGTTTTCGAGCAATGTTTCGTTTACAAAACAGGGCTAAGTTCGAACAATCCACGATTATTATCGACCTTCCATGACAAGTGTTAACACAGATTAACGATACTTTTGCAAGGTATAGAAATAACTTTTTAAAGAAATTATAGCTTCTTCTTCTTCTTCTTATTCTGACCTCAACGACCTTTTTGATCAAGCCGACTGTAACCTCTGCCACCGGAACACCCCACGAAGAATAGAGAAACCAGATTAAAGGAGTCTAGCTCTTTTTAAAGAGAAGAACCCAGCTGCTCACTAACATGTGACAAGTAGTTCCGCGATCACTGAGGGCGAAGAGCTACCTCGTCAGGGCGAAGAGATCGAAGAGTGCCAAGAGCTTCCACGTGAATGTGAAGAGCTAACTCGTGAGGACGCACAGCTTAAAGATTTACCTCTTCACCCTTCAGAAGAGCTCCAAGATCAGCGAAGAATCACCTCGTGAGGGAGAAGAGCTACAAGATGACAAAGAGCTACCTCGTGAGTGCGAAGAGTGCGTCGTGGTAGCTTGTTAGGGAGAAGAGTTACCTTTATGAAATAGACGAACGCATTCAAAATCCACACTTCATTGATGTGAGGCCTTCCGGTAGCTCTCAAGATTCTTTGTTAGATTCAATACAGTAAAATATGTTCCCTGCATCGATCAAAATAGAACGATATTGAAGAGTGATTTTCACTTTTGAAAAAAAAACGCCAATAGATAATTTTTTTCTGCATAAATAAAAGAACTAGTAATAACTTTGGCACCATGTCACACATCTTCTAAGATCATTACAGGACTAGCAGTGCCCTTAAATGTGGGTGTTTTTATTGTTGATTCTACTACGATGTGGATCGGTCGAACGCGTCAAATATCAGATGTTTTTGAAAATAAAATTCAACAATATCTGCCCATCTTAGAAGTAAAAGCGACGATGGGTTTTTTAAAAATATCTATTGCACTCTATCCACTGGTTGTTAGACTATATGAAACAAAACAGGATGGCCCTTTCTTTTACGGTATTTTGTCTTTTTTTAATAAATCTAACAGTTTTAATAAATTCAACATAATTTATAAAGCTAATCCATTTCATAGTGCTGAAAATACATAAATATACCATAATCGTGGATAGCTTTTGAATGCAAGACAAACCCTTCAATCTCTCCCTTCGTCTACCCTTCAATTACGATTTCGCTCTCACTGCTGCAGCTTCCTTCTCTTTTCCACCCGAGGCGAACAAACTCAAATCTAAACTTCTCTCACCCTCGTACTCTCTCTCTAATTCTATCTTCTTCCTGCAACTACCGGCCACCATACATGCATCCTCGCTTCACTATTAACGACTTCCGTTCTCCCACATTCTTACCCTCCCCCTTTACATTCCGTTTTCGACACAAATTTTACTCCTCGTTCCTTCCGCTTTCTCTCCACGTTTCCCCTTTCCTCTTGTTCCTCTATCACACACCCTTCATGATTGTGTGCGAACGCACTGATGATGATGACGATGATACTCGACGCTCCCTTTTTTCAACCCCTCCTTGTGAACGAGAACATCAATGGAACGAAACGGGAGAGTTCGCACCCGGCCAGAGAGAGAAAGGTATAGCGAGGCTGGTCGTCACGTAGGCACCCCGAACGTAATGGACAGATGCAAACGGGGGCTGCACTTTTTTCTATTACGGCATCGATGCACTTTCCGTTCGATTCGGTGGTGGTGCGATGGTTGGCCGAATGAACACGTCGTCTCATGAACCGGCGGTGGTAGTTCATTCATCCCCTTTACTCGCGGATGTTGCGGACGCTATATCCACAGTCTGAGCTGACTGAGCCTAATCTAATCATATCCGACAAACGTTCTAAACAACCCCCGACAAGCGGTAGTTAGGATGCAAATTATCAATTCAAGATTGTCGCTACGATCGAAGGGTAGAATCTACAGTGTGTGGCCTTTGGTAAAGGTAAATTGTTTGCAAGTTTTGTATGTATTTCTGTCGAGCCGGAAGTAGCTCTAAGCACACATCTAAATAATCGAGGATAAGCTTAGAAATTGCATTTTGGTGAGAGGAAGCATAGGAAGAGAATTCCAGAGAGAAAGAGCGAGAGTTCTCTGGAAGTGAACCAGGAAGTTGCAGGCAGAAGCACCAACACACGTATATAGAGGAAGGAATCATTAAACGAACCCTCACAGCAGAGCAAAATCGGCAATCTCGGTAAGGGAAACATTAAAGGATGATTCTACCGGGACTCAGCAGGACGACCTTCCTAGGACGAGGCTCCGCAACGTGCTGACGGTAGTGTGATCGCGTTGTTGCTACGCTACTTGCGCTGTACAATCGATCCAAAGCTTTTTCGCTTATGCTTTCGACCATGTGTGTCTTGTGGTGTCATAGCGGAAATTTCGGTTGAAAAATTCTAACAAAAATGTTTCCAGCTTATGCGAAATTGAATGTGAATCAAATCAAAATACTTCATTTTTACTTCAACAAAAATATAGATTTACAATTTTTTTTTGAAATGTTGAAAAATATATCAAAACTTAACGATTGAGTTTGACTAACTTGAAGTAGTAAAATATATTTTAAATTTCAATTTCACCAACATACACAAAACATTCCCATAATATCTTTCCAGAGTTCCAAAGGCCACCCGTAGCGCTATTAACTTTTGCCTCCTGCAACATTTGTCAACTGTCACGGATAGAAGCTTACCGATTGACCCGCAGGAACGTTCCTTTATCTTCGCAATCTTTGTCAATTTCCCTCGGAAATCCTCCACTAAATGTGTGGATTGGTTGCCGTAAAAGTGACCAGCAATGGAATGTTTTCCTTCTATCTTTTGCAACAAGCCAAAGCGGCAATCTCATGCTTCTAAGTATATTGGGAGCGACGACTCAACAGCCAAAAAAAAACCAACACTGTTCCAACATAAACAACATAAACATGCGGGAGAGAGCCTTATGTTTTCATCAGCACGTCGTCCCATCGTCGCCGAGCAAAACGTGGGGCCAATATTCTCTCCAAAATCGATAAAAACCTGTACTCCCGTAGGAACTCACCAAAAGACTTCACGACACGACGCTTTCCCGGGATTACGCTGCGAGTGTGTACGTGCGGCTTACCCTTATAGCGGTGGGAGCCGAAAGAATTCCACCGAAGGAAAGTGAGGAAAAACACTGGAGATGGAAAATGCAGTAGGAAAGACCAGTTTGGAGGAAGCATAATGGAAACGGAAGCGCGGTTACTGTTTACGAAAGAAGAAACAGGAAATGGTAGTGCCGGTTCCGGGAAACCGTTTCCGGTCAAGCTAATGAATGGACACAAGTACGCGAACGTGGAATGAATTGGACGAGTGGAAACGTTGCCCCAAGGTTGCCACAATTAGACATTAGAAGAGCCACCGACTGTTGTGTATTTATAGGTTTGTTTGCAGTAATACAAGTACAAATATGCAATTAACTTTAAGTTGACTTTAATATCAAAACATACTCATGTAAACCTTACTCATGTGACATACATGTCATGTAAGCCACTCAACACCATAAATTATAAAATTTACTTCCCGGTTATCAATCGATACATCTGATAACAACAATGT
This sequence comes from Anopheles maculipalpis, assembly GCF_943734695.1. Taxonomy (NCBI): domain Eukaryota; kingdom Metazoa; phylum Arthropoda; class Insecta; order Diptera; family Culicidae; genus Anopheles; species Anopheles maculipalpis. Next base: position 35,048,457 of record NC_064872.1, read on the forward strand.
TTGCTGCACAAACATTGAAAAAGGCGAGAAAATGCCAGGTTCATTTTATACGGACAAGTTAATACCAGTTAACACATGCAACATGTTAATATATCATTTAGTAAAATTGTTACCAATTCCACTTAATGTACAATTTGGTTGGTCAGATAAACTAGTCGCACGTTGTCAAACAAATGCCTAGTCCAAGTAAAAAGTCTTTCTGTTGGTAGCGATTACATCATAGTTGCCTGGTCACTCGAGCTCCCGGAATGCACTCGTGGAGCTTCCCAGCGAAACAGACGTGACTTAAACACCTCTTCAAAAATATATTTTTCCCTTATTTTCTATTTCATCCCCTTATCGGCAACGGTTAGGCGTGCCTACATGTTATTAACAATTTCGGTGACATGCGTTCGACAGTGTCCACCAACGATTGAGGGTCGTTACACATTATCGCCTATTTTATTATCTCACATACACACACACACGCACATACATTACAGCAAATGCTGGGAAGGTTGATAAGGTATTACTGGTGAGGAAATTGTGAGTGGTTGAGACGGAGAAGGTTTACGATTAGTGCCCGATTTGACTGGGATCATTTACCATGATCGATCGATCAAATGAAGTTTATCTACTTTTACTATTTGAAATAAGTATTGTATTATATCAATTATCATTTGCTAACAAACGATCTGGAGCGTTTTTTGTGCTAGAAAGCATACATTAACAAACAATTTAATAAGTAAAATTTGTAGATATCTGGTCTGGTCTTGATCTGATCAGTAACCAGCCAGATACTCTCGCCATGGCCTCAGTACTTTGATGAACTACTTAACGACCAGTCTAACAAACGGCTAGAGGCTCCACTAGCAGACAGTCCCGATGTACCGTCGCCACCTGACACCGAGGACACACAAAAAGCTATCCGTCGGTTAAAGAACAATAAAGCACCCGGAACCGACGGAATCGTAGCCAAACTGATCAAAAACGGGGATGTCTTACTAGAAAATGAGGTTCATCAACTTGTTACTGAGGTATGGCATAGCGAATCGATGCCTTGTGTTAGGAATCTCGGCATCAGTTATCCCATATACAAGAAGGGAGCTATGTTGGACTGCAACAACTACAGGGGTATTACGGTGTTGAATAGAGCCTACAACACATTCTCATATTCTCAGGATAAGCTTGCAAAGAGGATTCCGAAACAGAAAATCTATGGCTGACCAGATCTTCACCATGCAGCAAATCTTGGAGAAGATGGCTGAACAGCAGTTGAACACGTACCATCTCTTCATAGATTTCAAAGCCGCATATGATAGCATAGCCAGGGTAAAACTCTTCGAGGCCATGAACTCTTTTGGAGTCCCGGCTAAACTGATCAGGCTTGTTAGAATGACCCTGACCAACGTCACATGCCAGGTGAAGGTTGATGAAAAACTCCCAGGGTCCTTTGCTTTGCCAAGGAGCGCCTGTCTCCTACTCCACTTCGCGCTAGAGAGGGCGATCCGTGACTCGGAGGTGGAGACTTCGGGAACCATCTTCTATAAGTCAACCCAGATCCTGGCATACGCTGATGACATAGACATCATTAGTCTGCGGCTCTCCCAGGTAACAGAGGCCTACCAAAGGATAGAGCAGGCGACAGAAAACCTCGGGTTGCAGCGGCTCTACCAAGAAATACGGAACGTGGGGGTGATGTACGGATAGGTGAACTCAAATTTGAAGTCGTCCAAAACTTCACCTACCTCGGGTCAAAAGTCAGCACCGAAACCAGCCCAGAGACGGAGTGGCGCGCTAGGATGCTGGCGGCCAGCCGGTCATTCTACAGCCTGAGGAAACATCTCACCTCAAAAAATCTGTCCCGACGGTCGAAGCTGGGAATGTATCGTACCTTTATAGTCCCAGTTCTCACATACGGCTCTGAGACATGGACTCTGTCCAAAACAGACGAAGTCCTCTTAGCCGCGTTCGAGTGGAAGTTGCTTAGAAGGATTGTTGGCCCCGTACGTGTGGAAGGACAATGGAGGAGCCGCTTCAACGACGAGCTGTACGAACTGTATGACCATCTCACCGTCGTGCAGTGAATTAGGCCCGCCAGGCTCCGATGGGCTGGCCATGTTATACGCATGGCACCCGACGACCCAGCTCAGAAAGTCCTTTTAGGCCGTCCACAAGTGCAGAGGAGGCGTGATAGGCCCAGATTGAGGTTTGGAGGATGGCGTGGAATCATCTGCCGTCAGGCCGGGATAACGGATTGATGATCGACGGTGCGGGACCATGAGCGGATCCGGATTCTGCAGCGGCAGGCCAAGACCGCAAAGCAGTTGTAGCGCCTGATAAGTAAGTAAGTCAAATTTGTAGAAGGAAAACGAAGTCAATAATAACTGATTTCAACTATTAGTTAGAATAAAGTTTTGAGAGAGTATATGCTAAAGGAAATCTCACCCAGAACACACTGGAAAAAATTGCATATAGAATACGTTATTTGCCTAGAATTTATTACATTGAAAAGACTCTGATTGATTCTATGAAGATTGCTATGTACGTTGCCTCAGGATACTTGCCAAGAAAGTCTAGATGCATGAAAAATAAATTCGGGAAATCATCGAAAAACATGTATGCAACTTCAAGAGCGAAAGTGAAATGACACTTAAGTACAGAACGTATTCTAGTGGGACGCATCAAGGACATTGGTTTCTGTCTTGAAGAGGCATAGAAGGATAATCCTGTACCCTACTTTGAAACTAAAGCACTGTTCAATATCGATACTGTCTAGAACTGCCACACAGAATGCTTCATTTCACGAGACAAACTTGAAGAAGGTCCCCAGATGATTGAGATTTATCAGGCATCCAGGCTGAACATGTAGGGGTTTAGAGTGTACGCCAACTCAGGTTCAAAAAGATTTCCTACAACTGGAACACAACATCATAACATCGAATCGAACCCGTCTATAGCTGATAGAAAACATAAAAATTTAGCTCAATGATTCCCATAGAAGTCTGGTTTTTTTTCTATTTGAACGCCTGTTGAAGCTCCATAAGCATGACAAACAGCTCACGAAGACCTTAAAGCCTATTACAATACTCCCGGACATCGTCTTTAGAATTTTATTAGAAAAAGGGGAAGGCTTATAGAGTAATTGGGACGTAAAAAAATATATAAAAAAGTTCGTACAGAAAAATTTTGCATTTTTTTGCCCCTGACAAGGTGTAAGTAGAAATTCATCTCAGAATACAATTAAACAAATTTACCATATGTGAACATCAACCGAAATATTCTTACATTGATGGTGATTATAATAATTGTTGCGGTAACAATAGAGGGCTAAGTTAATGAGTTCACGATCTCGTCTGTTAAGCCACAACTGTTGTCCATCACACGAAGTGATTAAGTTTTGGATAATAGGTTAGCAAAACTTCTTTCAAAAGTGGTTCCCGTACAATAAAAAGAGGAACAAAACACTTCGCCAAACATTGAAACGACTGGTTGTGGAGAATTTTACCGCCAAACTGTATAAATATACATACAAAAATCATCATTAAGCGTCGAACCATAATGCATTTTTGTGCGATCAGGGGAATGACCATAATGCATTCGAATATGGCCGGCAAGGGCAAACACTACACACTGCCAACGAGCCAACATTTTCCTCATCTAATTCAACCACCGGTCGGAACCCTGTAATTACCGCTCAACAAAGTCCCGGCAACACAACGCAACAGAGAACAGCAGATTATCCCGAAAACGAGAGTATCCTTGACAGGGAACTAGGGAACCGGGAACGGAACGCAACGCGGCAGGAGATGTTCCCTTCTCATTTGGATACTTTGTGTGTATGAGTGTGCATACTGTATCGCGAGAGGATCCTACGCGAATGCGTATTCAGCTCAGCAAAATCCTAAATGCACCGAAAGGCGAGAAGACGCTCCACAATACACTCATCTGAGAAGAGAATAAAGGCTTAGCCTTGCGCTGATAGAACATTAGACGAGGATCGTAGGTAAAGGCGCGTGTTGGGGACATGGCAATGTGGCGCGTGCGAGGAAATCAACTCAAAATGGAAAAGATTTATCGCTCCTCGAAGGCCCCAACCAAAGCCCGGAGGCACAAAGAAGGTTCCCCAGAGCAGAAGCCAAGGAAAGAGCGCAGCGCAACGACAACGTGTTGCATCAACGATACGATCACGACAGGACAAGGTCAATGCAATCGAACAAGGCCAAAAACTGCGCCCGCCAAACAGACGAAACAAAAAACACAATGCAGGCAGAAAAGCGGAAAGAACGGAACAGTATAAGCGGTGCAACACGGTTAAGGTCCGAAATGCATGTCGGAAGGAAAAAAGAAAACACATTATTTCTAGCGTTCTGTGAGTGGTGGCATCAATCCAGGGTGATTTTTTTAGCATTTTTTATCGCGTGCATGATTAACCCCATTGCCCATACTACTAAATGGCTTATACTTCCTGACGCTGAACTTCGAAGCCGTGTTTAGATCATGTATTTTGAGGAGGTCTTCTTGTATTATTAGAACAATCTTACTACTTTGTCACTAACCACTTGTCACGAAAAGAATAAATAATCGAATGAAAATTAAAGCGAAAAAACCTGTATTATAAGTATACCAATATCTCACCTAACTTTGACGGAATGATCTATATTGATCGTCTCTGATCTATAAGCTTACGAAGACTAGGCCTTATTTGGCCTAGGCGATCTTTTTTTCTTCTTTGAGGAATGGCCTTCTTCATGATCTAACGAGTTCATGCCGGCCACCGAATGGCTTACTAGACTTTGCTGATACCACGTAGTTGGATAGTCAAGTCCTCAACTACAGGGAAACGATCCGGTCTTGGCGTGTGGCTTAGGGCCAGCATTTCCATCGCTACTACCACCGGACCGCTCCAAGTCTTCCCTGTCCTGGCTACTAATTGGTTGAGTTTTTTCAAAAGAAGAAGGAATTTTGTCCACAAAATTCTATTAGTTATCCCCATCTTAAGAGATCAGAAAATGCATTCGATTGCTGACGCGGTCGCTGCCAGAAGGACAAATGTTACGACGAAGTTATCCGCTCATTATGTCCTGCTATGTTCTGGATCACCATCTGCACCGATTCTCCAGATCCCTACATCAAAGTTTCACCCAGTTTCAGCTATCAGGAATTTAAAACCTCGGTTTTCCTCATCTGTTTTTGTTCCTTTTTACGATCTTCTTCTTGGCTTAACGACCTACTAGGTCACGACGGCCATCGAATGGCTTACTAGACTTGCCGATACCACGTAGTTGGATAGTCAGACCTCACTACGGGGGGACGGTCCGGATGGGATTTGAACACTGGTCCTGCCGTTTGAAGACCGGCCCCGTTGTTGGCTACACCGCACGCCGTACCACTGTTACGATCATACCTTTTATACCCCCGATACGATAGCCCCATTTTAAGATCATACTTTTATTACACGCTTTCGTCTTTCGTCCCCGAAAAAAATGGTTAAAAAACGCTTTTTTTTTAAACTAGAAGCGGTTATCAGATGTCAGGATAGGTCGAACTAAGTTTTTCTATCTTTGCACAGTAACTTAGCATAAAAACATATTGTACGAATATATATTGAATAGTTGCTCCATTGCTTTTTACCAAAGCTGCTCCAAACTAATGGACAATGGTCAGTAAGGAGGACTGTTGGGACACAGAGTAATCGAATGACACATCGTAAAATGAGCCAAACCTTGCTATCAAAAACTCGTCCATACGTGCAAAAAGCTGCCAAAAGCATACTTTTGCATGTTTTGTAGTTACGAAAATATTTGCTCTCGTTTTGAGTAAAAAATCCTTATTTAACCCCGTACAATACAGCAATACTTGCAATGTTTACTATCAACAAATCGTTGTGTTCTATCAACCATCAGGGAACTAGGGTTCCAATTGTTTAGTAATAGCCAGATTACACAACTAACCTTGTATTATGGGGGAAAAAAATTGCACTAATTCATACTGATCACTTACAGTTTGTCATGTATCACACACAAACAGCTTATCGGTTTGAAACTTACCTGAAACGATAAAATAAAAGTTAAAAGTTAAGTCAGTAAAGTAAGATACAGACAAGAAAAATTAAATTATGACCATAAAACGCTTTACAAAGTAACAATAAATTATGAAAGATTTTCTGTGGGAAGCGAAATGGCATGCATCGAGACAGATGTGTCGGTTGATTCAAACTATCTTGGAAACTGGACAGTAGCAAGGAGATAAAAAGAAATCTAATCGTGCAAGCGCTGCTCGGGCAGCTAACAGGAAGAAAAGCTTATTTATTCTTTCAAAAAGATCAGTCTAACTTCAGCACACACCACCCTACACGCGTTAAGGAAACGATAATTTTGTTACTTTTGTGAAGCATACATTATGCTAACTGATTTAGTTTTACGAGCATAAATCGACTCATAACAATCGTAAGAAAAACTTGAAAAACAACCATTTAAAGCGAGAAAAAGGCGAGAGATTTCTGACGACAGATTTCGTGGTAGATGTGCATCGTAAAACAAGTTTTTGCCACATCACATCGTAATAGGCAATGAATTTTACGATCATCCACATGCTCTCCGTTTAGCAACACAGGAAAGCTATGCATCAAAGCACAGTTTTCTTGTGAATGCTCATTCTTTCGGCAACCTCTGAATTGAACAGTTTAGTTTATTTAACACTTTTCGGCCACAGTCTAAATTTTACGTGTTAGTACCGTCTTACAATATGGAATACTCTATCGCTTCGGAAATACCGGAAAAGGGTGTGTAAAGTTGGATTTTTTTTACAATATCAATAAAAATTTTATTTTTGTAGGACGAAAAAGTTTCTCTTCTTTGATTAAAATGTTCAATTCACGGAAGGCTACTGACAAGGAATCCAGTCAAAATTGGCCCAAACCCATGAAAGGTAAATTTGTACAAACACAATTAAAAATCTGAGTTACTTAGATACTAATGTAATCTCGTGTGTCCTCTAACCTAGAATCGAGGAAAACTAAAAATGAAGTCAACGCTGACAATAGTCGTGGAGATGAAACAGAACCTGAAGATAGCTTCAAACAAGTGCAAATGGAAAACGAATCTTCTAATCAAGAATTGAAGGAAAACAAAATACAAAGCAACAGTGGCAAAAATATTCACGAAGAATCAGAGCAGAAGGAAACTAATTTTTCACTGAAGAAAATTAAAGAAGACTCCAAAAATGGAAAGAGTCTTGGGGAAGAAACAGAACCTAAGGATAGCATCAAACAAGTAAAAAAGGGAAACGAATCTTCTAATCAAGAATCGAAGAAAAATAAAACACAAGTCAGTAGTGGTGAAAATACTGTAGAAGAACCAGAGCAGAAGACTTATCATCTGCTGAAGAAAAATAAGGAAGAGGTCAACAATGGAAAGATTCTTGGAGAAGAAACAAAACCTAAGGATATTATCCAAAAAGCAGAAATAGAAAACGATTCTTTTAATCAAGAATCGAAGAAAAATAAGATACAAATCAACAGTGGTAAAAATACCGTACAAGAACCAGAGCAGAAGTCTAATCATCCGCTGAAGAAAATTAAGGAAGAAGACAAAAATATAAAGATTTTTGGAGAAGAAACAGAACCTAAGGATAGCATCAAACAAGTAAAAAAGGAAAACGAATCTTCTAATCAGGAATCGAAGAAAAATAAAACACAAGTCAGTAGTGGTGAAAATATTGAAGACTCAAGTCTGAAGGATACTAACCACCAGTTGCTATCTGGGAGTGAGGTCAATGAAACGGAAAAAATGAGTGTAAAAGAAACAACGAGTTTCACACAAGATCCTCCAGGCGCTACGACACCGGAAGTTTTACACACTACGAATGTGGATTCCAGCAAAACCACGAAGGAAAATGTTTTCTCAGAGGAAGCTTCCAACATCGAATCTGTTCAAGCGAACGATATTACAGAAGAGGCTCACCCGATTCGCGATCGTATTCAGCAGGAAAGCTTTTCAACAATCGAGAAAGAAACCTTTCTATCGCCAAACAGAACTGTGCCATCGAAGCTGAGCAATACTTCAGGCAAGGTGAAAACAAATATTTCACAAAAGAAATCACCAAACTCTTCCATGTCCCTCCGAGACAAACAGCAATCCTCAAGCCAATCAAGCCAAAGCTCACTATACTCTTCTGGTCCGTCAACCTCATCCTTGTGCCATCTGACCGAACTTTCGCAACCAAAGCCGGAAGCGTTGCGAGCAACACTAAAATGTTTACGACAACTTCATGGCAAGGATGCAGAACAGCTCGTCACCATTGAGCGTCATCTGCGCGGTCTTTGCTGTGGACCGAAAGCTAAGGTTGAAGGTAAGCCAGCTACACATACTGCAACACGCAAAAAGGCAAGCAGGCCAGCAGGGGAACCTAAGAAACCTACGAAAACCGACGATGAGAATGCTTTGGGCATTCGTGAAGCGTTCGATAAGTTTGCCGGAAATCTGTTTGCGCAGCTCGAGCGCAAACGAGCGCTCGAAAACTATGAAGTCGCCAAATTGCAGATCCCGGTAGAGCTCGGCTACTATCGAGCTGCATATGATGCGCTGGTGGGAGCGTTCGGACAACCGTACCACAAGTGTACGCTCGAGTTGTACCAGCAGCTGGCCGCAGAGTTTGGCATCGAGGCCGAAAGGTTTGTTATGGATAAAACACCAGATATTGTTTCAACAGACAAGTTTGCCAACGATAGATCAATAAAACAGAAGTAGATAGTGTTGTTTCCAGTAGTATATGTCGGATGCAAATTTTCTAATTAAAATTATTTCGGTCTCAAGCAATATTTACTGTTAGAAAATTAAATTTAAATAATTAATCTCCTACAAGCAACCTGTCGCCAACGAATGTGCTGCTTTTTAGTAAAAAGATATTGCATCGACAAACAATGTCTTCATCAACTAATATTCCATTTTCCCTTCTCAGGACCTTTTTTCTGTAAATGAATAAAATACAAGAAATCCCACTTTTTCTTTCTATATTTGCTTTTCTTTTGGGGAATAGAAAATGCAGTACCGAGAGATAATTTATACTTCATAATATTTATCTTCTTCCACCGACCCCAGCACCAGCATGTGTACCTGGGTGCTCTCGTCGTGAAGAAATTTATCTTCCACCAAAGGCACACGATCGCCACAGCGGGAGAAAGGAACACGGACACAAAACTTCAGCAAGACGAACAGTACACACCCCACAAGGGCGGGCGGACATGGTTGGGACGTTTGCTTGCCATAAATTTTCATTTCCTAGTGCAAAGAAACGTAAGTGTGAGCGAAGTAACACGAAACGCCCTAGGACCCAAGGGAAAAAAAAGAAAGACCGTTTGTCCAACGCCAAAACGGCATTGACTTTCAGCGGGCGTTTTTGGATCACCGAAGACAGCGTTAGCAGACAGGAAAGTTTCCCCCAATGAAAATCCTGTCCTTGCGAATCATGCAGAAAATCTTTCACTACGAAGCCAAGCTCGCAGCAGTGTAGAAATTCTGGATAGCACCAGGAAGGAAGCAACTGCCGTTCACACCAAAGGGCTGGAATTTTTGTTTGTTACTTTTAGCACACAGACATTAAGGAAACTTCTAAATCTCATGATGGAAGAATGAAAAAGCATATACTTTCTGCGATCTTTGTACCGGGCTAGGATCAAGGACACGATTCGCAAAGGACGAAAAAGGAAGTAGCAAATAAAAAAAACACACAAACACAAACCTGATACTAAACCAGGAATAGACGAAAGCTTCATCCATGTACTACATCTTCATGACTTGCGTGGGGCATTCATATTTCGTTCTCTTATATCCCCTTTTTTGGAGGGCGACAATAGAACAGCGCCTTCGCAGACACTCAGCAATACGTCCGGGAAAATTCCCAGGGTTTCAACACACAGTAGTATGTAAGGAAAATCCAACGAAAAAAGACATCCCCAAATACACCGACAGCATGGAAAGCGGGAAAGCTGCGAAAGCACACACACCCAAACCAGGCACACTGCTTACGAATAGAACGTACACACCACACCAAAGCACCAGCAGTGTGCCGTGCAACGACCACATAATCAGCACCGGTTTATGGTGAAAAACTCTCCCAGCAAAGCTTACCGTACGGAGTAGAAGATGGGAAGCTCGAATACATAGAGGACCTCGAAACAGTGGCAAGGAAATCCTCCAAGAGGGCGAATGAGAACCGAAAGACGGTACTTTTTCGTACAACCACCTTCTCCCGAAAGTCGAAAAGTTAACCCAATAGTTGATGTTTATGTTTTTCTATGTGTCTCCTCGCCCCAACGCCTCAGCAAGACGCCCAGCCTTGTGCTCCTTCTGTATCCTTTCTACATAGTTGTACGTCGAAATGCTTCGAACAAACTTTCTTCCTGCACCAGCTTCGAGCTCGAGAGTGGCGGCTGGTGTAAATATACAAAAAGAAACATGTAGACGAAAAACCGCACCATCAAAACAAGGAATGCCGGCATCATCATAACTACTAACCACCACTCGGGGGCACGATTAAAAGAACGGGCTACACCCAACCGAGAACACTTGCGAGCTTGTTCGCTTGCTGAAGTTATCGTGGGAGAAAAAAAAACGTTGGGACCGCGGAAAATGAGCAGCAATCGAAAAACCTTTCCTACGGCAAGCGGTATGCACCTTTTATTTATTGCTCTATTTCACTTGTTCTACGCTTTCTGCTTTCGATAAACTGCATTCTTCTGCACGGTGTGTACGCAAAGAGTTTAGAACTTATGCAGATCCTATTGAGCAAAAGAAAATTGTGGCTGTAGCCGGTGTTTAAGTGTGATAAGCTGCTGAAGCCAGGCTGCAAGAATGGGATGAAAAAAGCTCATCCTCGGGAAGGTTCATGGTTAGCGACAGAACCGCATGTGTGCAATACGTTGTCTGGATGGGTAAATGTCACATTGTTTCTTCGAGCGATGCAAATAGAAGAAAAGTTAAAAAAGTGACAAATAATGACAACAAGGAAAGTACTCAAGGGAATGAAAATATAAAAAAGGTAAGAGGTAAACAAAAGTGAATAAATATAAAACGGTACATATTTAAAGAAAAGATACGGTCGAATGAGAAAAGAGTTAAACAGAACAGAAAGAAACATAGAACATGATAATTAGTAACAGAACAAGAAAAGAGCTTTATAGAATAAATAAATGAAACATTCCAAGAATAAACAAAAGAAATTAAATTTGAAAATAAACTGTACACTGGCACAAAGCAAGAGAAAAGTCGATACCCAGACTAGCTTGCAGCAGAGACTAATAAAAGCAAATTTTCGATAGCCGCCACCGCACGATGGTCTTAATGCGGACATTGAATTACAAATGAACTCAAATAAGTTCTAAAATTAAGTTAATAAAACAAAAGTTTTAAATATTATTATCAATCTTTCCACAAGTTTTTGGTCAGTTTTAAATTACGCGATGTGGTACTCCGTTGCCTTAAAATTATTATTTGAAGTTTAAAGAGTTTAAGTCTGTAATTTTGTGTTCCAACAAACGGTAATTTTGAGTTTAAAATTAAATTTTACACAAAAAAACATTTAACCTGCATAAATAAATATTTTCTTCTGGGATTAACGACCTTCTATGCTAGTTCACGCCTGGCCATCGAATAGCTTTCTAGACTTATTGGCGTTGGAAGGGTACGGATGAGGTTTGAATTCCGGTCCTGCATCACTTTTTCCAAAGAATTAATTCAAAAGTTCAATCCCTCAAATGTAAATAACAATTTTAAAGAATAATTGTAGTTCAAAAGCACGATATTTTCTTGCGAAATTCAGAGACAAATATTTTTTCTTGTTTTTCTTGACTTTCACAGAACGTTGTAAATGGTTCTTCTGTATCTCAAAACTGTTGCAAAAGAAAATTTCTTGTAAAGTCAATTCTGTTAAGTTTTTAATACCATACTTAAAATAGGTGTAAACTTTTTTCTATTTTTATGCCGTAGATTGATACTATAAAAACTAACATTTCCAGCTGCAATCCCAGACGGAAATAGCCACTAATTAGCTCAATCAGGACCACTGTGCACCTGGGGTTGAAGGCCTTTACAACACGCTACAGAGACGGAGAACGCTTTAAGCTCCTTTTTCGGGTGTACCGCGGTCACACGCCGTTACCAGACCGGCATGCGGTTAAAGTTTTCCCTCCCTGAGCAGGAAAATCCAGACGACAATAAAAACGAACCGGCAACGGTACGCAACATCCGAAAATCGCCCAGACCGTCGCAGTTGCACCAACAAAACGGTGTTCGGTTTCGTGTGCTTGTGTCTGTTTGCGTGTTTGGAAGGTTGTTGACTTACACGCCATGGTAGTACATGGGACGGGATGTGGGTTGTAAATAGGGATGAAACGCAGCAAGCACAAAACAGACAGACAGACAGATAGACAGACAGTCAGACCGATATGGGTACAAGGACGGCCAAAAAGGATGCAACCTCGGGCGCCACCACGTAGTGGTAGCAGAAGCAGCAGCAGCACCGTCGACGGAAAGTGGCCCCAGTTGAACTCACGTGCCTTGGTGGATTTCGGGCGGGTCGGAGATAATGGACCGAAGGGAGGAAAAATTACACCGGCCGGCGTACCGGTGGTTTGGCGCATACACTCGAGCCACCAGATAAAATCGCATCAATCGCGGGCCACGACTACACAAAGTGAGGCGGGGTGGTAGTTTTATGAGTTCCTCGCACGTTGCTCTGCTGTTGTGAAAATGTAATTTCTATTACGAATCATGGATGACAGTGACGAGCGTGGCGGCGAGCAGGAGATACGGTTGGAATGGTTTTTCTTGGAAGAAAGCCGGACCGGAAGGATAAGTATAGAGCCGAAAGGTTCGTCGTCTGGGGATGAGTTAACTCTTGAGTTTAATACAATATTTAATACGAAGCAGAACTTTGAGTAAATTTTAAGTTTATCACCAAAATAAAATAGCAGTATCGCAAGTGTATTTTTACCACTTTATATAAACCGATAGCAAAAATATTAACTGACATTTCTAATACAAAACGCTACGCTTTGAGGGTTAACTGATTCATTTGTGTCATTGAATCCTACTCAAGTTTTCCACATTCCCGTTCAAGTCCACCTTCAGAAAGGTCCTGCTCTTACCTCTTTCCAGTCTTCTCCTTTCTATTATCAGCAGCACCCTCAGCAGCAGTGAATCTGATTATTTGACAGTAATGGCTTATCTTTCGCTTGCTGCAAACGACGACGAAAGGACAAGACACCATAAAACGCATTTACGATTGTTTCGCCACTAGCGCAAAAAGCGCAACAAATCGAAAACAGTGAGGGTGGTGTGCACACACTACCTAGCGCCCTAGCAGACAGGACGGCCAGAAGCCACCGGACAGGACTATAACCAAGAGAGAGGCGCACCAAAAGTGGATGATAAATTGGCTAGATGTTGACAACAAGTTTATTTTCAACTGTAATTATGGTTTTCTTCCCTTCGTTCACTGTACACCAGCGTCAGGACGTGGACAGGCAGGGGAATCCGGAATCCAAAACCCCTTTGCGGGATACAGACTCAAGCGCCGGGATATAATGCATGCCCGCACTGTCACACATCGCAGCGCGGTCCCTTTCCGGGGGATGGAAAAGCAAAATTCCGTGTGACAACCTTTCAACGGCAAAAGTGTCAGAGCAGTGGCTCGCCACGTATTGCTGCACCGTTGCAACGAAGAACGTTAAAATATAATTACGACCCACCGACGACGAACGGTCGGTTTCCTGGTTCCGGTACCGGTATGGGTGAATCACGCTGCATTACGTGCAGTGTAAATTATTGGATTATCCGCACCATGCACCGTTGTGTTTGCCATCACGAAGCTATAGGGGGACGCTTAGACGATTAGATGCAAACGAACGGGACAGATATGAAATGTTACGGTGCAACACTTTACAGATGGTAGTGCAATTATGAGGATTTCTTGCAGATTTTACAATTTTAATATTTATCTATTAGAATGTACAAAAAAATAATGTACAGGCTCCATGTAATTTTTTTGTTAAATATGTTTGAGTACATATCTTAAAGCTTACTTTTAAATTTGATCGAATGTTTAGGCACGCATGATTTTTTTTCCTCGGAGTGGTCTTATAGGTACTGCTACAAGGAAACATATAAATTAAGATACAAGAAGACTTCACTCGATCTTACAAGGATCTTACATCATACTTTAGACAATTAGGGTAAATCCTAAGTCGGTAGGATGTATGATAGCATAATAAAAATAAAAACTACAGCTGTTTCAAACACTGTAAACAGAATCCAAACAATATTTAGATCGAGAAACCTGTAGCATAGGTTTAAATATATCTGCAATCCCATTTACAATACCTCAAATCGAAACAAAGCATCAAAACCACATAGCATTAAAATTATTCCTCAATATTTCTTTTAAAAGATAAACCTTAAAGCAGTAAGAATACAATAACAGCATAAACCAATTCATTAAAAAGCGATTAGTTTTACGGTTTGCTTCCTAGTTCACAAATTGTGTGGCACATTTGCAATTTATTTCCAAATCCGTACGATCCGAATGTCCTTGTCGAACACAAATCCTGTAATGCTCCACAGTGTAATTTACCGTCCGACCGACCGAGTACGATTGATCCCACATCCGTTTTCCGGCGGTCATCGACCCCAAATCTCGTCTATCGAGTGTTAGCGGTGTGTCTGGAGCTGAGGACCCAACTAATCGTACCCCGGCGAATGGCCAAAGCAAGCAAGCAGCAGCAGTAGCACTGCCTTTTTGCTGCGGTAAGTTTTGCGAAGTTGGAGGAGGATCCACGCTAAAGCACGCGAGCCGGTGGACGTAAATTTGCCACCCGTCTCTCGGTAAATCTAGATGGCTCGGAGGTCTCGCTAAACGTGTAGTTGGGTGGTTTTTTTGGAATTAGAAAAGTAGCTCGAGGCAACCGAAAATGGCAGTAATCGAATGTGCTAATGTTATGTTGCCGCCGCGTATGTGTGAGTATGGACTGATGCAATTCGGGTGCCATAAATTCGTAATATGTAAATTGATAAGTTTTTGCATGATCAGGAAAATACGTCAATAAAGTATATGAGTTAAGACGTACCATAAAATAATTATTATTTTGTTCTTTAATGTGTCCTCTCGACGATGAGCATACGTTATGAATTATTTTGAGAATAATTGCAATAAACAAGGTTTGCGTTTGCTGGTTTAGTTTAGTGGTGTTTCAAACTATTGTTAGTAATGAAATAACAATAAAATTAACTTGAAGGGAAGTTCCATTGCGACAATTGATTTGTTTTTATTAAAAATTGTATTATATTGAATCCATCCTATTACTAGCTCACTGCATTAAAATATTGATTTAGATCTAGAGACGCATATATCCTTGCTGGACCTCGTGTGGATTGAGTTTGTTTTAGATTTAATAGGTCTATTTTTGTTTAAATATCCAGAAGTTGGTCACGTCGCTGAAGACCATAATATTATGATAATTAAGTCTGAGTTCTTGGAGCATTTAAATTTCACAATACCGGTATGCAAACAGCATTAATCCAGTTGAATATCGCGAGAAGCTGATATTTTGTGCCGAGATTCGTAATCGACTATTGCACCAGACAATACCACCGTACTTTTCTGTAAAAATGGATTTTTTTCTATAGATCTTGAACATAACTTGGCTTGAATATATTAGATAAAACTCCATAGAATCAGTCAAGGTAAAAAGACATACTTCATAAATACAATACAGTTTGAGACTAGCAATTTCAATAGTATGGCCGCAATAAAATGGTTAAAGTTAGACCATTCCTCATAGATTCCTATTAAATCAACATTCCTTTACGGGTCCCGCATTGAAAAGTCTCGTAAGCCGTATGTTTGACACGTATAGTTCAATCTTACGCGTTTATTATCATTCTTGATGAATACAAAACACATGAAAGTTTAAAGCTCAAAAGCAAGTTCAAATTTATTTACAAATCAAGAAGAAGGATATGTCGAAAATTCCGCATCATATCGTCCAATGATCACGCCAATAATGTTAAGGCCTAGAAAAAATTTGCAGCAAACGAACCAGTTCAGAAATAATTACTCATATTCTAATTAAAATTTTGAATAAAATTATTGAAGAATCTTCTAAAATATGTAAAGCAAAGGTACAGACCTCCTTGAAGCTAATTTATGAAATATTCCTCTCATTACGCTGACAAGAACAAGAACAACTTAATCAAATACCTTTACTTTTCGTTTCGTGTTTCAAGTTAAACTGCATACATTATTTTCACGTGCACTGATGATTATTATCGATAAAGGCAGGTGAAATATGAAATAAGCACCCCGTTTTGCCCGCCTCACCGCCAGTAGATTGCAAAACTTTTGCCCTAAGCTCGAGCCCAGTGTTTTGGTAGGCTTCAGAGCAGTGTTCGCACAGCAAACATGAACCAATGGTGCATTCTGGAGCTCCGATAGCACGAAGGGTACACTTTCGAATCGCTGGAGGGCTCGTTGTTGCTACACAGGTTGGAAAGCGGAAATTTTCACTTATCCCACCTGGAGCCCACCTGGAAAATGTTGGATGGATGCTATTTACGTTCCCGTTTGATTTAGTGCGGTGATAATTGGTGTACAAATTGCATCGTACTTTTATTAGTTTCATTTTTAGAAGGTGGGAAGTAGAACCTTCAACCATGAAGCCGTATGAGTTGGGAAAGCCTCTTTAACTAGCAGGTAGTTAGGGGATGCATTTACTTGCGTGCTAGTTGAGGGCGTCGTTATGGAAGAAGAATAAAATAACTTAATGTTTTTATTATTTCTTTTTTTCGGTCACAATATTTTCTACGTGCAACAAGAATTGTATAGTACAATATTTAAAAATGATACTTTAACATGACATTCATTTTTCAATTTTGCTTTAATCAAAACATTATCTCGAGACAGACACATCCAGAAAATAATGTATCCACCAGCATTCACGCTGTTTCTCATCTTGCAAACATAAACCATTTTCATTCCAATTCAACCGTAGTACACATATCAGGTATTCAATTAGAAAACGTATTTAGCATCCAGCCAAAATTCTTCAGATCCTGTTCCGTTAGACCTGGCCGACAGAACCATTGGACCGTCGCATATCACATCACGGTCGTCGGTGTGTTCATTTTACACCACACTGAACAAATAGGATACACAGCAAACAGTCCAAAAAACGGACAACGGAACGGTAAAGCCGGGATATGATACAATATTGAAAACCTGCGTTGTAAAACGAGAAAATACGCAAAACGTATTTTATTTCGCTACTAGACTGAACCAACCAACCCCAAACCAACTATAAATTTTTCGGCAAAAGGAAAGCTGCGTGAATGCAGACAATTAGTCGAAATGGCAAAGTCATGGAAGTCATGGAGTCGGTGTCAGGCCTAGGTTTCGGGAATCATAGAAAGTGTCTGTGTATCGTGTCGACCCTTATGGTACGCTTCCCGGACAAGAGTTCTTATAGGGGATCCGAGTCAAATGACTAATGGTTTAAAGCGAACCATTTGGATTTGTGATAAGGATAAAATGATATAAATGGGTTCAAATTTGAACATTCATATTCAGCTTTGAAATATTTAATTATTTTTAGGAACAAATTCTCAAATCCCACAATACTTCAACCGTACCCCTCACTATACTAGAATTTACCTTTTTGGGATCAATTGATGCTAATATTGCCGAAAAGAACTGATGACTATCATCATATATAATTAATCTATTTGATCACTAGGTCTTCAGCGGAGAAATACAAATACAACACAATGAAAATTACTGAACGAAAGGAATTAAACAGAATATCTTGTGCATTGCGATATTGTCGTCGAAGTCGTTACGGGACCGGATCAATTCCGTCTAGCCAACCGAGACGCGTATAATGCATGACATCCGGCGGTGATGCTGGAGAATCCGCCGGATTTCTATCCACACATAAAGATATCAGCTAGCTTTAGAATATTGCCGAAAACTTCAGCAAAATACCCCCATGTCCCATGTCCGCATCGGTTATTGTGTTCTGTGCCGTAGCATTGCGCTAATGCTAAATGATTTGTGGTATTCCCCGTCGAGTCGTGTCGTGGTTCCGATTCGCGGTAGTGAATAATTTACGCACTGCACGTGAAAAGTGCACCATCAAGGGGGCACCAATAAAATGCTGGAGTAGAATGTATCATGGATTGAGAAGGTTGATCCTGTGAATAAGAGGTAACATAAATAATGTCCTTTCAGCTAGAGTCCGGACAATCGTATGTAGTAAGTTACAACGTAAAGCTATATTGTACATCCTTCTCTTATGTTATGTATAACATTTATAGTGCCTATCATACCTCGTCATTTCGGAGATGAATTTAACTTTTAATAAACATAACTCAGTTTACAGCACAAGCCAGAAATAAACCTCAATGATTGAGTATCAATTCAAAATTGTTTAAATTTTTCATGACACATCGATTACCTGTAAAAACATGCCGACTGTGCGAATATTGCGCGGCACATGCGGATACGCTGGTTCGCAAGTTCGAAAGGTCCTTGTACTGCCTTCAACTCATGCGACTCTTGTTTTACCGGCGCACTGTTCTAACAGTGTTACTTTATATTCTTTGTGTACCAAAAACCGATCGAACCCGCGCGAACCCAGACGCCGGTATCAACACTGGCGCTCCGTGACGTGGAGAAGAAAACACAACGCACATGGTAGCATATTTTCGGGGTGGAAATGTGTTTTGTCTGGCCTTTGTGTCCCGCAAAGCTTGTCTGCGAACTGAATCTGGCAGTTGTATATATGTGTGTGAGAAAGTTCATTGACGTAGCTTGATGGTGGCACGTTTTTGAATGCAATCCTTCGCCGGCATGACTCTGGCTATTGTAGCAGGAAGTAAATGGTTTCCAGAGGATTTTTTAATTGATTTCACGAATGAAACATTAGATATTTAAGGCAAAAGTACATTACAGTGATAATATTTTTTTGATAATCTAACTTCAAGAAAAGGACCTTTGAGAAGAAGATAGTTGTCGAATTCAACAAAAAGATGATTGGTTTTTTATTCAACAAATTGATATTAACTTACCAAATATCCGAAACAATATGTTTAACATATCCTTTCTCTTAGTAAACAATCCCAGAAGATCCCAAAGTTCTTTAACGCTTTCTCAGATTTGTTTCTCTATTTTGACCGATTTCCCGAATAATTTTGGATTGAGTGAATGACTGATTCAAAAATAGCAGGAAAACTTAAAAGAATGTGATAAAGCGTTAAACGCATGAATGAATAAACGCTTCCTGTTTAAGCTATATGACTGAAGTGGTAACTGTTTGCGGTTAAACTGAAATTACGTTGAACCAAAACAGCATAAACAAATTTTACATAAACTTACTCAAGTTTCATCGAAAAGAACGATTATTCCCAAAAATAACTCTCTCAAATATTGCCGATAAGGGATCAATTTTACCTAATCTTCTCTCGCAAGACAGCAATTCATCATTCATATGCACGTATGGTTTACTCCGGGACATATGTACCATCCCGTGACACAGTAAGACACGTGCGACGATGGAAAATACTTCAACCACATTTCCAAACAACACATTCTTCTTATGCTCTAAATCCGTAGTTTGGGAGGGAAAGAACTCACGGAAGAATTTTCCATTACTTAATGCCCTCGCGCGTCAAAGCATGACTCACACACACACGGGGGGTGGCACAATCTGCTGTGAGTATCCAGAAGAAAAGAAATTGGTAAGGGCTCAAAAAATACGCTCCACACTTTTCACCATGAGTATGGATATACAATGATGTGGGGCCCGTGTTCTGCCCTTTGCTGCGTGGGGAGTACGCATTCAACAAGTCATTGAACTCATTATGGAACAAGTTCATCCGGGTGTAGTTGATGGTTCGATAGGGACAGAGTGAGGGAGAGCGAGAACGTGCCGGTTCTCACGACGCACCTTCCACGGGTAAGAAGAAGGTGTATTTAGGGTGCGTATGAGTATTTATCTGCCGCGATGGAAAGATGATGTTGACCGCGAGGTGTTGGCGAGGGAGGTGGAAATGATTCTGAACAGGAAATGGCTCACGTGAGGAGCATTCCTTTGCGTGAAGGAAACCAAAAGAAAACCAACGAACGGTGTTAGAGCAACCGACCGAGGTAGGGATAGAACTATTCGCGCTCTCCATCCAACGTAGCGTAGTCTTCCTCCTTTTAAACCATTCAACCGACCGTCGTACAGCACGTTTCGTGATGGTGTTGATAGAAACGCACAGCATAACATCTCCAACGCCTAAGCATGGCGTCAGAGAGGAAAGAAAGAAAGAAAACAATCAACTGATCTTAGTTTTGGGTTTGCCTAGATGTTGTTAGTTCGTCAGAAGGGGAAAACGGGTTTCCTACAATTTTTTATCTTATTAAAGCATAGAGCGGATAGAAAGATAAATTTAAAATTCTAAAGCAAGAGAGTACGCTTATCGACCTTTGACGTGATCGTAAGAAAAATATGCTAAGCGAGTCTATACAAGATCATCGAAAAACGATCACGAGAGAATAAAATAATAATACTAAAAGCGTACAATTCAAAAACATAATATTACATAATACATAATATACATAATATTAAAGTGTGTACGCCAATTGAAGTTTTGTTCACTACTAATTTATCCTGATCCAACTGGTTCAAATGGTCAATGTGTCTCAAATTTTAGGAAAAGACTTGATAGCAGATTTCGACACCATCTCCACATGACCTGGTTACTCTCGAAACTAAAAAAAAAAAACGATTTTGGATACCCTATACTGTCCTGGTTTAAGCCGTACCTCTACGGTAGATCATGTAAGGTCGGAGTTGAAAATAATTTTTCCGATTCTTTTGCCGCCACATCCGGAGTAACCCATGACATGTTCATTCGTGTAGTCAAATTGAACATGATTACTATCTTTGTCGCACTAAACTTAGTAGAGTTAATGTCACAAAAGATCTTGAAGTATGGCTTGATGAGAGATTTTCTTTTCAAATTCATATGCTTAAAAACAATAATAATAAGTTAGAAACGTCCGATAGGATACATCTTCCGGACGTAGCTCGTCCGTAAAATAAGCAGCTTTACGAGAAAAATCGAATCTTTATCACCGATCATGGTAACGATTTGCTATTTCTTTTAGAATACCGACAAAACAGTGGCGTATTTTGTCCCTCGGAGGCTCTAAGCGAGGTGTAATAGAACGGGCCCCTGTAGCTGATGAGTTCCTTTTGAGGTCCTTTGGCGGAATGTTTGTTAGACCAATGAAATGTAAAGTGTTGCGTGGGAGACGCATAGGCTCCTTTCGGCGGCATTGGACCTTGCAGATCTGTCCGTATGGCCATGGATGAGGAGGGAGTTATTATGGTCCTGAGTACCAACACGGGGTCCCACTACGAGTAGAAAGGGGGCCTTTATATGAGATTAGGCGATTTCAATGAAGAATTTAACCAATCTTGTATCCATTAAATTATTTGAAGGATTATGATATTCTTTGAAATCCGAAGATTAATTGTTAAAATTCCAGTCGTGAAACAGTGTAAAATGCAGTATTGGTAAAATATAAATCACAAAGGGAGTACAATGATGGCCAGAGCCAATGACTAATTGTCCAATAGTAGTTCTATGAATGATATTCATCGAGCAATTAAGGGATGGAGAAGTAATAACTTTATATTGTAGGGATATTGTTTCTGGCGTAGGTAATAATAGCCTTTGGTAGGAAAAAATGAAACTTATCAATGCTCTTGATGCTACTGGCGTTACTTTATATTGTAGGTAAGTCTTCCCAATTCTTTAGCTTTCTATAAAATCAACATAATCATTTTAAATTGATAATAGTCTCGCAATTGATTGAGCCTAACCTATCAATTTTTCTGACAAACTTCCATATGACAACAGATCGGCATAAGAATCAACAGAGCAATTGACTGCAGCACTTTTTCGCGATATCAACAAATTCTTAGTCGCACTTTTACACCATTACTCACACACAAAGAATGCATTTATGCACTTGATTGCACCACAACAACACACACACACACGCACATTATTTTTGGTATCGCATGACATTGGCGTTGTGCTAAGCCAGCTTCCATATTTCACACGCATGAAACGTTTCTTTATCGCATTTTATATCAACTTATATGCACTCCTGGCCTATTCGGAAGCTTCTACTTACCATCTGAATGCATTGTAGTGGAAGTACACCAACCCTAACCCGTACAGAAACGGTGCATCTCTCCAATGATCCGGCTTAAGGGCATAATACTTCTGGTACGCAGATAAGGCTACAAATAAATCATGAAACAAACAAAATAAGCATTAAATTACACGCTGACACCAGTGCATTTCTATCCGCTTTCTCACCTTTTTCATAATCCTCAAGCAACAGATGGAAGTGGCCAAGCTTGCAGTACGTTTTTGGATCAATGTTAATATCCTTGTCGCCATCGTCACCGGTGCGACATTCCGATTTCACCGCATCTTCCTGTTCCGTACCATCCTGCAACATCGCCACACTGCCATCATTCTCCGTTTTAATCTCATTTTCGACGGTGGAAGACTGTTTTGTCTCCGCACTGCCATCGGTTGACATGATCTCTGCTGGGAGACTTTCGTCGATAGTCACCCCAACATCGGCGAGTGAAGTTTCGGCTTCCTGCTTTATCTTAACACCACCGTCCACCAATCCAGTCCCACCCGATGACTTCTCCTTTCGCTTATCCGCTTCATCGTCGTGAGCCTTTTTCTGATTGTAAGCTTGGATGAGCATACGCTCGATATATTTCACGGCCTGCGACGAAAGCGAAAACACATTAGCGAAAATTTTGCAAAACAAACACATTTCAAGGTTAAGGACGTGCTTGGTAGGTGACCTTACCTTCAACACCAGTGCCTTCTTCTTCAAGTTTTCCGGTGCTGAGAGCTTCAGGAACCCGTACTGGCGGCTGAAATGGAATGGATATTAGACAGTGATCGGTTGTTAGAGTTAGGGTAACGGACCAACGCTACTAACCTGTCGAGCGATGCAAGGGCTTGCAGTTCTTGCGTAGAAACGCTGAATTCCCCGCTTTCGAGGATCATGTTCCTGTTTACCAAATGCAGCGACGATGCCAAACGCAAACCTTGGGAGAAAGGTGAACACGGGAGAGTGGGTGGAGAAAGGAAACACTGTTCACAACACACAACAAACACTACACGCGAACACACAACAAACACACAACAAACACTACTTCTGTGTGTGTGCCCGACACAGAATCAGCGCATTGTTCTGCGAGTGGCAACGCGGATACGATGACCGATCGAACCGCACGGTAATCGATCGGATTACGCGAATTTTCCGATTTTACACGATCGTACGCACCGAAATTTGTGATAACGCGCGGAGCCTGTACGGGGGGAAAAATACACACAACTCCACTGACAGCTATGACGTGAGCGTGCGTACACTGCGAACGTGTTCCGTTTATTTTCGAACTCAAATTCATTTGTTTATTAGCTTTTGGGAAACGATCTCCATGGTGTAAGGAGTATAGATTGAAATAAAAAAATTCTTTTACTTAAACTGTGCATCATTGAAATGGCTTTAAGTTTTGTATTAAAATTAAAATATGTTTGTTCGAAAATTGCTGGGCCGCTGCATCGAATCCCCGCTGTCACAGCTGTCAAACGGAAAGGACTTGAAGAAGAAGAGGGAAAAGAAAACAACCCTTCATCAAAGCAACTTGCAGCTTCTTGTAGATTAAAGCAAAGAAAATCGCTTCTGTGGTTCTAGAACAAGTTTCTGGTGCGTGTGAGTGTAATCTGGGATTAGGGAAAACACGTAGCCTTTAAGAGAAAACCCCGTCCTCTAAATCCCGACCAACAAAGACCGAGTCGCAACGTTGCAAAATTAAACGTAAGCCCTCGGGTTCGGTGAGTTTTCTCACACGAACGAAATCGAAACTGCGGAAAGTTTTCTCAGGTGAGAGGGATGGGAAAACGTAAAACTGGGAGTGCATGTGCATCTTGTAAAACGAGGAAAAGTAACTTTCCCGGAAGGTATACTGTGTGTGTGTGGTTCGAGTTCTTGAGGGTGGTCGGGAAACGCTTTGAAATGACGAAATTGTTCTCATGTTCAATGCATCGTTTAAACCGCCGTGATATTGGCCTTCGAGATGAGGTCATGATGGCGTCGTCGTTAAATTCATCATGTAATTGCGCTGCGAAGCGGCCAAAAAAATTGCGACCAATTTCCGCTAGACAGTTAATTCTCCAGCTAATGAGCTTGAACTTGTGTCTGCGAATTCGAGAATCTTATTACGTAATGTATGGAAAATTGCGACAAAACTTGGAAGACGTTCGGAAAATATTAGAGCTGAACCGGTTAGGACAGCTGCAGTTTTGTCTACATCTAATGGTGCATGTAAAAATAGAAAAGCTTTCGAACCCATTGAGAATGGAAAGTGAATCGATTTGCACTAGAGCAAATATATTTTTGCACGCTTGTCTCACCATCTCCCCGTCATATGAAACGATGAGCCACAGCAGGTGGCGCCATAGAAGACAATGGTTTGCCAATGGTAGCAGATAGCAGGCAGTGGAGAGTAAACGACTTTGCAGACTAGATCAGCTGATACATATCGTTGCGCGCTGAAAGGAAGGCCATTGCCATAAATTCTGGCACCTATGCAAACAAAATGATAATAATCCGAGTTGTGAGGATTGTCTGCTCTTGATAAGAATGTATCTCTTGATCTACAATTACGTCAACTGGAAAATAAAAGTTAGCCCCCTCAACAAACTAATAATATTTTGTGGTTCCTATTTTCTCCCCACAGGAATGAGCGACGGTAAAGTTAGAAAAGACGCCACAAACAAAGAAATTATAACCATGAGTGACGCTGCCGGATATTTGGACCGTTTTGTCGGCGATGTTAGCAAAAAGTCGGCCACCAAACAGATACTAATCGGTGCCGGAAGTGGATGGTAATAAAAAAAATGTTTTTTAAGTGCAATGGTGCCTAAAGTATCCTTTCTTTCCGTTTCATTCTTCCACAGGGCAACCGGTTACATCACGATGAAGGTTGGCAAGATGGCAGCGATCGCAGTTGGCGGTGGTATCATACTGCTGCAGATGGCCAACCAGCAGGGCATCATTTCGATCGACTGGAACAAGGTCCAAAAAAAGGTGGACAAAGTGACGGACAAGGTGGAGGAAGCCGTCACCGGTCAGGGGCCAAGTTGGGCGGATAAGGTGAGTACCCGTGGGCGAGTGTACCTCGAATGATGCCTTTTTCCCCCGCCTAACCGTAGAAAAGAGGATTTGCAACCAGCTGCACCATACATATCATGATTTTTTCTCGTCCCAACCATTCTGTTCCACACTCTCGACACGCCGTTCCCGTCATCATCATCTTCGTCACCGTTTCCGATGCCTTCATCTGTCTTCTTACAGGTGCTAGAAGTAGCGAAAGCAAACACATATCTGGCAACCGGATTTCTCGGTGGTTTTCTGATCGGTATCGCTTCCTAAGCATGATCGTCGTCGAGATGATCGTATCCGGAGAATGGAGCAAAAGAGCGAGAACGAATGCCATGATGTACGGAGGATGCGATTGAACGAAATCAAGAATCACAATCTCTTAACAGTTTTCCAGTCGATCGAATGATCAAGAATCTTTCTCTTAAACAAACGACGATTTAGTTTCCAGTGGTGAAACTATTTTTTTTTTCTTCTTTTTTGTGCGTTTTTTTTCTTCCTCTTTTGTATGGCTCTCACAGCTGTTTGCCTGCTAAGAATGTGATTTTAGCTATAAAATAAATTGCACTTTCTATCGATCCTTATATACGATAGGGAGCAGAACCACCAAAGCTTGTTTTTTTTGTTTTGTTCATTTAGTTTTATATTATTGTTTTGTAATTAACTTTCTTTTACAATAATGAGAATCGATCGAAAGGATCATGTAACGCTTTAAAGTAATTTCCTCCTTTTTCTATTTTCTTTTCCCTTTTTTCCAGGCGGAACGGTTCGTGGATCGTAAGCTAAATCAAGCCGAAGATGTGCTTAACAAACGTACGAAAAAGGCCAAAAAGTGGTACACCAATCTGATCGGCGATGAGACTGGCTGCAAGGTGAATGATTTACACATTTTCCTGTGTGCCTTTGCGGCCGGTGTTGCTATCGGTGTCGGTACTGCATAAAAGTTCACCCCAAACCCTGTAACGCTGTGACGGAATCTATAGGCCGGGCCACCAATACATTAAACAATCGAAAGTCTGTACACACCTCAGGGTAGTTTTCGGCCGCGAACCATACGAAAATTGCCATGTTAGGTTGAACAATGTGCAACGTCCTTTGGTGGCACATGTTAACGGTTAGGTTAGCAACACAGCTAACAGACAACTCGAAGCGAATGAGTGGGGAGTCCATGGATGGAATATTTGTGATGGTAAATATCTCACCGAATCTCGATCGATTTTCTTCGTTTCCGTACCCTTCAAGTTGCGCGGGATTCTGTTTAAAAAACGCGGTTTGATGTTTTGTGATTATACACGTTAAGTCCGATGTTTTCTCACGGGAAATAGTTCAAACCCAATTTGTGTGTTGTTAGAACTTAAGTATATGCAGGCACACTCGAAATACTCATCCAGGTACTTAAACGTTTGCTGAAACAAAATGGCGCACAATACTATCGATCAACTAACTGTATTACACACCAGGAACAATCATTAGTACAGCTGTTCGTTTGAGTTTAAAATCCGCTCTACAGGCAAGGAAAAAGACACCCAGTACCAAAACAAGCATTAGTCAAGGGATTGGCCCTATTCACGTTTACGCATATTATTCATTTACTATCTTTAGTTATCGTTACTCAGAAAAACGGTACCATATTTATGCTTTTATTTCATGGATTCTCATACCTACCATATATTAGAAGAAGAAAAGAAAACAAAATGCCACACAATAAAAGATGAAATATTATTCTTTAATAATTGAAAAATCAAAAACAGCATCCGATCACATGCTTCTAACCTAATTGCCGGCCAAAAATCCACCCTCAATCGGTAGGCAATGCCCATTCACGAAGCTGGACCGCTCACTCAGCAAGTAAACGATCGGTTCCACCACCTCGTTCACCTCGCCGAACCGTCCGAGTGGAATCTTTGACTTCAGCGGATCGGCTTTTGCCGGATCGGACCAATTATCACGGCCCATGCGCGTAAGAATAACGGTCGGATTAACGCTGTTGACGCGTATCTTGCGTGGTCCAAGTTCGAGGGCAAGATTTTTCGTTAGCCCGTCGATCGCCGCCTTCGACATCGAGTACGCACAGTGGCCGTGAATCGCTTTAAGCCCGGCGAGTGAAGAAACGTTCACGATGCTCGATCCGGGCTCCATCTTGGGGACCAACAGTTGAGCGACATTGAATGCTGCTTTTACATTTACGTTGAATGTGCTAAGGGAAGTTTGAAAATAAAAAAACAGTTGCAAAATGATGATAGTCGCGATAGACGCGATGCAAAATACGCTTCGTACCGATCGAAATCGTCCTCTGTCAGCTCGAGGAAAGGTTTGATAACGGCAACACCGGCATTATTGACCAATCCGTCCACTTTTCCCAAAGGATTCAATGCCGTTTTGGTTCGTTCCCAGTCACTAAGATCGACCTGGATCGTTTCAATCCTTGGACACTCTACTTTCAATTCTTCCAGCGGTCCCGGGGATCGAGATACGGCAATCACCTTTGCACCCAGATGATCCAGCGTACGGCATAGTTCGTTCCCGATGCCTAATCAAAAGTGGATACGATCGCGATTTAATTTTGATCTCACTTATAATCACTAATCTTGTTTCTTGTAGCACTTACCTTGTCCGGCACCTGTTACGACGATAGTTTTACCGAGCAAGGTACAATCCATCACGCTTTAATCCAACGGGGAACGCACTAAGCACTTCGAATTGCCACTTTAACAATGAAGGAACTTCGCAGTGTACTAATCTTATCAGCCTTCAATTTGTGGATGCGTTACTATTGCTCCATTCCATTGTTGGGATGCAGTGATAATACACCACCATCCAGCCGTCAAAGACGACGACCAAAGTCGTGAGCGAATCTTGTGTTTACGTATGTTGCATTTGCGCACTATGTAAACGCGTTCGTTACAGTTCTCTCTCTCTCTCGGTTTCGTAGAGACGAGAAGTACACACATATGTTTGGGAGGGTGTTATCAGCTGTTTGCTGTTGAGGCAGGGCTCTTCAAGTAGCAGGCCCCCAAAGTCTTGGAATAAAAGCAACTAATATTTGGCCTCAGGAAAAGGTGCTAGTCAGATCTCCATAAACAAAAATAAAATCAAAAGGCAGCTCTAACTCTCCAATCTAACTCTCGTTGCTGCGCACCTGGGTTCTGAAATCCATGGCAAGGTTTTAGATAACAATTGTCCTAGCCATAGAAATCGTCCAGATTTAGCGTTTCCATTATGCTTGGTTCATCGTGAGGATGCTTAATTTCGACGCCTAACTAGACTAGCAGCGGATCTAACGTTCTAACGACTAAGAAGATTAGCAGCTGATCTAACGTCTGCTTAGGGTACCGTGTTGGAAGCTTCACAGTACTAGCTTTGTAGCAAGGAATCGTGCTCAAGTTCCAAAGAAAAGTACTCCTCGTTCACACGATATAAAGATTATGGATAGAAGCCAGGGGCCCTTTTTAATTTTGATGGTGATGGCCCCCGATAGCCAATCCCCTAGGGGCCTCCCAAACACCTTGAACAATCACTGAAAAAAAAACCGTACATTGACGTTGACATCTGCGAGTACAATGTCAAATTTAATCCTTTTTTGAGAAAAAAAATAAGCCAATTCGTACCACTTTCCACAGTTTTGTGCCTTAAAATGCACAACTTTCGCTGACACTAAACAAGTTTGAAGAGCCCTGCCCCATCAAAAACGCAAGCAAAAGATAATGACGTAAAAACACTTGAATATGCGTGGGGCGAATACACCCAACATACAATCCTCTCCTCGGAACGGATGTCGAGGATCGTTCCCGCTACTATCTTGGTCTTGGTCTTGGTTCACTTTACGTCGCCGTTAGTCCGTCGCGAGCTTCGTGCCAAACAGGAACTATTCAACTTGAAGTGATCTCGCCGTCCCCCATCAGACATAGTAAGCGATCGGGGTGGTGTAGGAATCTACGCACCACCAACTACAGTGTACTACCGTGACCTCATCATAGGACACACGTCAACGTCCCCGTATCAAAACAAGCAAGAATGGCACTAAGATTGTTGTTTGGAAGTAAAATTGCACAACTGCAGCCGGTCGCTACTGGGCGTGGGATTTTTGCCCGTTCCTGCCGAGGTAAGTGGGGAACATCTTGGGGAAGACTTATCTTGGTGAATAGTTTTGCGTGTGCGTACTCTCTCGCTAATGCCTCCTCCTTCTCTGTGCTATTTGTAGCGGCGTCAACTGATAAAGGTAAGTCGTAGGACAGTCACTACGCGTCGCGATCTTGTTGTCGTCGTCAGGCGAGCCTTTTTCACATGCCAAATGGAAAAGCACAAAAAAAGAAAAAGCAATCTGCGCGATAAGATAGCCAGCGGCGCACGGTGTGTCCCATTCGCTGGAGGTAATGTTGCTATGTTTGAGTGGGCAATTACTTTCACTTTCCTCTCGTTCCCCCTTCCGATGAAGGTCCCAGCTTCGATTGGGAAGATCCGCTGAATCTGGAATCACAGCTAAAGGAGGATGAAATTGCGATCCGCGATTCGTTCCGGACGTACTGCGAGGATAAGCTGCTGTCCCGTGTGATCGAAGCGAACCGGCATGAAGTGTTCCACAAGGAGATTATGCAGGAGCTTGGTTCGTTCGGTGTGCTTGGTTGCACGATCAAGGGTTACGGATGTGCCGGCGTTAGCAATGTCGCGTACGGTCTATTAACGCGCGAGGTAGAACGTATCGATTCGGGCTACCGGTCTGCATTTAGCGTGCAAAGCTCACTGTGTATGGGTGCCATCAACGATTACGGCAGTGATGCACAGAAGGAAAAGTATTTGCCCCGTATGGCACGGGGGGAAATTATCGGCTGTTTCGGGCTAACCGAACCAAACCACGGCAGTGATCCGTCCTCGATGGAAACACGGGCCGTGCATGATCCGAAGACGAAAACGTACGTACTGACCGGGAGCAAAACGTGGATCACAAATTCGCCGATTGCAGATCTGTGCATTGTCTGGGGCAAAACGGAAGACGGTAAGGTGCGGGGATTTATTATCGATCGAGCGGAAAGTGGGGAAGGTTTGGCAACACCCCGTATCGAGGGGAAGTTTTCACTGCGTGCCTCGGCGACCGGTATGATCTTGATGGATGAGGTGCGCATTCCGGAGGATAATTTGCTACCGAATGTGAGCGGTATGCGGGGACCGTTTGGATGTTTGAACAATGCCCGGTATGGTATTGCGTGGGGTGCGCTCGGTGCGGCAGAATCATGCCTAAAGGTGGCCCGAGGTTATACGCTGGATAGGAAGCAATTTAAGAAACCGCTCGCTGCGAATCAGCTGATGCAGAAAAAGATGGCCGATATGCTGACGGAGATTAGTCTCGGGCTGGCAGCTTGTTTGCACGTTGGACGACTAAAGGACCAAAAATTGTAAGTTAAATTGTTGGAACGATAAGCGAGATGGTATTACGCTCATTTCATTAAAATTACAGACACACGCCGGAAATGATTTCTATGCTGAAGCGCAACAATGCCGGTAAAGCGCTGGAAATTGCACGCGTCGCACGTGATATGCTCGGTGGAAATGGAATCGCCGATGAGTATCACATCATCCGGCACGTGATGAACTTGGAAGCGGTTAACACTTACGAAGGTAAGCAGGGAAAGGAAACGATTACACTTAGTGGTGCGTACTTTAACTATTTTGTTTGATTCTGCTTTCGTTTCAAAAGGTACGCACGATATCCATGCACTAATTCTTGGACGCGCCATCACCGGATTGCAGGCATTTGCTTAGGATAGTTTGAATGCTGAGTCCCTAGCATTTGAACTATTTCCTTGTAAATAAAGCGTATTTTGTACACTCGCTGATCAATTATTTGTTTTGTTTGATTTTGTATGCTTAACCGTTATTTCAATGGCCAGCTATCCGGATGTTTTGCATTATTATTTTTCAATACCATTTAATATAATGACTATTCAGTTGCAAATTAAAGTGATTGGCCACCAAAGAATGTATTAGTCAATAGTAAAGCCCCCAAAAATAGGGACGGTAAGGTGGTGAGGTGATTGGACTGGAGTTCAAATCTCATCCGGATCCATTTCTTCGTTGTGAGGACTGACTATCCAACCACGTGGTATCAACAAGGCTAGTAAGTTATTTGATGGCCGGTGTCGTGACCAGAAAAAGCTCACTAAGAGCACTCGCCGAGAGGAGCGAATACAAACAGCGAACAGCAAACAATTGCTTATCGTAGATGCAAGGAGATTACAGTTATAGAAGTGAAAAAAAAAGAAAGATTTTTATAATCTTGACTAAATGTTATGTTACGAGCTCGACAGCAAATAGTCTTCTCTTTCTAGTAATTGCAAATGCAACTACGACGAGCAGATCAAAAGATACAAGCTTTAAAATACGACCAAGTAACAAACACCCATACAAAATTATCTGACCTACACGGGTGTGGGGTGGGATCGGCCCGGTGGTGTAGGCGACAGCGGCGCCGGTCATCAAACGGCAGGACCGGGGTTCGTATCCCATCCGGACCGTCACCCCGTAGTGACGACTGACTAACCAACTACGTGGTATCGGCAGTCTAGTAAGCCATTTCGATGGCCGGCATGACCTTAGAGGTCGTTAAGCCAAGAATAAAAAGAAGACCCGAGTAGGTGATTATAGAAGTTAGGGTTATTGAATTAAAAAATTGAAAAAAAATCAAATATATTGGTATTCGTAGCTCAAAAAAGAACACAATCCACCCATCGTTTTATGCAGTCACAGTTTTGCACTTTATTCGGAACAAAACAACGACTTTTCCCCCTCTCATCAACCTGCCGGTAGATTTGAAACAGGGTGCAGAGCAAACACTCCACCTGAGTTACAACACACGCTTTTGCTTAACGTAAAGTATAGAGGGGAGGGTTTATGAGTACAAAATTTAAACGAAAAATGTTTAACAAAATAAAAAAGGTGGTAAATTATAACGACGAATCAATTCCAACACAGTGTGTGCTGAGTGTGCGTGCGTGTGTGGAAGACATTGAGCCTATCCCGCTTTTTTTATACACAAAATACGCACACACACACACACAAAACATCCAAATTCCTATAGTCCTAGCTACTGTTGTACGACTAAGCATTTAATGGGTATGGGCGGGCAGCATTAGTCCTAACCGGCCTGGTGGAACTCGGTCCTACACCGATGTCCGGTGGGCAAGGCCAACTTTTTCCGCAAAGTTGCCTAGCAAACTGCCGAGCGCCGAGTCCGGTACCGATTTGAATTTGAATGCGATTGTCGAGTAGTAGCAGTTGTAGAAAAGTGTCCGCACTTGGTTCAATCGTTCACGACGCCTAGAAACGAGAGAGATAAAAGTAAAGATTGAAACTCGTTGGTAGGGAACCGCGTTTGGATTTACTTACATGGCATAAAAGTCGTGACTGTAGGACGAGCTGAAACATTCATCGTCCAGCAGCGTACAGCAGCTAGAGTCTTGTGATTGCTGCATAGGATGCAGGTTTGGTACACCAGAAAGTGGAACGTATCCAGGACCGTGATGGTGATGCTGATTAGCATTGGGCGTCGTTGCGGTAGTCGTGTCGGCAGTTGACCCTTGATTGTTACCGTACAGATTATTATATACATGGTGGAACTGGTTCTGTTGTTGTTGTTGCTGTTGATGATGATGGTGGTGGTGATGATGATGATGATGATGATGGGCATTGTGTGGTGCAGCATGATGCAGTTCCGTGGCTGAGTCTGTACTGCGAAGGCTACCGGTGCCAGAAATCATCTGCCAACTACCCACGGACAGGGAGGACGTCGATTCCTGGCGCTGTCTTAATCTACTCGCTACCGGTACTGAGACGGGACTAGTTCTGCGAAAAAGAAATGTGTGATAAAATTGTTAGCATTTTAAATATATAAATAATATGCTAGATAGAATAGCGGGATGCTCAATGAACTTTTTGAAATAACAGTAATCTATATGGGGATATCATAGGTAGCATGGAAATCCCTTTGCACAAATTGAATTTTGATAGGACGTTGACATAGAGAAAGAGAGGGAAAGAGTGTGTGAAAGAGGGAGAAAACATAGCTACTAACCTTTTCGGTTGCGGTGACCAAGCGCAATGATTACTGAGATTAGTAGTACTATCGTTCGATATGCATCCAATACTGCTATTACTACTATCGTGACTATGCGCTAACCAGCCATTGCTATTTGGAGGCAAAAAAATTTGGAACATGAGATGTGTGATGTGTGTTGGGTTTTGATTTTGTTTGTCATATTGCGTTTACGAATGGGAAGGAGAATATGCACAAGAAAAGGATATTGGTATGGTGGAGAGAGAAAGAAAAGAAATAAAAAAACATTGTAAAAGGATATACATGATAAAGAAAAAATGTAAAAACAAACACTGGCTCTCGTTGACGAGAGCCAGATTGTACGATACAAACGTATGCCATTGAGAAGAATAGACTAATCATACAAACAGACACCGCAATTGATGCAATATTGTTTCAATCTTTCTGTTTGATTAGCATTGTACTTCCACCTTTCACTTCAGAAAGTTAGGACCTTGACGATTGCTGTATTACAAATAACTGTCAGTTGGTCTTCACTTTAGACCACAAACTGATTGAAAAAGGATCATTTAATTGTGGTATGTTCAAAAATTTCTATTATTTGTTGCTGACCGTTTTTCTTGGATACATGTTACAAGCTCCGGAACGGCTATGATCAGCGGTCAGGATGTTCTTGACGATCGCCAAATTCTTCGGTCAGGGAAGATCGCTGATCTTCAAGCAAAAAAGCTTCAGACACACTTCTTCAGCAAATTTTTCTTACTTTTAGCTGTTTTAAATCATTTCATGATGCTCTGTTTATTA
Organism: Anopheles maculipalpis; assembly: GCF_943734695.1. Classification (NCBI taxonomy): domain Eukaryota; kingdom Metazoa; phylum Arthropoda; class Insecta; order Diptera; family Culicidae; genus Anopheles; species Anopheles maculipalpis. Next base: position 35,082,595 of record NC_064872.1, read on the forward strand.
TCTGTATATTAAACACATGATAAAAAAACGATCAACAGGTGAGTAGAATGCTAGGATTTTGGAAGGCCTCTTCACAAAATCGATAAAATCAGTCTATTTTTTAACAGCATATGTTGCCAGTCCAAAGAGAAAATGTGTACTAATAAAGATTAAAGACGGTTCTAAGCGCGTTTGTAGTTGAATGGGCGAAGGGGTAATAGCGAAGCTAATTAGAATTTCCGATAGTGTAGAATAGTAAGGTCCTTAAGCGAGTTTAATTCGTGACTTTTCACTATAAAACAGCGATTGATATGTGTATCTTCAGTAAAATGTATTTCGATATTCTTTAAAGAGGAGTCTATATATTATACTATATACATCAAATAAACCTATTCAGGAGAATGTCACGAATTGACGTCAAGGACCCAGAAAGTTCGTTCTACATTGGAAAATGGTATTTGCGTACTTTGGCTGGCATGAACAAATGGAAGTGGGAATATTAGCACCATACGACATTTTACAAACGCTTCTCTTACCCATTGCTCGCATTCAAACTGTCGTCATGTGAATTATGTACACCACCGACAACAATCGGCCGGCTACCGCTAGTCGCATGATGATGGATGATGGAACCACCGATCGTTACATTAATGCCACCGCTACCGGACTGTGCACTATTAACAGCAGCACCATTCGCACCGACACTGATGCACGTTTGAGTATCGTGCTGGGATGAGCTCCGGCCACTCAGACAACTGCACGTCGAGTTGAGTGAAACGCTCGAGCCTCTACTTTCCCCATCGAGCAGTATACCGTCGAGCATGGATTCGCTGTCCGTTCGTATCACACCTATGCTGCTACTGCCGCTGCTGTGCTTACTCTTGTAACTGCAAAGAGAGACACGATACGATCAATCGAAACTCCTACACACCCGCCCCGACCACCGCGCGACTTACCGTTGTCCCAAAATGCTGTACTCATCTTCGGCGATATACTTTAAGGCGTAGAAACAGAAGAAAAATATCACCTCACCCTTGTTCAAACGATCCGGCAGATTGTGCCCAAACAGCAGCCAATCGTACGCGATCGTAAAGTAAAGGATCTGGGCCGCATTTAGCGACTGATGGATGGCACCGTCCGCCCATAGCGAAAGGCGCAACAGCGACACAAACAGTGGCGTACGATCCCACCCACTGATGCAGTGTATTAGCAACCCGGAACTACTGTCCTGCAGGTAGCGCAACAATAGCTTCAGATAGTTTTGCGTGATCTTCACCAGATCCCAATCCTTGTAATTTTCCCAGTCGATCTGTAGCTGCGCCGTCACCGTATCGTCTGGTACACCAATGTTCGCATCGACGTGCGCTTGTGACCAGTCGAAGACGAGCCCCTCGCCGGAGTAGTTATTGTCACGGTAGTCACGGAAAAACTCGCAACCCGGGTACGGTAGCGAGATGATCTTGAATTCGGCGTACCGATTCTCTTTGTCCACCTTCTCGGAGGACGTAACGTTCATGCCGAACTTTACCTTCTTCTTCTCCACCATAAAGTCCACAATCGTGCCGACGTTTAGAGTTTTGAGTAGCTTAATGTCCTGGCTACGGACGCGATCGAACAGCTGCCAGTCGCTGTTGGTGATCGGTTCCTCGAACGTATCCTCGGGCAGTGAGGTTTCGCGCGCTTCGTACGCTTCCTCTGCAATTTGGTGTAACACAAAAAGGGGACATATTTCATTAAACATGATATTGTAAGAATAGGACTACGAATAGCAACTAGTGTTGGTAGATTCGGAAAATTCGAATCGGATTGGATCCTAATTGAAAGATTCGATCCGATTTGGATTCGATACGATTCGGACTTCGTTGGGATTCGATCCCTGTTCGGATTCAAAGGGATTCGAATCGATTGGGATTCCATTGGGAATTGATTCGATTAGATTTCATTGGGAAATGATCTGAAAGGGATTTCAATGAGATTCGATCTTATTTGGATTAGATTCGAATTGGATTCTATTGAGAGCCGTTCTGATTAGGATTCTCTATCTTCAATGACATTAAATTCTCACTTCTCACTATAGTGTGCAGCCACTTTTCACTATAGTGAGAAGTGAGATTTTGTCTGTTTTATTTGTGTTGAATTAGGAAAAGCAGTATTTAGTCGCGATTTCTGAACCCTTGGAAACATGCTTTGGTTATACAATGTTGACCGGTAACTTATTACGGGTAGTTAATGGAGATTATTGACTATTCTAGGAATCAGATTGCAGAAGAAATGTTTCAATATACGGAACACATGTTAACGGTTCGGATTCTGAGAGTCGAATCCTTGTAAAGATTGGGATTTCCAACACATTTAAGAACTTCATACAACTTACCATCTAACGTCGGAGAGGTAGCTGTTGAGTCTAGGCTATAGAAGAGGTAATCCAACCCGGAACGGCCATAAATTTCCGGCCCTCCGGACAATGTGGCCGAGCGACAGATGTACTTGCCCTTGTACAGTATAACCGGCAGCGGAAACCGTGCCCGGCACCGTGCGAAACGGGCTTTGTTAATAAGATCGCGCAGCTTGTTACCATCGTACGTCGTTTCGTAGATGGTTTGCTGCCCGGGGCCACTAGATGGAACGGTCGACGGTGGTGGTTGTGCTGGTGGTGGCGGTTGTGCAGGCGCTTGTGGCTGGCCAGATCGTGTGAGAAAGTCATTGATGCTGGCGAATCCATTATTAGAACCGCCGGTTGTTGGCGGTGCTGATGGTGCCTGAGTATTATTGCCTGAGCTGCCGGAGAGATTTTTGTACTCGTACTCCGGTATTAGCAGCGTACTGGGATAGTGCGACGATAGCTCACCGGTAGTGTTGCTGATCTCGATCACGCTGTAGTCCTGCTGGAGTAGTACGTTACACCGGTGCATAACGTCATTGCCCTACGTTGAAAGGAAAGGAGAACAAACACAAAAATACATCAGAATGGGTGTGATTGCGTGCAGAGACAACCAACCGAGGGGTTTCAATGGTTGAATATAGGTTATAAAATAGCGTGAAGGAATGTGCATGGTGTATGTTTGATTTTTTTCTTTTATGGAAGCTCCTACATTGGCACATTCGATCCACGATTTCATGCAAATACAATCGGATTGTGCAATAACTAATATTGCTTTGTTTTTGTTTCTTCTTTGTAACGAAGCTTTTAAAGTCTAATTGAGAAAGGTTCCCGGATTACATTCACCCATCATTTACACTGCCACAGTAGCAGATCAAAGGGGGTTTTTAAAAAGACTTTCTAGGAAATACCGGCCATCTAATATGTTATTAGAGTTATTGTTACCACGAAGTTGGATAGTGAGTCCTCACTACGAGCGAACGGTCTCGATGGGATTGGATCGCCGGATTCGGCACTGGATCGTCTAGATTATACAGAGCTCGTATCTAATACTAACTTCCCGAAAGCTTGGGTCTATTATCCAACTACTTTGAAATTTATCAAAAACTCAAACTTCGATAAAATCGTAACCTATTTGATCAACAGTAGCTCGCGTAAAAGCTAGCAACGCATCTCGAAGTTGTAGAAGTGCTATGTTCGACATTTAATGCTGAGAGGAGTTGAGAATAAAAACAATCCCCTGCATAACTACAAGTCAGCTGTTTCCTTTTTCTTTGTATGGACAATAAACCTTCTTTTCTTCGACCGAAAAGGAAACAACAAAACATCACTAGAACTAAAAATAGCTTTGCTGTTTGCAAATATAACGCAACCCCTTTTTAAAGTGATTTTTTCCCCTGTGTTTATTGCAAAATTTAGCATGAACCAGAATCAATTGCGATGTAAACAAATAACGCGCTGGTAAACGGCACAGAACGGTGTACACACAACAAATGCTTTGATTTGCCTACGAAGCAATGCCTATCGGATTTCGATTAAGGGTTTTCTCTTCAGAATTGAATTGTTTTAAAATTAGCATATACTTTCATGTTCCTTTGGGTGTTTAACAAATTTGCTTGAGTTTATCACAGCCTCCTGAGCATTTACGTTCTTCTACTAAGATGCCCTTCAGTTGAAAATTTAATCAACCGCTCTCGTACCAAATCGTACGAATTGAAGGAAAAGAGCAACCTGTGCTGCACAGGATGCTGATGTACACACATCCCAGTCATGAGTAACGATGGGAAAGTTGGGTGGGTGGTTGGGTAAGGGTGGATGCTTTGGATAAAAATAACAATCCGAAACGTGTCCAAACACACAAAGCATCCGATAGTGCCGCAACAAAGAGCAAAACGGAGTTATGTGTTTGTTGTTGTCTGGCATTTCTCCCTCTATTGGGTGGTTACGTTTTCCCTTTTGTTTGCTATAGACTGCTACACACGCACACCGGCGTGTTGCGAATAAACCAAGAATATCATTTCCGTAGTGTCGCGATTTCCGTCCCCGCAAACCGCATATGTGTACGTCGTTGTCTGCCGCGCTGGATTACTTAAGCGCGTAGTAAATAAAGTGCTCCCACCACCCCCTTTCTGACGGTGACGCTGTCTGACTACATGATAGAAAAGGACAACAGTAGTATTGTTACAAATTAGCGAATTTCTTGCCCCGCTCGCTTTCTGTGTAACAGGCGGTGTAAATGCAATGGTGTGCGTGGCTTTGGCTACTTTGATCGAGGGCACACAAATCTGACAACGTTTCACAACATGCTTGTGCCGCCCGCCAGCTTCATGATACCACCCACCACCCCATGTTGATGTTATCCACGTGTGTGTTTTAATGTTATTCAAGATTTGCTGCTAATTCCCGTGGGATCACCAATACACCCACCGGAAACCGGACCAAGGACGGTGGCGCCAGCAAGGTCTTCGCGTAGGGTTGTGGTTCCGCTTATCGCGGAATGTACTTCGACAACAAGGCCCCCCTTGTGCTGGTGTACGAGCAAGAAAAAAAAACATTCTGTGCACATGGAACACCATACAATCAACCTCCAGAGGGATCAAGTAGACAGGGGACAGGCGATAAATGTCAACGTCACGCGGAATATGGGTGAATAGGTTATATGGGATGGCTTACTATGATGGGGCTTCTTCTTTGGGCTTCGAGCACCGAGTCCACCCCACCCGTCGTGCATGACCTTCTTTTTCGCAATATTTTGCAGCTTTTTGATGGTGTGCTACTACACTACACTATGCCCTTGAGAAGACATGAAACGCGACACGGTTATACCGAGACAACCAGCCTATACCTACATTTTCACAATCCTTCGCGCGGTACATGTTCTTGGCGAAGTATTCCAATAATGATTGGATGTCCTGCGGTAGTATTTCGCAATTCATCCTTGCTGCTGCACATTGACGACGGCGGTTTGGATGCAGGAGCGCGTACGCGAAACACGGCGCGGCCGATGATGCTGGTGACGGTGACGGTGACGTGATGTGGCGACGGCGGCGGCAATACAGCAAAACCTATCACGCGCACTCTAATCAACGTCGGGTGCTGGTGTTGATATGGTTCCTCCGGAGGGGTGGGCTGTCCCACACACACAGCCTCGATACTTTCTGCTTCTAGATGCCACGAAGGATACCGCGAACAGTGCGCACGTGGGGTCAACGGAACGCTGTGGATCGTACAAACCACTACCACTACTGAGCAGCAGCAACGGAGAGCTGATGACGACGACGAAAGCAATACGCAAAATACGGAAATCGACTTTCTGGCTACGACGCAGCAAACAATCCTGTTCACAAAAAAAGGTTACGCACTTTGGAACGGTTGGCAGTGCCTGCTTCGGGATGACCGCGAGCTGATAAACAAAACAACTCTTGTCTTGTTTATCGCACACACAGATGCAACACGCACGCACGCTAGTAAGATTGAGTTGAATGATTTTGCACGATTTTTCCCCGTAATAAAAACACTCCAAAACGCAGGCAGGGTAACGATTCCACAGATCACATGCAGCCTGGGCAATGGATTAATACTCGCGAATTTCGACGCGTGGTACGATTTTCTGTGACCGCTTGGGGTGCAGCAGGGCGAGACGAGTAATTTTGTGTGTTTCCTTTTTGCTCGGACTTTCCCACTGGCAGGAAGTTTTTCTTTGTAAATAAAAAGACGGATTCGCGAGCAGCGTAGCACAATGAGCATCCGGTATGGTCCTGGTAAGTGACAGCTAGTGCCGTAACTTTTTGTGAAGAGTTTTTTTTTAATTTCAGTTATTTTAAAATATATAGTTGCTTAAAAAGCTTTAGATTAAAAACGCAAGTATTGACTATGATTTCATACATTAATACGGTTTTTCAATGATACAACAATTAGAAAAATATCTACAAACTGCAAACTGAAGAATTTTTATTTCAACGGATGGTTTTAAAAATATAAAAATAGAATTTTAGAACATTAAATAACCAGGAGTATAACTAGGAGCAAAGCGTTTATTTGTTTAAACTTATAAATTAAAAAATATTGTAATTGCATATCAGCATCCCGCTGTACTGCTTGAACAGCATTCGGAACCACATGAATGCAAGAATGGGTAGCTTTCACTAGTCTCCGTTGCGTGGCACTACACTGTACACGAGAGAAAATTGATAGCTCTGGTGTAATGAAATCTTATTGACGAATTCTTCTTTCTTTCAATAACTAATTAAATAAAAATTAAACATATTCTTTACCAGAAAATGCATGAAATCTACTTTATTCACCAAATGAAGCGTAATTTTATATTAAAATTAGGTTGTCAATAAAAAAAGAAAAGAAAATTGACAATCACCCACTGACAGTTGACAGCTGGACAGCACAACGCGAACGATGTCAAAATTCGTCACTTGGGTATTTTTCCATCTTCCGCGGAGTTCGTTCGATTTTCCTGGCTGAAAATCTTTGCTTTTTACCTTGCATATTTGCGTATCAGGTAACTAAAATTGTGATTTAACGGCAGGCAACAGCGTGCCCCGTGTGAAAACGTTCGAGTACAGTAGCGAAAGTGTGTGGAAAGTGCCGAAAAATCGTCGTCAAAAGTGGCCCGCACAGAGCAGAAAAAGGAAGAAAAAAAATTCGCTATGGTGGACGGCTCTCGAAGTTTTTTTTTCGCTGTCCCTATACGTAGCTCCGATGCGTAATCTCTCGCTCTCTCGCTTTTCCGTTTTCCGATCTCGCATACCGTAAGCAATCGTCTCGCTCTGGCAGCAACGAATGGATATGAGGTCGCTCTTTTGCTAGCCTTTTCTTTTCGACTCTCTATCTCCGTTTGTCCCGTGTGAATGGCTACGGTTGCTCCCGTTGGTGGGCTGCTTTGTGAGGGAATGGTCGATGACGACGACGGAACCGACGTTCCGATTGTGATCCGCTTTCGCCTACCCCCTTCACGTTTGGGGCTGCCGCTTCCCCCTCACGCAGATCATCTGGGACTAGCGATGGTACGGGTTATGGCAGCGAACAGCGGGCGGACGGTTACGTCCTCACCTCGCCGCACAGTCCATAGTACGAGAGTACGGCGATATGTATTAGTAGCGCAGCACAGATGATGATGATAATGATGGTGATGATGATGGTTGTGTAGTACACACATTGGTAGTAAAACGCGACCATCAGCAACTGTCAGCATCCACACCAGAGCAGAGAGGACCGTTGTGTTACCGTGGTAATTTGTGTGATAGTTCGCCATCGTCGCGTGTGTTTGCATTGGTGAATTTATGTGTGTGTATTTCATGTATACAAGAAGCAATCACCAGCAGCTGTGTGAGAGCAGTTGGAATTCATTTCTTCTAGTGATTTCTTACAAAAAGGCGACAGAAAACATGAAGTGAGAGGAAACCCCGAACTGTCGCCACAACTTGGATGTCGGTAATTGTCAGCTGTTTAAATGGTTGAAGGTTATTTAATGCAATGCAGCTTTAAAGCGCCAACAAGAAGATGAAAAAGAAGATAATGATGTCCCTCCTCAATACAACAATGGATATTGTGTTAAAATTACGCTGAAGTGATTACTAAGAAATTACTGCTCTACACCAAAGGATGCCAACTGATCAACTTAAGTTGTCCTGCACAACCCGAAATCATTTGTTTGTGTGTGTGAGTGTTTGTGTGAAAAAATAGCACCGAACATGGCCTACTCTGGATCGGAATCTGCCAACGAACGGTTAATCAATAACCCTGATGCACCGTTACACATCGACCGCGATACGGACCGTGGACAAAGAGACGACAACATGTAAAGGGTTGCATTCTGGAAAGATTTCATCGATCGAAGCAGCAAACAGGAAAGAAAGAGAGTGGCCACCACAGCAGCAACATCGAAGGAGAACATGCGAAACAGAGAAAGAGAAAGTGAGCGAGGATAGACAAAAAAAAAAACACGATGCCTCGTTCCGTTCCAACATATTTACATCCGATCCTTTTCGTCTGGCTGCTGCTGTGCTGGAAACTGTTCAACGCAAATGGAAAAATGGTTTAGCGAATTTGTGGAATGCGCGTAAGGGCATGTTTTGCTCGCCCATCTCTCCCCCACCGGGAACTCCAATTTTTCCAACAATTCAACCATCGACACAAAAACACGCACACATACATACACATACAGCGCATAATGGAGCAGCATGAAAATGGGCGAAAGGTGTATGTAGATGTGTGCGACGGGAATTGTAGCAGCGCATCCATTGGGTTGTGTACATGGGAGTGTATGTTGATACGCTAGATATTGCAACTAATACTACTAGTGAAAATTTCAGTTGTTTTGTTTTTCCTTTACAGGAAATTTCTTCCTCTCTTCATACTCTCTTACGTTCAGATTATTTTTTGGTTTCGTGCAGTAATTAAGGCCCTCTGCATCTGTCACTCTCCGCGGATATGTTTTTTACTCTCTCAGTCTCTCTCTTTCTCTCTCTCTCTCTCTCTCTCTCTTTCTCCTTCTCTTGGCTATTGTTTTTTAAATGCTTTTAATTGTATTGTGCTTTGACTTTGCGTACATACATATTTTACTCGTTAGCTTCATTCTAGACAATTTGTTTTGTAGAGTTTTTCTTTACTATATGCTTTTTACAAGCATACTGTTACACTCACACATCTACGCACTGTCTCATTAGTGCAAATGAATGAAACGAGTCGTAAGTAATCAATGACATGTCCGTTTTGTTGTTCAAAGCCTCTAAATAAACAAAAATAATATTGTTGATTAGAGAGGAGAGCATAAGCAGCAAATCGGAACCAAACACACCAAAAACCATCAAAAACTCAACTAAACGCTAGTTGTAGGTGTGTAGTGGTGTTGGTGACAGACAGCAACGGTTGTGTTGGTGTATTTATTTTCCTACGCGTTGCTATTGCTTCGCGATTGCCTTTTATAGATCGCCAGCGAAAGAGAGAAAGCTAGCGAGTCGGTGCGACAAGGCAAGCGATATGTAGCATAGACGTAAATAGCACGAGACAGCAATATACCCGCATTGAACATACGTATGTGCGGGATCATGCAAGCAAGCAAAAGGGTGTAAAATGTGCGTGTGTGTGTGTGTCGAGTGTGCGTAAAACATAACGAAGGAACTAGATAGTGAAATAATGCCAAAAAAAGTTTTTTAGGTTGTAAATTTGTTTACCTTTTTTTGTTCTTGAGCTTGCGATGGATGAATTGATTAATGAATGGATTGATTATTAAGCACGGACTTGTTTTTTTTTTTCCCGGAGCAGGAAATTCCCTTCACTGTTGCAAGATTGTTTGTGTGTGTGTTTGGTTACCTCTTAATGGCAACTTTACATACTGGTTGCCCCTAAACAAAGAATGTAGTGCCGCGTATGAGAAGTATTGTTGTATATATGAACCGTTTTGTACGGGGTGGCAGAAAACATGAACCCCCGGGGTGGTGTAGAAGGGAGGTTCTGTCCTTCTCCATTGGTACCAACACTAGTGCACCGCAGCAAACACACACACACACACACAAACCTATACAACAACGACCACTCATACAAACGTGGCATAGGGAAACGTACAATCGGTACCTGTTTGGTATGGTACCGTTTCTGTTTTTCCACCGTTGATTCAGTGTTCAGTTATGGCTGCCATTCGAGAGCTGCTCGGTCGTGATTGTTGAATACCTTCGGGCATGATTTTAAATGTCATCTGGCGGTGAGCATTAGTTTGTGTATTGATTGCAGTACCTAGCCAGTATCGCTACGTGCAGTCAGCAGCATTAGCAGTGGAGTTGTGAAATATATGTGTGTATGTGTACGTGTTTCATAATTCCTTCAGATGGACCATCTTCGAATGTAGTTTAAACATTGCGTTCCAATTTCTATGAGCCAAAAACACACCACCCTTAAAAAAATGCATTTACAAAATCCAAGAACACAATTCTGTCACACATTTCACACATCAACGTCACACAGTTCACGACGACAGGGGCGACAAGGACGGAGGGTGGTTTTGTGGTTAGGAGCGGGGAAATAAAGACGGTTCCCATTGAATGGTGTACGCAGTTTCTTTTTGCCTCATTGTTGCGTGTCCAAGAACAATTAAACTAACAATACACACAACTATGTTGGCGTGCGAAACTTGCATGGTGGTGATGACCTTTTTTTTGTGTGTTTGATGCCAAAGAGAAAAGAAAACTATTACAACTACCAAATAGGAGTTGAAGAAGAAATAGTGCATTGTGTGTATGTATGTGTGTGTGCTCGCTGTTTAAAGTGCTGGCTGATATGATTGTTGCAGATTATATAGTCACCTCGTTCATGTTGCCTGTGTTGAGAATTTATCCAGACGAAGCCTCCCCCATTTCAGCTTGGTGCATACGTGGCATATACAACTCGTTGGATACAGTTTTAGCAGATGGTTGACAGTTCCTGTTCATCCGTTCAAAGGATGTGAAACATTAATTTAGTTTCTACGAATGCTGATACTTTCAACCGTTTGCATAATTGGAAGGATGGTTTGTTCAGGTCCCTTGACCAAAATGAAGAAACGTCAAAACCAGCTGATGAAATCGTCGCTCAGTTGTACAGAAAATATTATGCAAACGATTAATGAATGGGGTTTCGGTCCCTTTACAGTAAGCATACAGTTAATGCTGAAATCACACGAAACACAAACAATAGAGCCACTTACCTGTCATTGCATTTGTCCGTTGGAAAGCAACCTGACAGCAGTCAAACTAAATAGACGATCCAAGCAGCACAATTTCGTTCGATTGGCTGTGTGAAAAGTTTGCGCAGGTACGAAGGTACACCTTCATCAATGCAGCAGTGGAAAAGTGAAAACCAAAACTGGAAAATTGCAGTTAGCGGCTTCGCTTGAAGAAGATTGTAAAAAAGTGTGTTTTCGCGTTCGTGTGTGTGTAAATTTTGCGGGAGAAGTTTTCGTCAGTGCGTAATATTGTGGTGTGCTTCTTCTTTTGGCGATGTTTTTGCTTGCCAATTTACCAATGACGACGGCGACCAGCCGTGTTGCCCCCTGTCGATAGAAAGTGAAAATGAAATCGCCAAATCCGCTTCCAAGCGTCATCGAACTCTTGCCATAGTGGTTGGAAACAACGCGCTTGCAATACCGCCATACACACGCACGCACACTCTTGAATGTAGTATGACTGATGAGGAGGAAAGGTGGGGGATGTGCGTGGCTCTTGCATTTTCCTAAGCTAACAATGCAACATGCCATTTTCTACGCAACAATGGCTGGAGTGTGACGGAGAACTCCAACCGGGAAAAGGTGGAGAACACAGGCCAGTGGTTCCAGATCCCACCTGTCCCACCTATAAGGCCACTCAAGGCATGAGCGTGACGAAGTAAACGAACGTGCAGAAAAACCCAAAACTTACAGCATGACATTTGGAAACATGGATTATCTAGGCTGTAACTAAAGCGCCCAATGCGGCCGTGTGTGATGGGAGATTTCGTAATTGTCACATTGCAATTACCATGGTTACACTCTTGCCAATGACAGATTCGATGTCGGATGATCGGTGGATGATGGTTCTAATTGGATTATTGATGACCAACAAGGTCAGGAAATATCTCATAGTTGAATTTGTTGGGCAATACAAACTCAGAAGATCTGGATTCCTTGACATGGTGCAGCTATAGCTGTGTTGTCCATCCACTCGCAACTCTACTGCTAGACACGAAGCTCCTGCCGTAGTTATGAACTTTTTCCAAAACTGACGAAACCATCCTCTATCTCGACTCTAAGGACGAGCTCTGTGAACTGCCCGATGATCTCATTACTTTCGGCTGTTCATGTCATGAGAATGGCACTGGACAACCAGACTACAATCGTTTTAGGCCGTCCTTATCGCTGGAGGAATCGCGGCAGACCTAAATTGAGTTAAAGTGACGGCTTTTCGCCTAGGCTTACTTCTTTCTGTAGGCTGTATCGAACCGTTAGGCCACTAGGAACTGTTTGTGCGACGAATGTAGTTGAAAGAGACAACCCTACAATTGATTGTAATTCTTTCAAAAGAACGAACGAATCGATTCTTCATATTTGTCATCCACGACTCTTCATAGAGCGGGGATGACTTCGGACGGATACTCTTCCATTCTCGGCATCATGTCAAGTTGTAGCTTAGGTACTGTTTGCAAACACGCCATCTAATGATTTAAAACATTCAATATGTATTCTGGGAAAATAGTAGTGTAACAGTGAAAATGGCCACCGCGACAGGATAAATCTTTCTAAAACAGTTGCAGCTTTCGGTGTGTTCCAAAATTACTGCTCTCTTTATTGATGTAGAAACGATCTCTGCACTAGTTTGGAACTAGAGATTGCCCTTTTTCCAGTTGATGCATACACAAAGGAACGAGCTACTTCTATGTTTTGCTACCGCTTTTATCGTTTTGTTTGTGTTCGATAGACCCAAAGTACGAGAGGCATAATGGATTCCTCCTGCAAGTGAAGGAATGCTTTCCTTCACTTGCAAGTGAAGGAATGGGAAGAGAGAGAGAAAGAGAAAAAAAGACAAACAAGATCGAAAAGAATAGTTTGGACTCATGTATTCACAGCCCCAGCTTCACCCATGCAGCACCATCCACGATCATTGCAGGTTTGCCCACGATACCTGTCTCCGAAAGTTCAAACTTCACCATAAAACCATAGGAAAATGACGAAAATGACTATATTATGCTATGGTTCGTTTGCGTGTGGAGGGTGTGTTGGCTAAAGCTCGGTGTAGCTGGTTGTAGGCCAAAACATTCGGATTCATGTGTCAATTCACACTCTGGCAGGAAACACAACCCTGCGTCTGTTCGACTGTAGTTCTCAACCCCAGTATGCTCGTATTAGGTACCTCAGTACCAAAGCAGGTTGCGGTTACCTTCACAAACATTCTGATCTCTTTACAGTCTTGCTATCCTCGGTGGTTATGGCTCTTCTGGAAGTAAAGAGCCACTATCCTACCCGTGCTATGTTTGCACCACCACCATTGGAGTGCAACAACTGGTTTGCCTTCTTTTTTTCGTGTGGAGGATTGTATATGTAAACTCCCCCGTGCAGCATCTTGCAGTTTGACCTTTATTTACGAGCGAACGAATAAAACTCTTTCTCTCACTGGTGTGGGATTTAATGATACGATGTCGAACATCTTTTGCTTAGCGTTGAAATGTCGGTTTTAGAAATCGGAACCCTTGGGTGGCCGAGGAATATTTACATTTTGTGCTAAGATAAACCAATATCTGATATTCTGCAAGAGTAATTTTTAAGAAAAAAATTGAATAATTTTATGCATAGAAGAGTCAGAAGTGAATGTGTCTAATCCTCATTTCGACATACGATTTTCCGACATTCTCTTAATTTTCGCGTTTCTCAGGTCATAAAACAAGTGTCTCATTGTTTGAAACAGTTAACCATTTTGATATACTAATGAACAATTCAAGCCAGCTAAGTCTTATGATTAGTGCATCTAGAATCGCACATTGTGAAGTCCTCACTCCTTAGGAACGATCCGTACGTCCAGTCGTTTGTTGTTTATATTTCAGTTCCTGATCTCACTGGCTGTACGGCCCTTCTCGTGTCCTAGAATCCTGGCCATCTAATTGCTTAATAGACTCACTGATACACCACGCAGATGGATAGTCAGTCCTGTTACTACGAGAGAATGATCCGGATGGGATTTGAACTTCGTTCCTGTCGATTGAAGACCGGTATCTTTGTAGCTTCGCTTCGCCAAATTTCCGGCTACCACGGAACCGGAAATAGTAAATTAATATTAATAATTAATTGTTAATGTCGTACAATTTCCTAGGCTCTAGTAAGTTCTCGTCCGCATTCGTAAGAGTTATGCAAATTTCCACCAACGTTTATGACTAATGTGCCTCCTAGTCCTACGCACCACCCTAGATGTCTTAGGCAGTTAGCTCTCTTCTTCTTCTAGGCTTAATGACCCACTAAGATAAGCCGGCCATCGAATGGCTTACTAGACTTGTTGGTACCACGTAGTTGGAACGTCGGTCCCCACAATACGGGGGAACGGCGCGGATAAGATTTGAACCCTAGTCCTGCCATGTGAAAACCAGTACAAATATGGCCTCCACTTAATTGATCCCTGGTGCTAATACGATTGCCTACCAATAGGGAATCAAATATTCAAAATATTTTGAAAGACATGTGTTGATCAGGCATTATGTTACGAACTATTCGACACCAACTATTCCGACAACTGTAAATCAAATTTTGCAAGCGTAAATCCCACCCACAATGCACTGTTGTTCAAACACGCAACGATTCGCTCGCTGGATTTAATCGGAAAGGACGATAATAAGCTGCGGTTGTTTTCGCGACTGTATTACGCACGGTAAACAGGTGTTTTTATCAAAAAACATAAAACACACTCGCCGGTTTTGGTTCTGGAAAACCCGATTTGAGGAGAAGTCGCTTGTACAATTCGTAAAATGCGCGCGCTATTTGGAAGACAATCGAATGGAAAATTACCGCGACTGTGAAGTGTGATAACGAGCGCATTAATACGTTTGAGGTGTGAAATGTTTGTCTTAGGTCGGTCGGGAACGATAGAGAGATCGGACACCGAAGAAGGCGACCCTACCGACACACCACCGCAGTGGGCGGTTTTTGAATGTGTGCGCGTTTCGAGTATTGGTTTCAACGACTACTTGATGTCTCTTGGTCAGTGCGAGCGACAGACAGAGCACCCAACACAACTGATTCCGTAATCCACCCGGCGTGGCCATTGCTGATTGACGTTTGTTTGAATGTTGCTTAAAAAAGCGTGAAAATGGTTGGAGCGCGTGGGTTAGTCACGTACCGACAAAAAAAAAGCGAAATAAGTCACGCACACGCAATAAAGCTGATTATTCGCTGTGCTGTGTGTTTGTGCCCGACATTATTAGCATGAGAAGCGAAAGGGGGGAAAAAGCTCCAACAGAACTGACCATTGGCCCATCCACAATTCCCACCTTTAGGGGACGGCGCGATAGTTGTTGCAGCTTTGATGCGATCAGAATTGAAACATCTTTCCTCGCGGTTTAAAAAACGCCGGAGAGAGTTTTGAGTGATCAACCGTGTGGGGCACATTCTGCGTCTGCCTGTCTGTGCACATACCGCTTTTGGAATGATCGGGAAGAAGGCGGAGGATTGATGTTGGTCGGCGCGCAACATTCGCCTGCGTTAATATTCAACGTGCGCGCGTACATTTTGCGATCGTTGTGTATGTGTTCTTTCCAACGCGTATGCAACGCCGAGTGCGGGACCCCGTGCGCGCACATACATATTCCGCGTTACTTAATTTTTGAGACGCAATTTTTGCGCAACCGCAACGAAATGCGTTCGATGTTTCTTCGTTGCTACTGCCGGCGCTGTCCTCAAGTCGTCCTTCCGATGGGAAGAAAAAAAGCGATCCGTTTGTGGTGCTGTATGCTATCGCACCACAAACTCGCATCTGGTGTATATAGTAGCTCCGCTCTTTGACCTGAAGCAGCGGGTGTTTCTTGCCAGCCAGAGCATGCATGGGTCCCTTGTGTTGGTTGACCATGCGATAAGGCTTATCGGGTTTCGGGAGACATTGACGAGGAACTGATAAATCGACAGCTGGTTTTACGGACGAAACTACGCAATTAAGGTCAACATTAGATGCGTGCAATTGCTGTGCGTTAAGTAGTTGCATTTATTAGCATGCTGATTACATGTTTTTAATGTGCAAATAGACGGCACCAAGCTGACAACTCGTATTAAATTGATTTCTACAACGAAATCTACAGATTCTTCTGCTTCTACTTGGCCAGCTAAGGATTGAGCACGTTGCGTTGACATAGCCAGGTCTCCAATCAGTTTCCAGGAAACTCGGTCTAGCGCTGCAGTCCTCCATCCACGGCTGCATCGGTTCTCCGACAGGTTTGACTCCACTTGATCCAGCCAATTATTTCACTGTGCTCCTCTACGTCTCGTGCCGAACGGGTCGCTGACGAGCACCTTCTTGGTGGGGCATGAGTCCGGCATCCTCATCACGTGCCCCAGCCAATGTATCCTACCGGCTTTGACTACCGTCAGGATATCAGCACCGCCAAACAGATCACCTAACTCGTGGTTAATTCTCCTTCGCCACACGCCCTGCTCGCACACATTGCCAAAGATAGTCCTTAGCACCCGCCGTTAGACAATGGCAAGTGCATTGCCGTCCTTCTCGCATAGTCCAAGACTCGTAACCATTAGAGGTCTTCCGGATGTATCAAGGTGCGGTAAATCGTGCATTTCGTGTGTTGTTAAAGTCTTCTGGATCGCAGGAGTTTGTGGAGTACGTAGTAGGCCCGATTTCCCTGAACAATGCGCCTTCTAATGTCGCTGCTTACGTTGTTGTCCGAAGTTACGATTGTACAAAGGTAGCAGAACTCCGCTACCACCTCGAGATCGTCGCCGTCAACTGATACTCTGCTTCCGAGTCGGGCTCTATCACGGTCAGAGCCTCCGTCAAGCAGGTATTTTGTCTTCGTCGCTTTGATGCTCCAGTCTGCAGAAGAGTCGCTCTTTTTGTACCCTGTCGCCCTTTTTGTACACTTGGTGTATGACACCCAGTTTCCACTCGTCCGGTAGTTTTTCCTGATCCCAAATCTTACCAATCAGCCGATGCATGATGGCGGAAAGCCTCTCCGGACCCATCTACAGATCCCATCTCCAGAGAAATCTACAGATTCTATAACTTGAATCGTTCGGCGTCATTTTCATGACGTGACTAGCACACGTGTGACTAGTGAACTTAAGGAAATTTAGGAAATGTGGTCAATGTCTGTTGCAGAAAGCTCTCTTTACACATACTCAGCTGATGTAGTATATCGAAGATTATATAGCGATCGCCTTTGTATTAAGTTATTGATTATTAACTATGTCAGTTTTGTTTTGGTTTTTATTTAGTTCTTCTTTGCTTAACCTTCTAGGGCAAGCCGCTCATCTAATCTCATATGGCTTATGAGACTTGTTGCTACTTCGTAGTTGGACAGTCAGTCCAGACTACGGGGAAACCGGAAGGGATTTGAAGTCAGGTCCTGCCGTATGAAGATAACACCGTTGTCGCTTTACCATCGGCCCATTTATTTTAACTCCATTTACTTTGGAGCGATGTGTACACATTCCGTCTCATTCCAGGAGCAGATCAATCTCCCAACGCGGACTATTACCGGCCAGTTTAAGCAGATAATGGTACTTCGCTTGATAGATTCGCTTAACATTCACCGGATGATGCCGCATGTTTTTGTAATTGTTTCCACTCCAGTCCACAACGGTCGGACACCGTACAGCTTCCGTTTTCGGATTGTATTTCGCATGCCCTCCTATAGTACCTAGTACTGTTGTGCCACGGTGTGTAGTGCTAGTGTGCAAAACCCCTTTACATCATGAACTGAGCGCGTTTCCTATTTCACGGTGAATGTTTTCGTGTGTGTCTTTTTTTTCGGTTTGTAGGGCAATGTTTGGCTAGTATTAATGAATATAATTCGGGTGGATCGTGGTGAAGAACTTTCGATTTTTCGTTCCACTCTACCGAAGACCACGGACCGACGAGGTGCGTACCGTCCAGCCAGCTTTGATTGTGCGTTTTGAGTTTTCTTTCCTGCTTTTAGTAAGGCCTGTGCTGCTGCACAGGTTGACGCGCACATCCCC
This sequence comes from Anopheles maculipalpis, assembly GCF_943734695.1. Lineage (NCBI taxonomy): Eukaryota > Metazoa > Arthropoda > Insecta > Diptera > Culicidae > Anopheles > Anopheles maculipalpis. The sequence continues at coordinate 35,100,636 of NC_064872.1, forward strand.
CCGAAAACCCCAGCTGCCAATTTGCCGAACTCTCACTTCTTGCCATCAGGCCGCAGCTGTGTGTTCATGTTGTTCCGCTGAAGCTGCTACTACTCAGCTGGTCAGCGGTGTGATATTGCAGTACAAAAATAGTACATCGTTGTTATAGTATGGGAATAGAAAAAAATATGCAGGTTTAGATGGGTTTCAGGTGGAGGGCTTTTTGGTGAGCGAGTGTGTGCTTGTTTTTTTTTTTTTTTTTGTTGGGAGAGTCTTCAATAAAAAGCGTATCTTATAGCGAAGGTGAAACGCCGCGCAGTGCGCTTTCGACTACCAATTTCTAACCAAAACTCTGATCCAAGATGAAAGATGAGCTGCTGCTGTTACTGTTACTGGTTTGATGGTTTACTTTGTGTGGGGAAAACAGTCACGACCCAACCCAAACCGGACGTGAACATACAAAATGAGAAGAGATCATCAAGCGCGGTTCAAAAACTCAAGTGGGCCCTCTACATGTTGTTTTCAATGGCTTTGAGTTGATAGTGAATGATAAAGATGCATTGTAAGCTTGAATATCGGTTGCTTCTTCTTCTTGGCTTAACGACCGGTAGTAGGTGATGGGGGATTGTCTTATATTAACGGATTAGTAGAATTATTGATACCACGTAGATTGAATGGACAGTCTCACTATTAAGCGGAGAAGGTCTGGATGGTCCGGATATCAATCGCACCGGCTTCCGTAAATAATTTTAATGATTTTGGTATCTATTTTTGCTGATTCGCTAATGTATTGGCGGTTTCTATATCAGTGGTCGAGGATTTCATAACCGCTTGCGATATTCTCTTAAGTTGGCCCGTCGCACGCTAACATATGCATTTCCCTTTATCAGCATTTAGAAACGGCGAGTGGGTTTATATAGTTTTTGAGAAGTATCCATAAAATATGTAATGACTTAGCGCGTTTTTTTTTTAATTTTGTTCCAGAAAAGGCACAGGTTTTTGCTTCTAACAACTCCAGGTATAACACCCTCTAGTGTTGACATTATGACACAGCACACAGGTGTGGCATCTGCCTAATCCATCATTCTTGTGGGAGTGAATGGTCTCATTTATCGCGCAAATGTCAACGGTTGATGGAGATTATGCTTCAAGTCGCCAACACTTCTCAACAATTCACTGAGCAATTCACCATTCACTTTTGAGCAAACTTTGCTCGTTTGGAGTAGAGAAGGGGAATGGCATTTTGCGCATCATCTATTGCAAAAATCCTCCACCGCCCGCGGAACAAACCAGACCTTCGATTCGTTTGCATAAAAATGGTTTAAAATTTCCCAATGAGAAGCATTGTTTGGTGGTGTGATAATAAGCTAGATAAACCAAAAATTTGGAGCATTGTAGGCGACAGCGTTGTGCACGAGGTCAATGCAAATAATGCCACCCTAAGCAACTTTGTAATGTGCACGATGGCTTCCAAACACCATTTCCATCCGTTTCGGCGATTGGTTAAATGTTTACCAAAGCCAAAATTTTGTTGCAATCGTCAATATCGTTCGGAGGTTCGGGGTCTTCTCTGCTTGCGTTAGGGTATTTTTGTGCACATTTTCAAACCGCGTTCGGTATACGCGCGCGGGTTGGTTTCACTCAAACGTCGTGGAATATTTTTCAATGTCATGTCTTGTGTCGTCGGGTTTGGCAGATTTTTTTTTTGTTCGGAGCTGCTGTTCCGACTGTTCTCGCGTTGGTTGTACCCCGGGGTAAACAAAATGAGTGCGTTTTTTTTCGTATCCTTGAAAATTGTACCGGACGGACACAGGTTAGGAGGAACACTAGTCTGAACGATTCAATCACTTATATTTAAAAAATTCTTTAGAGTAAGGTAAATTTTTAAGAATAATTTGTTAAGTGTCAGATAATAGAACAATTATATTTCAGATCAGATATTCCACGTGAGATGCATGAGAAGATCTTTGATACTCTTATCTTCGCTCAGGTATCTCTCGTTGAGTTTTATCTGTCATAACTTTTCCCGATGTGATCTTCTGAAGATAACATGTGTTTTGGCAGACTGCAGATTTCGAAGCATTACAGTCAAATGATAAGATAAGGAATGGAGAATGGTAACAGTTATGAAACACTGTTTCGATGCTTGTGCTGCTGCTGCATTCGCGCGTGTTTTCATAATACCTCTTTGTGCTGAACTCTGCATCTCTCGCCATCAACAAAATGTTCCAGAACCTAGATGATGACCTAGACGGTGGTACCAAGACAGGATGGCAACCGAATGCAATTACTACATTATGCATCAGATGGAGAGAGAGAGAGAGAGAGAGAGAGAGAGAAGGAGAGAGAAGGAGAGAGAAGGAGAGAGATAAAAAAGGGCGATTCCATTGCGCATCATGCACACCAACATAGCATTTCCGGTGTTAGTGGTAGTGCTTTTGCTATTGTAAAATGGTCTCTGGGTGCTTGTGGGATGATGGGATTGGGTAGATTAGCAAACCCGGGGGAACCTTGCCTTGTGCACCACTACGGGACGCTACTACAGGGGCAAGTCCATTTCGGCTGATTCCGATGATGTATGTGTGATGTGAAGCGAGAGAGAAGGAGAGATGTTCTTTTTGTGAATTGATGCCGTGGACAATGACGTGTACCTTCGGAGGGGTACGGACGCTTTGTTGGTCACTATTGCAGAATGAGCAGGACTCTGAACTTTTAGTAGCACAGCTGAGATTTAGCTCACCTAGATGATGAAGAGGATGAGCAAGGACGTGGTGCAACACTCAGAATGCAGTTTTGTAATTTGATTCTGCGATTGCACAACTTGAGTGGACGAGTAGAGAGCAGTTGGTACAGTCAATGTCACACGCAATCGTTTGGAATTTTGGGGTCATATTGATGGATCTCCGGTAGTAGAAAGGAAGCATTTTTAAAAGTTTTTTCAACACTTAATTATGTTTGGATGTTTATGTCCAAGTTGGATAGTTTTCTAGCTTCATCGTTCTTTTCTACTCACTCAGTTACATATTTGATGCAAGTCAGACAATTATCTTCAAACATATCAACAACGAAACATATAGCTCTCACACCGGAAGTGCGCCATGGGCATCTGCGCATCAAGTGTAGTACTATGTTTTGTTCTTCCTACTTTTTACGCATATACTCTTCGATATACACTCTCGTACACACGCAAACACACAACCAGCAGCGCGCAACACCACACGCAATCTCTTGTTCGGCAATCTTTGACATTCTCCCACCACCCATCCACATCGCGGTGGAGCAGCTGATTTTGACAGATATGTCGAACAAGCGGATGTGTGTACGCGGGTGTAAGGGGTGTGTGTGTGGGGAAATATGGGTGACCCCGCGCGCGGTATTTTCTTTTCCGTACCTCACTGTGGCCGTTTCACTTTTGCGTTTGCTCCACTTTCTCTCTGCATCGTCGTGCTGTGGCGATCCTTCCTTGCTTTACAGTTCCCTTAGCGCCTGTGAACAATATAGTTGTCCATAAAACGGGAAGCAGCACGGTGAATGGCAAGGTGTGAACGATGTACATTTCCGAAGCGGAACAACCTTGCAACATGTGAATGGAAGAAACAAAAAACAAAAACAATTAACTATCCAGTGAACTGTCACTGTGGCTGATGTGGGTTTGATGTTTTTTGTTTTATCACTTGTCGTCTGGCTGGTCTTTTTGTTGTGTTGGTAGAAGTGAATCCCAATGAGGATTCTTCGAATCTTAATAACAAGTAATCGCAGGATGCTGTTGCTAACGAACAAGTAGTAGCAGCTGTACTAAGCTTGGTTTGTTTGGTAAGAAGGAAATAATTTATGGAAATTGTGATTCCTAGAAGTTTTCAATCCACTATCGAGACCGATCGGAACGCAGAAGGAAGTACTTTGGACACATTGCACACCATTGCTAGCTGTCAGGGGTAAAGACTTGTGAATGAGGGTGGGGATAATATTACTTTACTTTTAGCAAACGGTCTTTTTTAGCACAAGGAAGAAGGAACGAGAGACATTGCGAATTCGAAAGTTCAAGGGCGGCCATATGATGTTGATGCAGTTGTTGCGAGCGAGACATACGGCTTTAAATGTATCATATGAATTGTATGTATGCTTAAAAATCCTTTCGCACGCTGTGCATATAAATGGAGGTCATCGGCAAAAATGCAAACCGGTGGAACGAGTGTGTTGCGTGTGTGTGTATAAATGAAGAGCAACTGATCAGCCGGAAAACGCCGGCAAAGGTCAGCCTTGTTGCTGTTGATCCGCTTTTCTGAAGGGTGTTTCGGCAAAGAAGCACAAACAAACCAACGCTTGTGTGATGGGAAACCAGACATCAACCACATTCCGATTGGCTTTGCTAAAATCAATCCAGCAGAATCCTAGTTTGGTTCGTCACTGCGAGACACAGTGCAGAGAGTTACATACAGTTTGCAATGGTGTCAGTGAGTCTAGGCACATTGAAACATACCGCACGCACATTCAAACAAATACACGGCCACACACAACCAACTAACGCGTGTGTATGTGTCGCGTTTGCTGTGAGCGAGAGAAGAAGGAAATCACCACGAAGAAGATCGCAAATTTGCGGTCACGCATGAATCAGCATCCTCGGGACCACGGGGTTATGTTGATGATGATGTGTGATGTGAGCTGCTATTTTAGCCATCGCCACCGACAGCGAGGCGCTTGAATCGAAATATTGGCAAAGTTGTTCGTTTCCCGAGTGTGTTTGTGTGTATATGTGTGTGCTGCGGTCATTCAAAAAATCCACTGGCCGTTTTTATGAAGGAGGCAAATTTCAAGGCAGAAGACGAGGTGATTGTACGGACTCCGAACTCGCTCTGACTACGAACTTTATGAAAGTTTTCTAAACACTGCAATTGGCGGTGCGAGATGGCGCTTGAAGGCAGCGGGTGCCCTTGATTGAAGCTGGAAACGAATCCGAATGTCTCTGGATGTCAGTGCGAGCTGTACTTTGGTAGCCAATCGCCAATCCACCAAGGTGTATACCGTTAAAGAGAAATTACCTGAGCATCATGATGGGATGAAAAGGTATCATGTAGTGTGTCAAGCCGGACACACGTTCATGTCCGGTACCTACATGAAAATGGATACTAACTGCTACCGTACCTTAGCAACAAATGGTTGCTTTTGCAAACCAACTGGAACCGCCGGGGGAGCGACTGAGTGCGTAGTGTGCCGTAGAGTCGATACCATACGCCAAGGCCATCCCCATTTCCATCCACTGCAACAAAGATCCATAATTATGCGTTTTTCTTGTCGTGGCCGCAATTCCTACTTTTGCCAAGATAAACGAACGATGCGAGCGAACGAAGGTGGTCCATCTCGTAAGTTAAACTCTCCTTCTCCAGCCATGAGCACTTGAGGAATCAGCTGCGTTGAAACGAGTGGGCCAGAAGAGACGCATAGACTCAACATCAGCAACGAAAGGAAAACGGTACAGAAGGAGTACAAGAGAGAGGGAAACTGGCTTAGTATCCGGTTTGGTGTTTTCTTTCCAATGTTTTCTGGTTGTTCGAGCAAACAAGCTGAACGCGTCTAATGTCAAAAGCACCCAGAGCTTATTATATCGTTAAACAAACCATTATCGAGATCGAGGGATCATGCGCTGTGCTGTGAACAATATCCTTCTTTTTAACGAACTAGTAAACGAAGACTCTCTGGTGAAGCCGTTAAACCGTTAGCGTGGGCGAACAATGGTGTGCTTTTAATTAGAGTATAGAATTTTGCATCCATTTCCATAGCAGTACGTTGACAGAAATGGCAAGGAATGCGTTTTTCTGTACGTCATCGCGATCACCACTCACGCATATTCCGTAGCACTGACCGTAAATGGCGTCAACCGTACTGTGGTGATCGATTTGTGCAAACAGTCCATGGGTTTAAGGTTAGTAAACCTTCCATGCTGCGCCACAATCTTTTGACAGAGTGGAGAACCCTTTTAAAAATTTAAGGGTTGCTTCTCGTTTGCAGGCATGGTAGGTGGCCACATCATAACGGGGTTAGACAGGTTGAGCTTCTAATGTCACTTGTATTTGTGAGCAAAACTTCTCCGTTTTGCTAATAGCGGACTAAAGTGCGAAATCGGGCGTGAGTCACCGTGCTATGATTGATGTTTCATGATTGAGGCTTTTATCATTTGCCGGACTGCGTCGTGGCACTTGAAACGATTCCCATAGAGCAAAAGTATGCATATGACGGAAGTTTTTTTGTAATAATAAATTATTATTCATAATATAAATTAAAGACATACGATTTGTCGAACTCTGCAGGTTGGTTTACTCGAAGTATTTTCGGTACATCTCAGAATTCTCGATCTCATACGTGATCAAAAGGACATTATTGTGTTCTGCTTGTCGAAGACTCCTACCGACACATTACAGAGCAGTAGATAGCCACGTCGACTACCGAGACTTTTTTCTAGAATCTTCCAAAACGTCATGTTCCAGCTGATCAAAGAAATACGTCAATTGCTTTCCACTATCACAGCCAACACACATACACAGATACGCATAAAAGTCGCTCTAGCGCGTGGTGCACAGAATGCAAACATAAACTGCAACACACCTCGGGACGGTCGGATTGCACCCGTTCCTTGCTCCTCGTATGTACAGCCTTAAACGCGCGTACAACTCTCTACGCCTGAGAGTGGGATGTAAACGTCTCCGTTTGTGTTATTGTTATAAGTGTTACGGTGTGTTTGTCTCTAGGAGAAAAATATGTGTATCTACTCCACTAACATAAAAGATTAAGAAGCAAAAAATGATGGTCATGGGGTCGCGGTCGAACCATCGTGCAGTTAGGATGGGATGTTTTTTTTGTTGGTATTTCTAGTTAGCGAGCTATATTTAGATTTACCCGTAATTCGGTTTTCGAGAATGAGTAGGTTTTGTTTTGCTCCTGTGTCTGCCTTTTACTACAAACGGTTACGGTGCTATGGCCGCCTATTAGTAGACCATCGTCGCGAGTGGTCGACCAACGAGAGTGACCATTTATAAAGCATTAGAACCATTGAGAAGATTGCATTTTGAAGTTTACACTGTGAATATTTTTAGCGTAAGCAAATGGGGGGATCCAGATTTTCGCACGAACGACGCCATCGTCCAATAGTTGCCCAAAAAAAAAAAAATCTTTCTAACCGTGAATGAAACGTCAACAAACCAAACCGAATGTACTTGTGATTTGCAAAACCTGTATATTACGCTTATTAACTTATTGGCGATCGTTCTTTAAGGTCTAGTTTATGACGGGAAGCAAAGAGATTACGCCGAGAGATAACAAATCGGAGCACGCAAAATCGATTCTATGATCTTTTTTTGTAGTACATTTTAAGACTCATTCATACCATCGCTTCAACCAGCACTAACTTTCTTAACTCATTCTTCACAATCTTTTCGTTGCAGATTAAACTTGTACAAACTAAGATTATCGTGTGGTGTGACAGTGGAAGCGTAATTTTGTTGTCAAATCGGTCGAACTAACCGATACAAACCGCCGTTCCCCAGAACATACACACCTTAGTATCCAGTTCGACGATACAGGTTGCAGGTTCCGTTTCAGTGAGAGAGGCCGCGTGTGCTGGTGTTGTACCGTCGACACAGCTTCCCGCGATCGATCCACCCCGATCCCGGGCCAGCCAACAAACAAACGGGCAAACGCGCCGAACAAACCAAACCACCCCCAACCCAGCAGTATTTTTGTTGCAAAGTGATTCTGCTCCATTTAGTGAGCCGCGAGCTTTGTGAGTGATTCTCGGTAAAAAAAGGCGGCACTGTGTACACGGTGCCACCCCACGGTCCTTCCGGTTTCTTACTTCCGTTTCAAAGAGTGCAAAACAACTGGTCGAATTGTTCGTTCCGGTAGGTGGCAGCAACACATACGTGTAAAGTGACTGTTAATACTGAGACAATTTTTACTCATTTACTTTATTTTTTCGTTACAGGTGTTTGCATCAACCTACGGGTGCGCTGCAAACTCTTTGCTGCGTCCGTCTGTTCGAAAAAGTGATATTTGTTTGTTCGTGTTGATAGCGCCGCGTGTGTGTGTGCGAAAACAGAATATATCGGAGCTTACTTCGTTGTACGTGCGTTAGATTCATTTCCGTTTACTGGCGTTGGTCATCATTTTGGGCATGATGAACAACAGCAGTGGTGATGAGCAAGTTGAGTGTCCACTGTGCATGGAGCCGCTAGAGGTGGACGATCTGAACTTCTACCCCTGTACCTGTGGATATCAGGTAACGTGTGCGTGTGTGTGTGGGACCCTGAGAGAAAGAAAGTCGGGGCGTTCGGTGTATAACTGAAGTTGCTAATTTAAAAATCTTCTTTTGCTCTCAACCAAGATCTGTCGCTTTTGCTGGCACCGGATCCGCACGGACGAGAACGAGCTGTGTCCGGCGTGCCGGAAAGCGTACCCGGAAAACCCGGCCGACTTTACGCCCTTGTCGCAGGAGCAGATTGCTGCGTTTAAGGCGGAGAAGCGGCAACGGGACCAGCAGCGAAGGGCGAAGATTTCCGAAAACCGCAAACACCTCGCTAATGTGCGGGTGGTGCAGAAGAACCTGGTGTTTGTTGTGGGGTTGCCACCCAGATTGGCCGATCCGGAGGTCAGTGTTTGTGTCTGTGTGTGTACGCGCTTTGTGACTAGGGCGAGTGGGAAAGCGTTTTCATGAAAACGTGTGTGATATTATTATTGTTTGTTATTGTAGATTCTGAAGAAACATGAATACTTCGGAAAGTATGGTAAGATCCATAAAGTGGTCATCAACCCTAGTACGACGTATGCTGGTGTGCAGGTAGGTTTTGGCGAGTGGAGCAAACAAGGATCACATCAAACTGAATTTTTATAATGCTTTTATGTTTTGTAGGGTCCCTCGGCGTCGGCGTACGTGACGTACATCAACAACAACGACGCGCTGAGGGCGATCCAAAGCGTGAACAACATCATGATCGATGGTCGACTGATAAAGACGAGCTTAGGTACGACGAAGTACTGTAGCCACTTTATGAAAAACCAAACCTGTCCCAAGCCGGACTGCATGTACTTGCACGAGCTGGGCGACCAGGAGGCTAGCTTTACGAAGGAGGTAAATATTGCGTATCAACCTCATTGATTTTCAATTCGACATTGGGAAATGCGTATTACAACGACGGTGTATGAATTCCAAAAACCAAAAAAAGATTTTGATTCATGTACTCATGTTATATCATTTAAATTTTCAAATCCGCGTATCTCCGAATCCGCGTAATTCGAGTACCGCTTAATTCGGATACTGTCTGCTGCTTACGCAGTTGCACTGGCCTGAGAAACCCCCAAAGCCAAACGATCGAGACTTATGCTTTTTTTTTTCTTCTGTCTGTTGCCTTTTCCATCCCATGCAGGAGATGCACCAGGGGAAGCATCAAGAGTACGAGAAGCGGTTGCACGATGCCATGCAGGCGCAGTTAGGTCTGACGTCTGCATCGGCGGCAGCAACTGCAGCAGCAGGAGGCGGCGGCGTGCATAGTCAAAATGGTGGTAGTAGCAGTAGTACGGTGGCTGTCGTTTCCGGCAGTAGTACGGCCGCTACCGCTAGCACCATCGCTGGACTGGCGACGTCGTCCAGCGCGGCGGCAGTGGTGGCGACGACGGCGGCAACTACGGCAGCGGCGGCCGTTGCGGCAGGAACAACTGCAGGTGCGTCCTCCACGCTGGTGGTAAATGGCGGCAGTGCGGGTAGTGCGGGTAGTGGTGGTGGTAGTGGTGACAGTGGTGTACCCAGGTCTGGCGGCGGCAGCAACACCACCAGCGGCAGCGTCGGAAGGGCCACCAGCAAATCGTCGTCCGGCAGTGATATAAAACAGATTAGCGACATTACCAATGGACCGATACCGAGCAAAGAAGCGTGGCCCAGCTTATCGACGACACCGAACGGAAGTAGCAATAAGGAGAATAAACTTAACGGTAAAACAGGTGTGTGTGAGTTACAACCAAACCCTAACGACGTGGCCGCGGCTAAGAATTTCTCGTTCCACAATCCAACAGACAAGTGGCCAGCTATAGAAGTGAAGGAGAGAAGTGTGTGTGTGTGTATGTTTGTGTGTTCTTGTGTCGGGAACTCGTTTAGTGACACGATTTCAATCCTTTCCCACAACTACATTCTTTTACCAAACAAGCAAACAAGCAAAACAGAAGAAACAAGCAACAGGTTTTCGGTGACTGTAAACATGCCACTCGTTTATATGCGCATAGTCGCGTAAGCTATGAACATATTCGAATGTTCAATGACTACACCTAAAGGAATATTGTTTTAATTTCCCTTTACCTGCGAGCCTGCGTGTGCTATTTGCTGTGTTTAGATGTGAATTGTGTTTGTGGAAGATCGGTACCAGACTCCGGAGGCAAATACTCCCGACAGAAATGTTTTACCATAGTGCACAAATTTTAATTTTATCTGTTATCCTCATGATAAATAGTAATTGCTCCTTGTTTTGTTCTTTGTTGCTGCTTTAAACGGGGTCATTCCTCATTGTAGATAATTTTTTGTTTTATTTTTTATATAGCGTAACTGTATCAGTTTTCGACAGTGTACCTATTTTCGGCAGAATAGCAAAACAAGCCTAAATACGGAAAAAATCGTTAATGCAAATTCTTTCAACAACTTCTTAAGATAAATACCAATGTATATTCGTAAATTTCGAATTTTAGGCCTATTAGGATGGATATTTACCAAAATACCGAAATATTCGCGACACAATATTTAGAACTTTCATTCGATTTCGTTTATGCCAAGAGTTCGGTATGTTTTGTAATACCAGTTCATGAAAAAAATTAAAGTGCGACTTTTCTAATCGATAAAATGGTTCTAAAGTTTTAGGAAAGCTAATTTTGCTTTTTAAAAACCCGAAAAATAATTTATATGTAACTTGTATGGCTGCCGAAAATAGGTATATGGTAGTAAATGTTCATTTTCGACGGGTAAATCCTGTGGGATTTCTTTTTTTTTCTTGTGTGATTGAAGTGCGATTTTCAAGCAATGTCAAAATATGGCAGCTTAAAACAAAAATGAGCAGCATAAAATTAAACATTTAATCACTTTTGATGAAAAACTTGAGCAAAGTAAGAGTTTTAAATATTTAAAAAATAGCAAAAGTTTAATTCTTTACTCGTAATACCGAAAACAGAAACACATCTTGCCGAAAATACAAGCATTTTGCCGAAAATGGGAGTAAAAGCAAAAGTTTGCATTGTAACGAATATTTCTTAGATTTGCTTTTGGCCTGTCGAAAACTGGTATAGTTACCATAAGTAATTAAAAAAAAAGTTATGTTTGTTTACTCGTTTCTTACTCTTAAAAGTATTTGTTACAAATCTGCATCGATTATTCCGAAAAGTTTTCGTACATTTTCACGATGTTTGTAATTTTATATTAGATTTCGATACTACTAGGTCGAAATGTGTGTGTGTAAGCAGCATACAGGATACACATGCGTCACTGTTATTAACGACCTACCTACCAACCAACCAACCAACCACCCCACCACTTTGATTATTCTGCACCAGGGTGCTATCAGATTGTACTAAACTGAAAAACAATGACCGTGCTTAAAAGACTTCTAGAGTTGCGAATTAATTGATCTGATTTTTGCTTATTCTATCGCTTCTAGCAGTTAATGGCAGTGGCAGCAGCAACAAGGAAAATACGAATCGAACCGACCGAAAGCACGAAACGAAATCTCGCACTAAAGGGGGCAAAAAGCAGCAGCAGCTGCAACAACAACACAATAACAAAAATAGTCACGAAAATTCCAGTAATCATAAAGATAGTACAAGCAACGTGACTAGTGCCAACGGTGTTGTTGCGGCAACTGCGAAGGGCGCCGGAAGTGCGGCGTCGCTGGTGAACGGCAAGGGAAGCAAAGTTTCGGCGAACGGAACAAATGGTAAGCAGCAGCGGAACGGTGCTATTGGCCACGATGCCAACGAAACGGCGATCGTCAATGGAAACAGCAAGGAAGCGCAGAACAACACGAAGAACCTCCGGCAGCAGCGCGAACGTGAGCGGGAACAGCTGCATCAAGCCCTGCTTAAAGGTGAAAATGGCGACCAACAGCAAACACAAGGCAAGAAGCGTGAAACGAACGGCATTAGCAATGGCTCGACGGCGATCAGCATTAGCAATGGGACCGCAAATGGAAATGGCCATATTATCAGTAACGATTTGGACGATGACGATGATGAGCTGGACTTTGAGGATCTGGACAACGACGCACTGTCGTCGGATAATGATGGCAAAACGGATTCACCTTCGTTAAGGTAACTATTGAACACTGCTTCATATCTCCATATATGTAAAAAGTAAGGGAAATTTTAACGTGCAAGCAACCTCGGCACGAATCAAAATGATTTGAAAAATAATACGAAGGATAAAAATGGAAAACCTTAAAAAATAGTAATAAGTTCCAGATTATGTGTTTCTTTACGTTTCGTTTTTCTTTTCATCTCTTTACAGTAGCTCGGCTTCATCCCGGAACGGTGTGGACAGTGAGACGGCTAGCGGCAAGAGCACACCTGGCGGGTTTGTCGATACGCTTAGTAGCAATGGTGACAGCAACGTGATAAACGCTGTGCCGGAAGGTGACGTTACCGTTGCGAGCACCACGGACGGAAGCGAAACGAATGCCATACCGAAACCCCGACCGGATGCGGATGCCGGTGAATCGAATCGCAACTCCTCCTCACCATCGTCCAGCTCGTCGATGGGCGATGAAAAGGCGGACAGTGAATGTATTGTACCGGTGGCATCGTCATCCTCTACTACAACCTCGTTGTACGGTGGATTGGATGATGGTGCGGATAGCAATTTGGCTGTGATCGGTGCGACGATCGGTAAACTTGCCGTCACTGACACCACCAACACCAGCACTAATGGTGGTGGTATCATGAATCACAAGTTTGCCAATGAATTGCTCGACATGAGTGCACGGTACAGTAAGCTCGACAGCTTACTGGACGACAATAGCAGCTTCTTCTCGTACAACGCGTTCGATCCTTACGGCAAGCCGAGCGTGACGGGCACGACCGAGCTTGGTGTGGACAGTGCTAGCGGCATACCGAACGTTGGCTTGACTTCTTCGCAACTTCCCGATCTCTTAAGCGGTACAAACGACACAAACGAACAGCACGCAAAGGAGCTGCTGAAAAACATGGGCAATCTGCAGCAGCAGCAACATCAACACCAGCAACAACATCACCAACAGCACCAGCATCAGCAGCATCAACAGCACCTGCTACAGCAAGTTGCCCGTTTGCAGCAGCTGTCGGCAGGACTTATCGGTAACGGTGATAGCAGCATGATGGGCGTTGCTTCCGATGAGCTTGACCCGACACTTAGCAAATGTTTACTGCGGCAGAAGTACATGTTGGAGGATCATCAGGAAGAGTGGCTTCGTCTGCAACAGCAGCAGCAGCAGCAACAGCAACTACAGCAGCAACAACAAGAGCAGCAGAAACGCAACCACCTGAACAATGGACTGAATGGACTACCGCCATTCCATAATTTTAACGGTAAGGACTAGAAAATTACTCTTATCTGCTCTAAGATGTATAATCTATAAGTTTTTTTTATGCGCAATATAAAAAAAATGTAGTGATTGGAAAAAAAAAGCTCTGGAGCCGGAACCAGCTCCCCAATCAGCTCTAGAAATAGTGGCCCCGAAGCGACTATGGACTAGTGATGAGAATAACAACTCTTTTTAAAGAGTTAATTTACTCTTACTCTCTCCCTATTGGGATTTGATTCTTTTAACAAAACTTGGGATTGATTATAACGAGGCAGAAGGCAGCCACCAACTGAAAACAAATGAGTGAGGCGGGAAGGGAGGGAGGGGGAAGGGGGCTCGATGTCAAGCTCCTGGGTTCGAAGTCGTAGATGCGGAACCATCTCCGGGTTGAAATTGAAGCCGACTGCAAAGCCGTTGGTTGGTACGCTCCGTAGCACCCATAACTTCAGCAATACACCATTTGGCTTGAAATATTCGTTTAAATAGATATTTTCTTATCATTTACCACTATTCGTTGTCTACGATTTCCTAAATCTCCGTTTCCCTTTTATTTCCAGAATTTGGAACGAATGATTTTTGGCACAAAACTCTCGCTATGCGGAACAACTTCCTAAGCCAGCAACAACAGCAACACCAGCAGCAGCATCAGCAGCAACAACAAAGGCTACATACAGACATGAGTCAGATGTATGGAAATGCAAACATGTCCAAGTTGAACAAGTTCTTCGACTTTCATAAAAACCAACAGCAGCAGCAACAACAGCAGTTTTTACTCAATGGACAAACTTCAATCCCACAGCAGGCGCTAGACATGAACCTGTTAGCGCACGAGAGCAACCGTTTAAATGGCCATTTTCTCGAACAACACAACGAAAGTAAGTAAGACAAGCGTAATTGACTTTTCGACCTTCCACAGCCGATTTATCATAAACATCACATTTTGCGTTTGTTTTTGTTGTTCCTTGTAGGTTTATTAAGTTCTCAGCAGCTTCAAAAGCAGCGGCTGCTTAACATCAATCTGGGCACACACAATCCACTGCTGAACGGTAATGAGCGCTCAATGCAACAACATAAGGCTGCTGTAGCGGCAGCGGCGGCCGCAGCAGCAGCTGCAGCTGCATCGCAACCACCACAGCAGTCGGGCAACAGAACCCAACAGCAACAGCAGCAGCAGCAGCAACCACCACAGTATGCCCAAAATCCGACCGTTGACGATGAGCTTGGGTTCGATCCGTTCTTGGAGACGCAAAAGGCGCTGGCCGAATTGATGAACGATGAAATGAATCAGCAACAGTTGCCCCAGAGCGCTTCTAACCATAGCAAATTGCTGGAAAACGTCCAGCAGCAGCAACAGCAACAACAACAGCAACAACAGCAACAACATCAGCAACGTACCCGAATGCCGCCACCAGGCTTCAATCACATGAACGCTTTCGGTTACGGTGTACCTCGGGCACAAGGTAAAGCGTTGAAAATGGACGCATTAACCGTTCACGATGATATGATTTTATTGTTTTGTTATTATAGGCAGCAAAATTTTGCCATTCATGAACGGTGGCGGTATGCAGCAAATACCTAACGGACAGCAGCCACAACAACCGCCCCAAAATGGCATCTGGAATCCGCAGATGCAGCAGCCATTCCTAGGATATCAGCAAAATGAGCACATGGCACCAGCTCAACAGCCAAACGGTCTCAACAAAGCAGGTGAGCATTAGAGCATAACAAAATTAAACATCATATTTCATTTATCAGCACTTTAGCTTATTGCCATTACAGTACACGCATATTTAAAATCTAGTCAATCGTAGGCAATTCCCGGATTTGCGGTAAAGATCGGCAAACGCACTCTTTTTAATGATGTGAATCACTAATTATCACTATTCACTATCTTTACTTAAAGAGTAAAGATTCATAAAAAAGTAATGCAATACAATAACTTTTTTCGGATTATACCCACTCTCTGTGGCGACTAATGATTCACTCTTTTCGGTTTATACTCACTCGCTCAAGGAAGAACTGAAACCAATTTAAAGCCTTTGGTCGTACGGTTTTGGCATCTAGTTTGTTAGTTGCAATAGAGATTACACAGATCCGCCCCTCCATCTTAACACGTTTGATTTTGCTAGTGATGGGACCCGATATACATTTCGCCAAAGGCCTTCTATTGTCACCTTTGCCCCCCGGTCACAGGATGTTGGATTACAGGGCTGTCTTCATGAAAAAGGCCCAACACTGTTTCCGCTTTGAACCTCAGAAGGGCAAAATTAGCCGTCGTCGATGAGTTTTTTAAAATCTAAAATACGATTACCGTGCTCTGAGGTTTGCCGTTTTGGCTACCGTGGGTTGGAATTACCCGATGCTGAATGAGATTATATCCGGACTTGCCGTGTGAAGCTCGGCGTCGTGCCAAGGGTTTTGGTGCATTATAAACAATACGTTATTGCCGTTATTGTACAAAACAATTAACGCGTTAATTTGTATTCTATTTCGCACAGCGTATGGCAACAATCTCTCCGACTGGACGTCGATGGATCCGGCCATCGTTTCTTACCGTCAGTTCTCGTTCATGAACGGCCCCAACCAACCGGCCGGGGGTGACATGTTTCTGAATGCTCAGCAGCAACAGCAGCAGCAGCAAATGAATCAGCCGCAAAATCTTCAACCTGGACAAGGTGAGTTACTGGCGGGCTACAACCGTTGTATTGGTTTGACAACCCCTTGTATTAACGCCTTTGTATACGCTTGGTTAAGGTTTCGGACACCATGGTCTCAACTTGCAGTCGAACCTGATGGGTCAACAGCAGCAACAGCAGCAACAACAGCAAGCAAATCCACAGGTAAGAAGAAAAGCATATCGTACGAAGAAGAGCCAGCAAACACGTTTCTGAATTATGAAGACGGTAGAAGAATTGTCACCCGTAAACACAACGCACTGAAGAGGAACACTCATGGAAGGAGAGGATGAAATTACATAGCTCGGTAGTTTTGTAAATAAATTTAACTAAGCGTCGTCCGTCTTCGAAATTTGGATTTGCTCCAAAGATATCGATTGTCGCGTTAATTGCAGATTGAATTGGACGAATTACAGGTTTTACTAGGCTAGCATAGCTTGAACAATGCGGAACGCAAGATGCACAACATTTTCCGACTTGGCGTCGGAAACTAGGTCGGTCTAGTTACGCTGTTTCAATCGGTAAAATAACTTGAAATTGGTTTAGCAAGCCGTCAGATTCGGCACTTTTCCATACCTTGATTATGCTCATCGGCTTCGGATCTGTTCGGGTGTTCCGTTTAGCATTTACAACTCATTTCTAAAGACGCTTGAAATGTTAATCAAGCAGTATAAAAAATCCAGTTCAAGAGCTTACCATTGTATTATAAAAAAAAAAAAAAACATCGTCAAGGTATAGAAAAAGTGCCGAATCTGTCGATGTTCTAAAATAATCTGAAATTCTGTTATCAATTGCAACAGTGTAGCTAAAATGATGTAATGTATGTTCAAGTCGGACGATATTGAATTGCGTTTTGTTTGTGTTATTCTAATGCCTGTTCTATATTCTGTTACACTGTTTTGTACTACCATAATTGTAAAATTGTAATCCGCAACAAGTAAAATTCGTCATTATTATTAATTTCGGTGAGCATTTCATTAATTTGGATAAAATGTAAATGGATAAATTTGGATAAAATGTGCTTAAATGTAAGACAAACCTAAATGTAGCGTGGTAACAAACACATTGATATATTCCTGTTTTGTTTCAGCTTAACTTTTCTCATGTCAACATCATTAACAACGAGCGAAACGTTTTCATGTACGAAGTGGCCGCCAACTGCGGTTTCCCGAACGGTTTCGACAAGTACTCGATCCCGATGCCACCGGGCTTTCAGAACAACGTCCCCGGCAACAACAAGCAGAAAACTGAATGCATCAACTAAAAAAAACCCTGGCAGCATGTACTACATGTAATACAACAAAGCAAACCACAACGCAAACCATACAAGTTATCACACATTTTCGATCGTCACCGGGTGGTGTCTCACGTGCATCAAAATCAGGACGGATAAGGCAGACTGGGAAATTCGTTTGTTTTTTTAATAACACAAAAAAAAACAAATCTTCTCAGTCATATGGTGCTTTATTGCTTTTGGATTATTTCATTTTCCCCAAAAAGGCGGAGTAGATATGACGCCAATTAAAAAACAACATTTGACTTCAAAGGTGTGTTCCCGTGTACACAGTGAGACAAACACAAAACAGTGCTAAAGTGTGTATGTGCGCGCGCGAAAAAAAAGAGGGCGAGAAGCATGCAAGCAAGCAAAATTGTGCAGTAAGTACTCTAGTCTACGACTTCGTTTATTTCGTAAAGAGCATAAAAATTTGAAAACTAGAAAAGCAATCCTACACAAAAAAGTGCCACATTCATCCACACCAACATGCGCATCACTAAATCAGCGGGATCCTTTCTGTGCAAATTCTGTAAGGACACGAAGGATCAAGATGGAGAAGGAATGGAAAAGTTAAAGCAAAACGCACTATTTATTCGTTAGTATCCGCTATCTTATGATACGTTTTTCTTTGTGCAAACAAGCACAGACAGATACGATCGGTTCATACATCGATCGTTATTGTCATGATTTGTGTTTCACAAGAAAACAAAACTCTGCATTGGCGATAAAAACGGATAATTGCTGTGTGTGCACTGTGGAGAGCTTTCGAGGGAAAGGACTCAGAGCAAGAAACATCAGCAGAAGAAAGAAAAGCAAATTAAGATTTCAGTCGGTTAGTCCGGAAGGCAATGAAGATCTGTAAGACCAAGTGGTATCCCCTGTGCAAGCGGAAGGATTAACTACTAGGTCAGCCAAAGGTGTAAGATTCGGAATCTTGGTTGGGAAGTTATTTTATATCGATATCGCGTATCTTGCATGTTGAAAACGAAACAACATCCCCTATTTATGCCAAGCTGCGTCCGCAATCTAGCCAATTGGAGTTTAGCAAAAAGCCAGGTTGATGATTTTTTGTACGATGGTGTGGCCGTCTGTGAGGACACAAACAAAAAAAATATGATCTTTTTTTTTTGTTCTTGGACAGGACAGCAAAAACTTACATAAGCGATCATTTGAAAATAAATCAAGGAACTAGACTAACCTAAGTATCGATCAGCATCGGTTGAGCGGTTTTGTACAGCAAATAAGCTTCTGATCATACTGCTCAGCATCTACTGTGTTTGGTGAATGCGTTTTGCCGGACCGCGGTTGCATGAGTACGTTAACGATATACAATACAATAAGACCTTATTAATTAACAAACAATCAATTGTTTTCTGGTCATTGAGTGGTGCAATTGGCGTTGGTCGTTAAACATAGGAAAACTTTGTTCTTTGTCATTTCTGATTTTTTTATTTACCCCTATCTCGATAGTCAGTCCTTGCCTACGGGATGGATTTGATGGTCGGATTTGATACCGATCCGACTTAAATTAAAAATGAAACTAGTATTGTGGTAACAAAAAGGGAATGAAAACTATGTTTTGTCACCATACTCTACCGTATCTAATAGGGATTCGAACCATATGATGGAACATTTCATCCAGCATTGGGAGATTTTTAAATTTCATAGTGGATTTTTGCAACATTTTAACGTCTAGTATTGCAAATATCTATTACGAGGGTTAAACTTTACCCAATCACACCAAGGGAACAAAAATGTTCGCTTGTGTGGATCGAAACCTTGCGTTAATAATATTTTATTGTATTTCTTTGTGAGAGACAAAAATGGTCAATACTCAAGTACAATAAGTATTGAGGCAGAAGACTTCCCTCTGTACAAAACCACCCCTCCGGCTGAACGGACGCTTACGAAAAAAAAAACATAATCTTGCCATATGCGCTGGACACAGCACACCGCACCAATGAAGCATTTTTTAAACCTCTTTTTGCTCTCGTTAGATATTGGATGAACGTTTGTGTTTCCATTTAAAAAAAATCGTTTTATTGGGTGCAGTTTTTTTAAACATAATTTTCTTTTTGTGTAATTTTATCACAAACTAACCGACATATATGGCCCCAGTTGCATTGACATAATTTATAGAGAAAGGCAAAAGTACATCAAACAAACTAACAACAATAGACAGTGGGATTGAAACCGAGTGAAATCGGAAGTGTGATGATGAAATTACTACATTACTATATTTCTCATTTATTATTGGTTATTATTGATTACTGAATTTATATTATGCTACAACAACAGCAAACAAGCAAAAAAAATGGTCCTAGACAAAAAAGGGACAGCATGAGAACATCGTGGGTGAACACATAATATTTGCAATATATATACACATAGAGTTATATATACTATAGTAGTAATATACGGCAAAAAAAAAAAACTCCATAATCTACCACTGCTGCATAGTTGAATGAAGAGGGAATAACATGAGATATCGCTGAAATTGTTTATAGTTTTTAACATCAACTCTTTCGCTGTCCATGCCAATCGTGTATAGATAGACGTAGCAGTACTAGCACTTTTCCACATCCTATCAGCCCAACTGGAAAGCGTCCTGCCAGCTCAAAAGGCATTTGATCCTGTTGCGTGTGTGTGTGTGCGATCGGTGTTCGTTCGGTGTTCTGCATTGCAAACGTTAAGGGTGCAACAAAATGAATACGCGAAGAATTTCCCATCAACATCCACAGGATTTTATTTTAACTTTGATGCTTCCTGTCTAACGGATTTGTATGGTTTACCGCCAAAGGTGAAATACCATTGTTCCGGTGTGTTGATCGCATAGACGGTGGAGATTCACATCTTAGGGTAAAAGGGGACTCCTAAACAAAAGTTTCCCCCTATTCAAACCCTTTCCTTTATGTGTGTGGGATTGAAAATGGATGCTGGCAAAGTGTTGATTCTGTGCGCAATATCTGTTGGAAGAAAGGCGTGACAGCGAAAAAGGCCCCTTTTCTGCAAAAAGGGGCAAAACTATAGACCGGAGAAATCTTGTTCCATGTAAAAGGTGGAATGAAAACAAGCTGCAACGATGAGAGAAACACATACATATACATATATATAAACAAAAAATCGTGACTGTACATTGATGCTGCTGTTGAAATGAGCTGTTATAGGGAGTTGCGAGCACAGAAAAAGAAAACCCAGATATAAGAGACAGACACAAAGCCTATGCGAGCGAATTGCTGACGTTGAAGCTGCTAATGCGTTATATTGATCAAGACGATAATCCGGCTGTCATCTACTACTGCTGCTACTACAAGCTACTACCACTACTCACTTACTCACCCACCATCTCTTAATCCATCTAGACTCGATGTAAGAAAGCAGTAACTCCCGTGGTCGATATTGATGCATTTTATAAATTAAATGTATCGTAAAACGAAGCAAAGCGATTGATCGAAAGAGAGAGTGATCGCGAAACACACACAGAGGTAAACTCAAACAAATTGTAGCAAATTAAACTGCAGTCGCCCGGGGGGAGGTTAGCTAATCGTAAATACGGAAACGGGATCTGGTAGGTGAGGTGTGGTTAGGTATGTGTGTTTGTATGTGGCTGTAAGCGTAGCAAGAAGAATAAGACGAAGAAGAAAAAGCTAGGCAATGTCGATCGGGGACAAAAGCGCGCGTTGTCCATAAAAGGGAAGAAGGAGGATAAGACGATATAAACCGAAGCTATAAGGGAAGATTACAGAGATATAAATTGCAAAAGATTGAAAAAACCAACAAAAAAACACTGCAAAATGGAAACTACTATGGAAGAGAAAACCATAAAAATATACTTAAAATTTGAAAAAAAATGCGTTTTTTATTAAACGTGTAATAAACGAGAAAAATGTTTGAAACAAACAAAAATATACCAGGACAGTTACGTGTCGAATTTCCAGTAAATGGAGTTCTTGTGCAACGCAGTTCAGTGTCAACTCCATTGTTTGTTGCAGCAGA
This sequence comes from Anopheles maculipalpis, assembly GCF_943734695.1. NCBI lineage: Eukaryota > Metazoa > Arthropoda > Insecta > Diptera > Culicidae > Anopheles > Anopheles maculipalpis. Next base: position 35,122,136 of record NC_064872.1, read on the forward strand.
TAACGATAATTATTTTATATTTTTACAGACAGTGTTTCCCAGATCCTGCATGTTCTGATTGCGGTCGGAAAGCATCTACTTCATGCCAAAGTGTGCTGATGTTAAGAGAACATGTACCAGAATGAAAGAGCATAAGTTTACATGTAAAATCTGGGGAGTACGAATAACACTGAGACAAGCCTGGAAAGGTCGTCGGAAACAGTCCCAAATAGATGGGACCACTCCCATTGTTTTCTACAGGTTTGCTACTCCCATTTTCTATATGAGACAATAAACTCTGCTCCAATTCCGACAGTCGTGTGTACGAAGCATTTGGATTAGACCAAGTTCCAGGTGAGTATGGCCAATATTAGGTGTAAGATGTAATTATACTTCGTCCTACAGTTTTTAGCCATTTTCTCAAATTTCCCAGTTATTTTTGTGTTCGTTAAAATATGGGAGAAAGTGCCGTCAAACTTCAAGTAAATTAAAAATGTTCGGGTTGTCGTGAAGCGTTACAAAAAACCTCAAGGATACCGTGTAATTTACCGATAGCGGGAAGAAGAGTGAAAAGTCGCCATCGGACTATTTTTTTGTTTATTTATTAGTCTTATTGTCCGCTCGTATGGTTTAACTAAGCATTCTTCACTTACTAGATTACCCTAAGCAGGGAAAAGGGAAGGATCTTGGTGAGGCTGTTGAAACGACGAAGACAGGCATGAAACGAGTCATTACCACCATGCAACCGTACTTATAAACGTCTATGGCCTCATCTACGAGGATATTTTGTCTTCCCAGGCCCTCCTGGGCCCTCCTTCGTTGTTCACATGTTCAAAAAAAACCGAGTACATTCGTATCGGGGATGTGTGAACCGAAACGAACGGAAAATCCAAAAATTTTTGTCACCATTGCATACAGCCTTTAGAGCATGCATACAACATAGCACACAAGCTCAAGTGCAATAAGCATTCGGACCTTTTCGGTGCGCTTTCTGAGCATTTTGAATTGAATATTTGAAAATAAAAGGAATTCATATCTTTACTAAAATTCTTATTTACACATTGAATTAGTTTTTAACAATTGCGCAAGATTTACCGAAGTTTAAATTTTATTTACTTAATCAAAATATCTGATTATCCAAGAAACCTAATAGCAAATGCAATATTTTTAAAATTATCGTTTAAAAAACCAGCAAAAAAGGATAAAGGATTTTGTACCGCACTACTTTTTCAACAATGTAAACAGATGAAAAAAACCGAACGAAAAGAGCAAAAAAACAAACAAAAAAGCCAACACGCATAGCGTCAAGCACGACAAATCGGACGCCATCAAACATCGCAATTGTTAAACCAAAGTGAGGAGTTTTTAATTAATTTTCATGCCCGTCTCTCCTTAACCGAACCAGGGAGGAAGGGACCGGTCATTTCGCACTTACTTGGTCTAAGTGAATGAACAAATAATAGAAAAAAGCATTTGTGGTGTGCAAAGAAGAAAAGAAAAAAAGGTCACCGAAAGCAGTGCACCAAGAGGGAACTGAGAAATGCATCAAAAGGACTAGAAAAAAAACCCCAAAAGAAAAAGGGGAAAACTTTCCTTCGAGCTTCAATTATCTTTCAAAGCTGTCATGTGCTTGGGTTGTTTTTTGCGTCCCCTTTCCGATATCCGATTACCACCCGGTTGTTCTATGTTGCCTTTGGCGAGCGGAAGGCAATCACCCGCACTTGCCATTGTAATTATGCGAACGAAAAACTTTCCAAACATTTGACATGTGTTGTGAGAGTTTATTGCGAATTCCTCAGAGTGATTTGTCCGGTTTTCGGTCAGCTGCAACTTACTGAGATTCCCATGGATTTGAGGTTTGGAAAAGAAAGGAGTTAAAAGTACATCCAAATGAAGAATGAAATGGAACCGTCGAAGGGAATCCATGCTTTAACAAGACATTGAAATTTGTTTATAGATTAGAAGGCTCCTGTAAAAAAAGGGAAGTCAATTTATATATTTTCGCAAAAATAAACACAATTTTAATATGTGTCATTTATCTATCTCACCGTAGTGAATCCATCACGTCAGGAATCATTAGCATTTGCTTCGAAATAGAATTTCCAAATATTAGGATACACCGAGGGATAGTTCGTATGCCCAAAACTCATCTGTGCTGGTTTGACTGCTGAAGGTAAAAAGGGTCCACATCCACTTCGATTTATACTCAACCTCAACCGATCAGAGTAAGAAAAAGAAAATGATGAAGAAGAAAAGGAAGCGGTCAGTAGCTAGTAACAATGGAGCAGTAACTGCAAAGAAGCAAAGAAAAAAAAACCCCATCCGCAGAAGCTGATGTACAACAAAGGAAACACTTCCGGATGTTTCCCCTTCGATAAGCAGCACCAAGCAAACCCCAAACGGCAAGAGCTGCCCTGACCATTAGCTGTTAGTGTTATTGAAAAATGGAACATATGGTGTTCATTTCATTTTCGGTACATTCACCCATCCCTGCCACCCGCTTTTGCCACACTGTCAACCGTTCTGTCCATTCATGATTTGTCCATTTGTCTTAGTCGCCGAGTGTGGAGCAGTCCGGGTCCGTCTGCTTGTTGTACCGGAAGTGCTCCGATGGTAAACTTTGGTACGAATTTTGAGTTCGATTTCCAGTGTCTGTGGAGAACTCGTTGAATGTCTTGTTAAATCTTCACTCCGCTTTGCCTTGTTTCATCGTCCCAAGCTCCCTGCAGTGGAGCTGTGAAAATATGGCCCTGGAATTCGGCACGAGACCCTTTACGCTCGCTAGTGGTAGTGGCAGTGGTGGTTTAGAATTTTGGCCGCGAAACCGGAACACATAAATAACTGCTTCGAGATCACATCCGGGCCGTACGGTGTAAGAAACCGATGGCCGGCGGTCCTGAGGGCAGAAAGATTGTACAGTCTATTTCAAGGATTCTCTTTCTCTCTTGGGTGGCAGCTTTGGACGCTGACGTTACTGGGTACCGAGGAATTGTGCATGGGTGAAACAACATTGGCCAGGATTCACCATTGTTTGGCCAATGTATGGAAGGAAAACGTTGAGCTAGAAACAAAAGGAATGCATGAATTCGATACAGGATAGCGATGAAATGACATCAGTTTATTTGTACTTTTGGGGGAAAGATTTTGGAGAGTTAAGTTTGATTCGGTGAAAGATGTCACCATTGTTCGGTCAATCGTTTGCAGTACACGTGGGTGAGCCTGTTCTGCTTGGTACGAAAGATTCAGTAAATGAACATTTTTGGTAATGTCTTAAGAAGAATCTTAACATCACAGCTACTATTAAAGGATTCAGCTCTCTCTCTTTTTCTCTTCTTTATGGGGCAACAAATAAAGAAAAGCAACTTTTTCCTACGAGTTCTCGCTTGGAAGTGCCAGTTTTAGCTGCATAATATTCTACCGACCCTTTCCCGTGGAGTGTAAAACGAGATATGAATCCATTTTAGCTACCCAATACCAGGACTTGAAAAACATTTCTTTACGATTTCGTTCTGTCTGTCTTGTTCTAGATTTGCTTCAGACTGTTTTTCGTTTCATGAAACTCTTGCACTCAAACTTCTTTTCCCCCAAAACTCTGGCAAATTTTGAATGTAAGCTATCCTTCCTACGTTGGCAATTTTACGTCCGAAAGCAACGAATCGGTGCGTCCACACACACAAACATACACGGATTCCAAAACCCTAGAGACAGATTCCGCCCGTAGAAAGGGGCGATAATAGTGAGAGTTTTCCATGCGCTCTTGCTACCGTAATACCGTGATTTACTAGTGGGCGATAGTTTTCTTTTCGTTTGTGCCATGCACCGAAAGTGCAACGGTTTCACGGAAAGTGGGTGGATTTCCATTTTGGTTGAGTTTAAAAGGAAGTAAATGATACCGCTGCTCGTAGTTCGCTTGGTGCTGGAGTGTTAAAGTTCTTTAGTGTTAAGGATTGCGAGAGGATCATAAATTTGCACTAAGGGTGGAGGATTAAATGGCCATTCCGTGTGACAGTGATGGTTGGATAGATTTTCGCATCTAAAACAATCGAAAATGATCGATACATTAAATTAAAGATTATTCGGTATGAGGTGGTGCGTGAGCAATCGTAATGATGGTATCGAGAAATACAGTTTTCTATACTTCTTTTTTATAGACTAACGTTATTCCTAGAAAAACGTTAAAGTTAAATTTAATGCCTAATGCCAGCCTGAAAAGTTTTCAAAATTTTGTTAATGGTTGAAAGGATAGAATAGAAATCGAATAGGATTAAAAAACTTCGAAATGACTAGCTGAGGAAAAATGGAAAACAGTTTATTTAAAACTAGATTGAGCACGTAGGATTGTGCAATGAATGTAACACATACATTCTGAAAGGAGGATGATAATGTCCATTTTCCTGGTGAAGTAAACCAGCGATGAACAAGCCTCTAATCGACATGATATTAAAACAGGATCGGCGAACTCGCACAGAATACTTTGGTGAGTTTATTGGAGTGATACAGAATCGAAGATTTAACAATAAAGAATTAAAAAAAAGCTATTGCTGTATTCTTTTGCCTAGGATGTTAGGGTAATTAGATACAGGATGGTAGCGAAAACCGTAGCTAAGTAAATGGATAGCTTTTTTATCTATAACTAGGGTTGCAGTCGAGAATAGACAACCTGCAATTTGGAGCTTCTACGCCTCTGCTGTCCATGTGAATGACGTAACAAAAAATTACGGGCTGGGTTGTCCGGTGTCATTCTCATGACATGAACAGCCTACCGGAGCCTACCTTATAGATCGCGTCGGCCATCTAATGGCTTACTATACTTGCAGATGCCACGTAGTTGGCAACTCCAGGCTGTGCGAAGACCTGTGCCGTTGTCGCCTCTCCATCTGGCTGCCCCACCGAAGGCTATTGACTCTAATTTGCTGCAATATGATGAAATCACCATACAGCTCAAAGAAACTCTTAGTTGTAGCGTCTGCTCGATTGCCCTTTCCATGGGACCAAAAATCCAAGCAGCAACTTTGTCTCGATCTAAGGCTAAGTGGACTTCGTTAATTTTGGACAAATGTACGTTAGCAGTACCGAGGTACAGATCCCACTCGGACCGTTCCTCCGTAGTGAGGACTGGCTAGCAACCAACTACATGGTATTGACAGTCTACGAAGTCTACTAATCCATTCGATGGCCGGTGAGATCTAATAGGTTGTTGAACCAAGAAGATGAAGTCAGCTTAAGATTTATGTTTTGTCAGTCAGGGACGGACCTTCCTATAAGCTAACTGGGTCTCCGAGCTTCAGTTGACTCGTTAAAGGGGTCAAGACTGTATTAAAAGTTCCGTAGCAAAGACTTTATATTAGGGCCTCAAGAATCTCAAACTTATTTCATTTCATTTCATTTCCTGTATTTCATATGTTTGCCCTTGGCTATACAAGTAGTCTAATATCTAATCTTAAACTAATCTAAACCTAAACAGTACGCAGAAAAAGTTGCATTATTGAAAAAAAAAGAAAACAGAAAATAGGGAAGTGTAGGAAAGATTAGGAAGTGGATAACAACCTAGAACGGAAAGCCGGTAGGGATATGTTGAAATCCAAGTTATGGGACGAGGAATTAAACATTTTGATGGCAATAAGGAGAGGATCTTTACGGCCCACCGCAGAGCGGCGTAAGGCAATAAAAATTTGGGGACGATTTTGAAGGGCGCGGGAGGGAACATATAGAGGGATATTCATGAGCAAAGCTGCGGCATCGATGCAATCCAGGAGAAGTGCGGCAACAAATGAGGATTGGGAAATAGAACGGTGATCTTCAAGCGACGCAAGACCAAGCAACCGGCATCTGTCCTCGTAACAGGGCAGAGCAGAGGATCGATCGCCAAGAATTTCCCGGAGAGCAAACCTGGTGAAGGACCTCTGCACCCACTCTATTCGATAGTCGCTAGATAGTTATGATGTTTATGTCATTAGCGTAAGCCAGGATCTAGATTGATACATAAAAGAAGATCTCCGATGTTTTCACCTCCGAGTCGTGGTTGGTCCACTTTGATGGTCGTTAGATTGAAGAACAGACAGGCAAAATCATCTCCCTATGCGTTGGTTGTCCCAAAGGGTCCTGCAAATGGTTGTCCTAAGTATATTCCATCCGTTCTCACCTAATTTTTTTGTGCATTTGATGCATTTTGTCATCAATAAAGTCCTGTCGCTTACAGTCGCTGCCGCTATATTTTACCTCAAAGTTAGTAAGCTTGAGGTATATTGAGTTTGAGAGTTTAAGATCCATTACCCGTACGTAGTTAAAGTTTAGCACAGCGTATCATTTTTATATTCGAGGACATCAAAATTTAGACCTATGCCGTTTGTTTTTTCCCTTGATAAAGCATTTTGGATTCGGAATAAATACACAATAAATTTATTAAAAAGCTTTTGTCCAACAATATAATTGCCGAACAAATATCCTCCAACAAATAAACTAGGCAGCTTAGCAGTAAAGCTGTTTTCGGACTATCTAGAACCGGAATTAATAATCATAATCATTACTCCATGTTTTTAAATATACTTTAATATTTATTCTCAAGAAATGTCTCGCTAAGTGGCATTTTAGATCGAATCCAAGTGTAATCGATTTTTCTATTACACGTTAAAATGCTTCTTTTGGCACATTTCAACAATTCCAAAATTCTTTCCTACAATACTGGCTTTAATTCTGAAGTGGAAGAGGATACCACTTTTTGCAAATGAAAAGTAGCTCCATTTTGCCATGATGGAAAGTTGCCCGCTTACCTTGTTCAGCGGTCACCGCCAGAAAGTGCAACATAAACTGTCCTCATTTTACCTCGGTATGCATATGAATGTGGGATGAACGGTGGCAGTGAATGGGAGGCGGGCAATAAGCTCAGAAAACTCACCGGAGAGCGAGCAATTTTCACTAATACCGAAGTCATATGGTCAAAAGAAGAGGATAAGCATTCCTCATGACTTTTTCTGCATTCTTTTTACAGTTCCCATGGCTTCTGCCATCCCTCTACGCTTTTTGCTGCCTTCTAAGCAGGCTAATCCAGTGAAAAGCCAACAATGAAACAACGACTCTAACAACCACAACAGACACACCAACACATACGTTCCTCCCCCCTCCTGGAATTCATTGCGGAAGAGACAACCAGACCAAACGGGGATGCAGGGGGATGCGAATGTTTCTATGCGTCTATGCTCGAAGGATTACACTTCTGTCGGTTTTTCTCACCTAACCTGGTTTGTGTGAAGATTCGGAGGGAAAGAAAAAAAGACAGCTTTAGTGAGACAGAGAGATACATATTTGAGCATTTGTGGTTGGTTTACAGTGTACCGGGGAAAAGCATAAAAGAGGATTTATACGTTAATTAAAACAATCCGACCATAATGGGCAGCTTAGCATACGTTTCAATACCTTTTACCATAATCCATCATACTATTAAAAGTTTTTAAATCATAATTAATGTTATTTTGTGTTGAGTGTGCCGCTTGATTTAAGACGTGCATTGGTGCACTGAAGAAAACATAAACATTTAGGAATTCGCTTACCGAATCGGCTAAATTTGGTTTGGAATGTAGTTACACTCTTCTTGGTGGATTACGTTCGCCTTATTTTGTACCATTTCTTTGGAAAAGTCAATGAAATTGAACACAGAGCATATACGATCAATCGCGCACAATTAGTTCAGGAGCTTCCTCTGATAGGAAAAAGTATATTTCCTAGACAGAATTTTAACAACTAATTTATGCATTAAACAATTTAAATGTGCAAGATACGGCAGACTGATGCAAACATAAGGATTGAACCGAATAATCAGCAGACAATGCATATCTGCAAAATCCCATGACCGAACGTGGGTAGCGTCGTGAGATGGCTTCGAATTTTGCTCTTAATACAGGGATTAGATTCGTTTATTGGACTTATAGAATCGCTTTGTTTGTCAACAATCAAACGGGTTTGCCGCAAAAAGTTGGGTTTTTTTAAACTATATGAGTACAGTATGCGTACAAAGTTCCACAACGCCTTGGATGCAATATTACACTATCTACGTGAAACATTCAAATGAGAAATTTTACAATTCCATTCCATGCATTGAAACAGAAAAATAACCCATCAATGTAAGTCTGTGGGTGAATCTCTTTCAGCTTTGGGAGAAGTTTCACCTTAGCTTTCCCTATGGATGTCGATCCGCACTCAAATAATCTTTCCCCCCTCCGTCGGAAGAATAGTTACTCGTTGAATTTTGGTCCGCGGTTAAAAACTTCTTCTGATTAGTCCAACCTTAACGAAAATGGTCACGCCCATCGTCTCAACGTCTATCGTTAGGAACTACTCCATGTCGACTCAGGAAAAAGCAAGGGACTGCGTGAGAGTTCGAGATCGGTTATTCATTCGCGTGATCGGCCCACCAACGGAGGATGCTTGCATCCGACTTGTGCCCTTGTACTGAGGACTCTTTTCAATACATCATTGGAAATTATATTTTGTTTTATTTTTTTTTTATTTCGTAATGACGGCCAGGCCGTATTCCTTAAAATCTAATCTTAAATCTAGCCTAACAGTTCATCAAACTTATATCTTATTTGGAGTGTAGACATTTCCTTCTCCCTCAATTCAAGTGCACCTTATCCGGGGTGAGCTCGCTTGTGGATGTTGTTGCTGCCAGGTATGGTTCTAAAGTTGTCCTCTCTATGTCTGCTAAGGGGTTGGCGCCTCTTTGGAGTAACGTGGAGTGGACACTATCAATTGGCTCCCAAGAAACCCACCTTTATTGAGGATAATCTGTGGTGTTCGCCACACCATATAGTTGCCAGCATTTGAATGTTGTGGCTGGCGCCCCAACAATGGGTAGAACGCACGAGTCCGAAAACCACTGCAACTTTGTAAAGCTACAGTAGCATCTAACTCACGCATACCGCCAACACTAAAGCCGCCAGACACAAATACACGTCGTCCAAACCTAATTCAATTGGTTCAGTGATCTAATGTTGTCGCTGGCGACCCTGATGCCAGCCAAACGCAAGGAGCTGACAACTACAATAACCCTGTAAGGTTACTGCAGAATCGAACCCAGATATTCCGCCAACGACAAGGTCGCCGGTTACGACCCCAGATCTCCTAAATCAACTTTTACCGAACCTGGTGCCGAAATAGCGACTGGCGCATATCGGCGCTACCGTTGCGAACGTGTAATAAACAAAGAACAAAAACAACAACAAACAAAAACAAAAGAACAAATAAACATAACAAACTACAGTCCGATAATAGGACGATAGTGCATATCTTGCATCGGCACCGCCGGGGATCTTCCTGATGCCCGAACGGCTGCTAAGAGTCCGTGTCTGGCCGCATCGAACTCCACACATGACCAGAGGATGTGGTCAATGTCGTGGTATCCGTTGCTACAGCTATAAACCTTGGAGTCGGCGCTACCTATAAGTTGAGGATGTGCGTCCATCGCATAATGGTTCGACATAAGTCTGGAAATTATATTTAGGGCGATACGTTTTTTCGTACAGGCGAGAGATAGGTTTATTGATCATGATTTCTCTGCTTTCGCTAGAACATATTGTGGTGGAGAAGAAGAATGGCATTCACGGTCGCCATTTGGTGGGGAAGAAGAATTTCGGATTTATAATCACGATGAGAACGGAACAACGTGATTACTAGCTGTGCGGACCAACATCTTTCTTTTTTCTGACTGTCCAGGCAGTCTGAAGATTCTAGATGAGAATCTTCCTTACTGGAAAGTTGGAGACATCGAGGCATTACCTTTGGTAGGGTGACTCTCGATGCTCATCGGCGGAGCAAATCGGCCAGGCGACTTTGGATGTTCAGAAGGAATATTCTTTACAAGCATGTTGGAGGTTTGAGGCCTTACCTTGGGTAGGGGGACACTAAAACCTCTAGAAAGAATTGAACGCAAGGATTAGCTTGATGTACCTTCTGTCTAGACTGCTCTCTAGATGGTCCTTAGACCGTTTTATTTATACCCAATTCTTACAATAGTTTTTGCTCGTTTGTTTTGTAACCGAAAATTATTCCTTATTGGTTTTTCTTTTTGTTATTGCATTTTGTACAAAAATGTTTACGTACGCACAAAATGCGTTGCGGTGCGATCGATTTCCGCACTTCCAACAAATGTGTCGCTATTATTGAACTGAACGGTCGCGGTGCGATCGATTGCTGATTCTGCCTAAAATGTGCCAGACATCATGAAGTTACTTGTTTTGTGTTTTATTGTTTTGTGTTGCTGACCACTGTCTGGACTCGCTGGTCGTCTTGCCGGGTGCGCTTGTCAGTGTTTGAATGTTCATGCTAAGGCGTGCACTTGGTCAAAATAGTTGAATGTACATTTCTTACGTTCTTGGCTAATGCAGGTTATTTGTTAAATTGGTGAATTCCTGCTTGCCGTATAATGTAACGTTACGTAACGCTTGTTTTATGCGAGGTAATGTATACTCTAGTGAGATGTTCAGCAGATATGCTACAACATCCTTCCAAAGTTACTAGGAGAAGGCCCCTCTTACAATGTTCGGGGTTATTGGGTTTTGCACCTTTTTATAGGCAGATCCATCTCTGTCGAGCTCCCAAAACTTCTTCTCGAAAGTGATTAAGAGAAATTCGTTAGTTTAAGACAGTGCCCGAGTCACTGAGCCCTATGTGAGGCGATTACTGTTACTGTAAATGTTTTACACAGTTTTTCGGGTGAAGAACATTCTTGGACACCCTTGGTACACATGAAAACAGCACCATTACAATGTAACTGTCAAAGATAATGACTGTAATAATTTAGTGGCTCCATTTTTTTCTAATGACTCTCAGTGTATTTTAAATTTTAAATTGATAAATGCATTAAAAACCTTGCATAAAAATTCATCTACCACCGTATAATTGTTGCACACGGAATCTAATAATTTTTTTATTCAAAATGGATACTCTCAGTTTGCCCGGGCCACATTATGGGCTCACATTCATAATTTAGCTATTATTCAACAGAAGCTATTTTCCCCCCAGCACTATCAATAGCATTGAAGCTAATGGGATGATCATAAACCACCTCTCCACAACAATATCGAGAACCAAAACCAAAAACGATCATACATCATACAAATCTTACCACAGGCACAAATGCGCTCAAAATGGCCAACCGGAACATAGGACACATTTTTTTTTTTGTTGGCGGGAAAGGAAAAAGCACATGCACAACACTTTCACACCACCAAATGACAATCAGAGAAGGAAGCATAGTTTGGTGTGTGAGTGTGTGTTTGTGAATTTATGTTCTGCGGAAAAGCCAAAAAACTATGAAAGAGCTATGCGGGTTTGGGGAGGAAAAATCATGATAAATCAAATCAGCTGACAGAGAATGGAAATATTTTAAAGCCATTCCTTGCCTGCCTCGGACCAGAGCACCAAATGGGAGGGAGCAGTTTGTGACGGCTTGGCTTGTGGGGGTGAGGGTGGAAAATACAAAGGCAAAAGGCAAATAACTACACCAACAACCACGCACCGTAACCTCAAAAAACCGTCTGGTCGAGTTTACAATACCCTGCCGGGGGGGAAAAAAAAATCCAGGAGTAAACATGGCGGGACGGAACATTTGTAACGGAGTTTTTCCAACCGATTTCCTTCAGCTCGTACCCGATCACCCGGTTACTCGTTGCCGGTGTATTCATCGACAGAAAGTGAGATTCAACTGTGTACTGTGTGAGTGTGCGTTTGTGTTTTTGTTTACGTGTTCGCTTACACCAAGTAATGAGAGATGAAAACGAAGGTGAATGAAAAATTGGTCCGAGTTTGTTGGAAGGCTAGTAAAAACAAGCTTTTCACCCTCGTCACCCAGTCTTCAGCTCAACTCCGAAATCGGTCCGGCAATGAATTGGTCAATCTGGTAATCCGATTCACAGTTTCACTAGTGCTTTCTCCTTCTTGCCCATTTCCATTGCAGGGTTTTGTATACCATTTTCTGAATGGTCAATCACACTTTTCTGTCGAAGACTTTTTGAGTCGAGCTTAAGTCATTTTTTTTTTAATCCTATCAATCAGAGCTATTTGTTTACGCTCGACTCCAGTGTAGTTGAATCAAGATAAAAGAGCATAGAAAAGTGATTATGAAAATTGGAGCACCTGTGCAGTTGAGTACGCGAGGGAACATATAGGGGAATTGACGGGGCAAGTAGGACGGGAACATCTACGGCTTTCAAAAGAGCCGATAAAGAAGGACTGAGCTAGGGATCAGCGAGTTTTTAGGGCCTGCAGACGAAACAACGGGCATCTGTCTTCGTAGCAAGGCAGATTGGTCGACCAATCATCTGAGGATCACAGCGCAATCATAACAATCAGATCAAGATCAAGACAAGATCAAAGATATTAAACAACATTCCTTTAAATAGACGATGTCGAGTACGCAACAGTCCACGTCATTGGATCGGAGCGGATTAGCGAAACTGACATGAAGGCGAAATCATGGCGAATACGAAAAAAACCGAAGGATACGCTGTCGGACGAGATCGCGCCGGTGTTAAAGGGGTATTGACCGCAGCGCTAGCGGATAAAAGGAAGGCGCGCACGATGATTAAGCCCTTCTTCATCACTTAGCGGATAACTACAGTAAAATTTGAATATAGGTTTGAAAAGTTACAAACGCGTAATTGCTATATTATAATAACTGTGATATCTGAAATGCGAACCAGGAGTAACTCTTCAACATTTTGATTCACCATTTTGATGGCATTAAGAATGGGATCTTTACAACCCACTGCAGTGCGATGTATGCGAATGACTATTGAAGATAAATTGTTTCCAAAGAAGAATTGGATAATGGAATGGCGATCTTAAAGAGATGCAGGCAGATCTGGACTCTTAACAGGGCAGAGCAGTTGAACGATCACACACGATGGAACGAATTTACGAATGCCAAACCTGATGAAACACCGCTGCACTCGTTCGATACGATGTATGTGAATTTTGGCTGAAGCAAAACCATATACGAATCTGAGCAAAACAATAAGCAAACGGGGTAAGGGTTTATTAACTTTTGCTAAATGTTTCTCATTTGTTTAATATAAAATTGAAATCAAATTATAGCTGAAAATCTATTGAAAAATAAATATCCCATTAATGCTGAAAAACTCCTTTAGCGAAATTGTTGTCGACTGACCGGGTGAATGATCAGTCCTGAAGTCTACGCAATCTTCCTCGAGAGGATGAACAAGATCAGAATATTACTTTAGTCAGACGGCTAGACTTCTTTTAGGGCTAACCAGAACCAGTTCCTAGCAGTGGACTTTCGTTGATCTTCGACGACACTTCCATGCAGTTGAAAACCCTGTATCAACGACCAATCGGGAAGTTTTGTCCTCCTCCATGAATCCTGTTGTTCGCTTTCTGCTCTGCCGGCTGCTACTGCTACCGCTGCTGCAAACAACAAATGGTTGAAAAGTCACAAAAATATGGTCATTTGTTAGGAAACATTTTTACCGCAAACAATTTCACTCTCTCTACGTGTGTATGTGTATGTAAGGGCACTTTTGTTTCACCGTTTCACATCGATGGCCTGGAAAAGTTAGGAAAGGGATGGTGGGAAAACAAGCGAAATAAAACACACCTTCTCACATGGCTAGGAATTTCGGACAACCGGCATTGATTTTTCCACTCGCTTTTTCTCACCGCAAGTAGATCGGCGTGTAAATGAATAGCGTTTTGGGGAAAAAGTTTTACCTCAGCTTCCACTGCACACTCACTCACTTATTCTTTTACTCGCTCACTCACCGATTGAGGGAAAAGTGTATGTACGGCAAAGATATCTCTGCTGTATGCTCAGCTTTCCATTGCAGACTTATCCTTCTTTGCCGAACAAAGTCCATTCAGCGTCGATCCAAAGCGAAGCATACGATTTTCCACCCTTTTACATTCTGCGGACAAGAGTGTTAAGACTTGTTAACAGATCTACGGTGGAAGAAAAAAAGACAAAAACAACAGTGCGAGTGGAAAAGAAGCAAACAATGTAAACCCTTCTTCGCCGACTTTATGCGAAATATGCTCCCCTCTAGCCGTGTGAATGATGGGCAGCTTTTTTTGTTGCTTTTTCTATCTGCCGCACGAAGCAGTGGCACAATCGTTCGTGATGCACTTTTGTCTTACTCCACCTATGTACATATGTGGTGAATGCAATTTGCGGTTTACATTCATTAATAATAATTTAATTGGCTGGAATTAGACATCGTCGGACGGTGTGAGAGAAAAAGAGCCAACGGTGTGGTTGTTTTATATTAAGTTTTAAGGCTTTTTGAGGGATTTTTTTTTATTTTGAATCTCATTAAATAAATTAAATTGCGTAAAGCATTTATTTGTAGGAAAGTTTATAAAAAGGAAGGAAAGTTTTATTTAATATGGCATTTGCAGATGCTCAATTATGGCATCAGTAAATATTTAGTGTCTTTCAATTTGATCACTCTTGTGGTTTGATTGAAGTGCCGTTTAATATTTGGAATAAATTTTACGCAGTGACAATATACTGGCAGTTTTCATAATGAACGATTACCCCCTCAATGTTACTAAAATTTTATTAAGTCAATAAAACATTCAAGAGATCTTCGATTTGCCTGATCATTGAAAACAACTATGGCCACAGAATAAGCTATAAGAGACTTCTTCTTGGTTTAACGATCTGTTAGGTCACGCCGGTCATCTAATGGTTTGCCATACTTATTGATACCACGGCTAAGATACTTTATTAACCCAACGAAGGTCTTTTAAACTTAATATTTAACCTACATTGAAATCTCTCTTGGTGTGCTCACAATTTAACATCTTTCCGGAATGAATGCCTCACCAACCGATTTGAGGAGTCGACACATGCAGTCCAGAAAGTCTTGTGAGAAAAACGAGGTCCGGAATTCTGTGACTGGGAATATTGCGCGAGATCGGAGCAAGCTGGCTGGCACGTATAGATCCATTTACCGTACCGTTGAAGAGTTCAATGATGAAGGCAAGTTTTTTGTGTTGAAGCTGCCAAAAGGTAGGTTTAAGGGGCATAGCACTACGTCGAATAGACTCAAACCGCACCAAGGATCGGGTCAAGAAAAGCCACCACACTGTGCTCGCATACCATCAGCGATCGAACCAAGGAGCAGCAAAACCAGTGGTGTAGAGTGGATCATGGAACGCGCCAGCGTCATGTTAGTTTTTAAGTCTAGCAAATGGTTTCACCTTGTCACAACATGATCGAGCTTCTGGTTGCAAGCTGCTTTCGGACCTACGGCGGTTAGTGCATCATCGGTGTTAACTGAAATGGTTGTATATTGCATCTTCGTAACTTTCAAAACAGGCAATTTGATGGTTCGGTCGATCAGTCGGGAACGGTGTCGCTTCAAGCATTGTCAGCGGGTTTTATCTAAGAGATATTTCCTGCTACGGTTGTATCGTCGTCAGCACTTTCAAAACTGAACCATCTCCAAATAGCTGCCATATAAAATCTTTCAAACACCTTCTTTTCAGCATAGGTTTAGAGGGTTTAAAAGAGGATTTTAGATTGTTTGCATGCATTGGGTATTTTCTGCTACGGCTGTATCATCATTAGGACTTACAATGCTGCAAGAATGGTGATGCTTCGAACGAACGAACCATCGTTTCTCGAGTCTTTTATCGTTAATTACTATTTTTAAACTAACCATTTTGCACCAGCATGAAAATATGTAAGTTAGTGAGTTGTCTGTGGTCTGAATCATGGATTAGTGGCGTTGCATATTTTATCAAGAGTTGGAGATATGACATCAATAATTTCGATAGTGTATAAATAATGTAAATGTGTGTCATTCCCACGCGATAACCCAACATGATAGTTATCACAGAACCAAATTTAAGGTTCGATGAATAATTTAATCGCCTGCTAAAATTTGAGAATTAGCAAAGAATATAAACATGGTAAGAGAGTGGCGAGCTAGCCCCGTTCCACCATATGGATGGCAGCAATCAGGCAGCATTGTGTCAAAACTATGAAAGCTTTACATAGCGGATCGATAAGAGCTGACGAATGTGGCAATGATGTCTCACATTACATTTACATTATTTATACACTATCGAAATTATTGATGTCATATCTCCAACTCTTGATAAAATATGCAACGCCACTAATCCATGATTCAGACCACAGACAACTCACTAACTTACATATTTTCATGCTGGTGCAAAATGGTTAGTTTAAAAATAGTAATTAACGATAAAAGACTCGAGAAACGATGGTTCGTTCGTTCGAAGCATCACCATTCTTGCAGCATTGTAAGTCCTAATGATGATACAGCCGTAGCAGAAAATACCCAATGCATGCAAACAATCTAAAATCCTCTTTTAAACCCTCTAAACCTATGCTGAAAAGAAGGTGTTTGAAAGATTTTATATGGCAGCTATTTGGAGATGGTTCAGTTTTGAAAGTGCTGACGACGATACAACCGTAGCAGGAAATATCTCTTAGATAAAACCCGCTGACAATGCTTGAAGCGACACCGTTCCCGACTGATCGACCGAACCATCAAATTGCCTGTTTTGAAAGTTACGAAGATGCAATATACAACCATTTCAGTTAACACCGATGATGCACTAACCGCCGTAGGTCCGAAAGCAGCTTGCAACCAGAAGCTCGATCATGTTGTGACAAGGTGAAACCATTTGCTAGACTTAAAAACTAACATGACGCTGGCGCGTTCCATGATCCACTCTACACCACAGGTTTTGCTGCTCCTTGGTTCGATCGCTGATGGTATGCGAGCACAGTGTGGTGGCTTTTCTTGACCCGATCCTTGGTGCGGTTTGAGTCTATTCGACGTAGTGCTATGCCCCTTAAACCTACCTTTTGGCAGCTTCAACACAAAAAACTTGCCTTCATCATTGAACTCTTCAACGGTACGGTAAATGGATCTATACGTGCCAGCCAGCTTGCTCCGATCTCGCGCAATATTCCCAGTCACAGAATTCCGGACCTCGTTTTTCTCACAAGACTTTCTGGACTGCATGTGTCGACTCCTCAAATCGGTTGGTGAGGCATTCATTCCGGAAAGATGTTAAATTGTGAGCACACCAAGAGAGATTTCAATGTAGGTTAAATATTAAGTTTAAAAGACCTTCGTTGGGTTAATAAAGTATAAGATAAGATAAGCAGATGTCTTTCTCATCACACACGCTAACTCACTTCATGAATTAGCTGACTGCTGTCTATGAAAACGTCGAAACGATTTGGCTACTGTAACATGAGCGATTCATCAGTGGTCAGTAACATGAGCTACAGCAACCATAATCCAGACTCAAAACAAATCGCCGAATAAAGTCATTTCGGAAGCCCAAATGTCTTTCAACTTTCAATGGAGTTTAGTGTTTTTTAGTGTTAGCTCAGAACAGTTTCAAAACCGCTACAATGACTCTCTTCCACAATCATTCGACCCAGTGAAATCTTGTCTGTTGCCTGAACCGCTGCGTAATTACTGGGCTTCTTTCATACGTTCTTAGACTTTGGTCCGTACAGTTTGTACCGATTTGGTGTGCATATCTAACTAATCCTAGGTTTAGTGAAGCAGTCAAGAGTCTGATTGTCTTCCGAGCAACAACGTCGACTCAGATTCAACTTGAAAACATTCCCCCACAAAGGGTGACAGGATGCAGATGCGACCGATAAACTAGCAATCTTAGCCTCGCAAATTCTTATGTTGACATCTTGTCGTATGCAGACAGCAGGCTGCTCCTAATCTCGATGCTGGCAAAACTTCTAATACAATACAAAAAGACAATTGCAGCATCGACCACAGACACAAAACTCAGCGGCATGAAAATGGTTCTCAAGAAGTGGCAAGAGATTATCACCATCCTTGTCGAAAGTGTTTGATAGCACTATTGTTATGTATTTTTCTAAATCATTTCAGGAAGGCAATTCCCCTCTATAGCACAGCTTAATTTACTCTTTGTTTAAACACAATGTTTTATTACATGAAAATTTTATTGAACTTTTGAGTTTTGTTTCTTTATTCGAATTTCATCTTTAGCATGCACTAAGCCACCGTACAAAAAGGATTTTGGATTTTATTTGTATTTAAGATACGATAGAAATAGTAACGATTTAGCTCTCGTAGTTTGCATGAACCGGAAAATCTCATTAGACCGCAATTTACATCTTCCAAATGTTATTTTTCAAACCGCACACTCCTCCTATATACGTGGTTCTGCAGCTTGAAAATCCTTCCCTCAATTTAACTCCCCTTTTAATCCCATCTGTGCCCGAACATTCACTCAATAGTTGTGAAATATTAATTCCAAAATCGAAGGGCTTATTAAAATTATTGAAAAACGGCCTCAAATTCGTAATCCTGTTACCATTCCGTCCCAAACCGTGCGCTCGTACGTGCTATTGGCCCAGGGAATGCACCAGATGCACTCACTTCATCTTCAGCTACATCTTTTGAAGCTTTCGGACATCTTTCCCCGCAGCGCTGTGCAACGATTCTTAGCTTCCACTGCACTTGCCCGCTGCACCAGCTAACTTCATACTTCATTTTCTCACAAAGCCTTCACTAGCCCGAGGGTTAGGGGCTGAAGCAGACGAGTGTACCACCTCTGGCAAACATTCGGACGACATGCTACCGCACATATATATTCGCTGCAAATAAAACTGTTTCTGATTTATTTCTTATTGCACATTGGGAATCGGATACCAGATGAAGGACGGGACGGCCAGATTAGGCAAGGTCGAAGAGGGGGGGAGGGGGGGGGGAGAATAGTGTGCACCGCCACAGAGAGATGGACAAGTTGTACGTGCCATACGGCTTGCAGTGGCACACTCGGGTGGTGGTAGCATTAGCAGCATTCAGTTCGCCTTTGGGACTTTGACTTTGGCGACTGGCGATTGCCACCGGGCGAGTGATTTAATGCGGGTTTACTTTGCACATACACTGTTTGTGTGGCTCATTCCGTATGCTGGTGTCTGTGGTGAGCTTTTATCTGGCTGCACTCGGGAAAGATGGTGCCACTTATCGTACGAAACATGGCAGTAGCACTGTGTGTGTGTGTGTACCAGTGACCGGCATCAATATTACGAAATGGTCATTTTTCAAGTTTTGTTGCTGCTACGAGATAAAGGGAAGGATGCGAACGAATGAAGCTTTTACTAAGGAAATGTTGAACGCTGCTTTGATGCTCGTTTTAGGGACGGGGTGGTCTTAAATTAGATTTGATTGATTTGGAAAATTTTCTGTTTTGGAGATTTAGTTTGCGCTTGTGAGGAGAAAAGGGAGGCAAGGGAACGTTATTTGGCAAATGTTCTTTCGAAGGAATTATGGATCCAAAGAACTGATGAGCTATCAGTTGCATGTTAAGTTATTAATTATTATTGAACTGCATGTCGAGGTACAGTAAAAGCTCTATTCGTCTCAAATTCAGCATACTTTTGATAACTTGAAACATTTTGTTCTCCATACAAATCGGTTTCGGTAGAATGTTATTTTTTAAAAAATAGTAAACTACCAGGCGTCTCCATCGCAGTGAGGCGTTACTCGAAACATGTTCAAAATTGCTTCAGAATAAATGTAGTGAGTTGAAACTCTTACAGTAGACTGTTCTTCTAAGTAAATGAAAAATATCATGAAGCTGTGATGAAAACAAGAAGGTATAAGCACTAGAGCACAAGAAAATTTTCGTAAATATAGTTTTCTATAAAAGTCTTTCGCTAAAAGTCTTCAAACAGATTGAATAAAACAAAATTTCCTGCGTAGCTTTGTTAATATACGTGAAAAAAACTATAAGAAAAAGGCCTACTTTTAAAAGGCTAATAAATGGAATACTTCTGAAAATAAGTTCGTCAAGTACTTGGCGCCTCCATCGTTTTTGAGATAAACATTTAATATTAAATTATATTTCGCTAATTCTTTGTTCTGCACGCTATTGCCTGTAAAAGAGCAAATTTAAGAATTATTTATTTATATATCATTTAGCATTAAGGGTCGGCCGTATCTTCAGTATCTTCTTGGGCTTTTTTTTTCTTTGAGGAACGGTATGCGCGTATTGCTTCACTTATTACCACGTAGTGAGGATAGTCAGTTTGAAGACCGGCGCTGATATCGCTTACAACACCGGGCCGCTCCAGCGCTTTTTGAGCTATTTTTTAGATTTACTCAAGAAATTAATTTATGCAAAATTTGAATTGATTCAGGTGATCTGCAATCAAAATGTCCTTTTCTGCCGAATTCAGTGTGACTCATGGTTTTATTCCTATTTCTGTTTTGGATCTGAATAAAACTTTGGATTTGATTTGGATTTGACAATGATTGGATTTGAGATATAAAAACTATACTGAAAAATATCATAAAATGATGGAAATTTTATCAAAGCTTTAAAAAAAACTGATAAATTCTTTTAGAGTGCTTCTAGTAGAACATTTTGCGAAAATCTCTTTCGATGTTCTGCAATAAAACAAGTCTTATCTACAAATTGCAATTCATAAGCGCACAAAATTAATAAATCTTGATTCAATCGGTGTCCTTTTGTTAAAACTCACCTGCACCATGCAAGAAGTAAGTGACATTGGGACTGCAAACACGTCTTAATTACCGAAACTGCTGTGAAGACCGCGGTACAGCAATTGATCTTATAAGTTTACCTAAGTGGTACAAGAGCAACGTTCGGGAATGGCACGATTATGTCCTCCGTCGTAAACTGCAACCGAAAGTGTAAAGTCACTATGGCTAAAGGAAGGAGAAGAAGGAGGACTTGTGAGAGAATCGTAAGCGGTGGAAGGTAAAAAATGCTCATTCATTCATCTTTTTCACCGCTTTATCGCCTTTACCTCCACCATCATCCGCCTTACATATCCATCATCGTTATTTGTTTAGATTTGTCTAGAACCGGCTTCGAAGCTCCGAAAGGCAAGATTTTCGCCCGGAGTGCTTTCGGCCGCAGCACAAAAAGCCACTCCAGCGGTGTGGAAAATGAGCTAATTTTCGGTGAGTGAAAAATAGGTTAACTTCTGCATTTTCTCGCTGCATTCCCTGCGTTTCCCTTTCCCTGCAAGGTGAGCAATTTTTCTTCACCGTACAGCAAAAACGAGCGCACGAAGTGCAACAAGCGACCGACCAACGTTGACGGTGCGCAAAGTGTTGCGTTTTGTTGTTGTTATTGCTGCCATGGTGCAAACATTGTTGCAAATTCCAATCGTTGCACGACGAACTATCGTACCTGCACTGCTGCACACTTGGACCGAGCCCCCGGACTCTAGGACCGGTACCGCGGCGTTCCTACTCGATTGGAGGAAGGCTTAAATGAGGTGAACGTGTTAGAGTTGCGTCTGAGTGATTTCTACGATCGTGGTGCAATTTAATGGCTGCACAGTGGAACTTTGCTATGTGGAGTAAGCTCGAATATGGTGCAAAAATCAAGAATATATTCACATTTGAGTAATTTGAAATTATGATTTTGAATTTAGCTTTCTAACTTCTTAAAAAATGGTTTACTTAAAAGTAAAAATTTATTTGACTTAAACTAACCGTTTGCATCAGCCCAAAATTCTTCAAGCTGCTGGTTTATGATCCGCAAACCAACGTAGCCTCGAACTACCTAACGTTCCATACAACATGGGTTTGGGCCGAAACAGGCAGGCCTTCAGGTCGATGCCGTCTACACGGACATTCACGTAGCATTCGATAATGTCCCACACTACTTGCTACTCACCAAGCTTCACACCCTCTTACTTGCCAACAGCGGACCTGAATAAGACCTTAGTGTTCGATCATATCGCGTGAAGATCCACGCCTCTTCAGAATAACTTCACTGAAGCTACTTCGGCTAACTGTTCTTTGAGCTATAAATTTATGACGTGACTATTGTATTTCCACCGGACAGCATTTGCTCTATGCTGATGATGCTAAATTGTACCTGGCGATCCGTAACCACGCTCACCAGCTGCATCTTCAGCCCATTTTGTGGACATTCCAGTCCTGTTGTTTCAAGAACAGGTTGGAGCTCTGTGTTGGGAAGTGTGCTGTTATGATATTCGATAGGAAACGCTCCCCTTCGATTATTCGTTGTACGGGTCAGTCCTTGAACCAGTCACCAGGGATAATCAGCTGATGCGCCTGATGAAGCACCTAGCACGTGGTCTCGAAGATCCGCTCTTGATTAAGACACTGTACTGCTCCTTACTGTGGCTGTGTTGCGCATCAGTGTGGTGTGGCTGCGCAAATCAATCCGGTTTGCTGTGTGCTCCTGGGAGTAGCGGATCAAGCTGTCTAGAGGCCCTAGACGGAATGGATATCAAGGCCCATCAAGATCAAAAGTGTTGACCGTGAGAAGAGGGGATATCTGTCCAGAGAAGCCCTCTGACCGCTGAGGCCTCTGGTGGCCGCCAACTCTGCCCATAGGTTTACCCGCCACTGGCGCTAGAAGATCTCAAGTGGATTATAATGGTCGCAGCGCGCTATTGGGTATCTAATCCTTTAAACAGCGTAACTGTAACGCTCAGAGACTGTGTATGGCAGAAATTGTTGACCACTTGATCGACTCGCCGATACTACTTTCCATGACTTAAACTATACGACCTGACGATATAGCTCTGTGTTAGATCTTTACTCGACGTTAGTGATGGGTACTTCGGAGCGCAACAACGGCTCCGTAACCGGCTCCGACCCAACGGTTTCAATCCGTGGCCGGCTCAGCATCCATGGTCCCGCACTTACGGCTCGAAACCCATTAGAACCGGTTCCACCCGTCTCCGGAACCTTTCTGAACCGCTTTCGGCTCCGGAGCCGTTTTTCCCACCAATACTGGATGTAGAGTAACGTCGTACCCTCTGATGAGGGATCAGAGGAAAGAAGTTTCATTCCTCTGATCCCTTTCTAGTTTTGTGTCGAAAATTCAATGCTGATTGTGATTGTTTTGACGTACAAGTCGCGTGTTGTGTTTTTAAATTGTATCCGTCCTCTGCATCCTGCCATACATGCATTGTCAACACTGACAAACACCAACAGAACCATTTCTCCTTAGTTAGGACTGACTATACAATTATGTGGTATCATCAAGTTTAGTAAGTCATTCGATGGTCGGCGTGACCTGGTAGGTCTAAAGCGAAGGAGAAAAATATGTTTCGAGATCTGAACTTCGAGGAGCCATTTATGGTCCGTTTGATTTTATAAACAAATAAGCAACTAAATAAATGCCAAAAATTGTACCAGTGTGCTTGCATTTTAATCCAACCCAATGTCAAACCTGCTCACCGTTTGCTGCTAAGTTTGATACCAGCATAACAAGCACAGTGCCTAACTTGAGCTCAGCATGCAGCGAAAGCATAGTACCATTTCCTGCTTCTACTCCTGCACTGGGCTGGCTGACTTCCGGACGTGACGCATCTACGCGAAACTTCCAAATCATGGCCACATTCCTCCCACCGCCCCCCCCCCCCCCATCTCCCCCACGTTTAAAAAGGCAGCAACTCTGGCCGCCGGCGGCAAGATTAATTACTGTCATAATTTGAGTGGCTTTTTCCGTTTTTCGGCGACAAACCTTCCGCGGTGTGTGTCCCTTGTGTACCTTCGACCTCTTCGTGCCACCACAAATTGGCACTCATGCATCATCGTCAAAACTCGCCGAATGCGTGATGTGAGCCGCGAAGAGAAGGACGCGATTTTGGCGCGTACGGAAGTTTCATTGCCGCAAAGTGCCGATGGGTGAATTCTATCCATCCTCGTGACGGCGTTGATCGAGTTTGAATTGCAGTAGAGGGTGAAAGGGAGCGAGAAAGAGGGAAGGGAATGGTGTGGTGGACGGGTGTAAATTGGGAAAATTCATCTTCGACACCAGGCCATTAGCGTGCATTGACATCGAGCTTCTTTCGGCAGTTGATCGTGTGGTGCTACTTTCAAAACCGCGGATTGAAATGTTTGACAGTGTTGCGTAGTTGATATCAAACATCAAATGTGTTTTATTGGACGCAATAATTTCTAGAAAGTGCTTGAAGTTATTAAGTGCATGATACGGCACGACCGTATAAAAGAAAGTTTATTTTCGCATTTTAGTTGCGCAGATATTAGCAGTGTGGTATATTCTATTGCTTTATTGATTGATTTATTTTATTTAGCAAAAAAAAATGCAATTCACTTACGTGGAGAGACTTATTCTCTGTGGAGTTTAACTATTTCTTTGAGTGTAGTTCTGTCATCGACACGCAATATCCTGTTTCTAGTGATGATCTTATACTATTTTCAAGCCGAAATAAACAGGCGACCGGATCATCCAAGCATCTTTCAACTCTATAAGCGATCATTAGCCGTCGAACTACATTTTAGATGCTGACTTATAACTCTTGGCACCACAAAACAATATAAAAAAATATACTAACTTCACGATTACTATTGTTTGAAATTATTTTGAAAAAAACTGTTATTGTATACCTTTAGGACTGTTCCTGACTTATCTAAATAAAAATCCGTCTAACATTTAAAGACTGTTTTAAAAGCATTTGTTTAGCATGTTTTTGTATTTCTGTTGAATAATTACTGATTGGATTATTTGCATATTTTTAACACCAATTATAACACAATTTATTTCTTTCTTAAAGTTTCTAATAAAATAGCAGCTTATTAAAACATATTTTTAAGCCTTCTCCACTAAGAGCTGTCTAGCAACACAAAAATAGGCACACGTTTTCCATCATTTGCCCATCCAATTATCCATCAACCGGGTGTCAAACCGGGAACGACCTCATTCGGCGTAAAAGTGCTGTTTATTTTGATGATTCAATCCTTTCCCAAAATACTTCCCAGTGCATCAGAAAGGCACTCCCCACTTAGCAGAATCCCGGAAGTCAAAGACAAATCCTTCCGCCTTTGGCCGTGTACAAAGACAAGCGGCTCAATGGAAGCGGTTCCGTGCGATTGACGTAAGCCATCGCCTATTGTTTACCTTTTCGTTACATCGCAATACAAACGGCGAACACGAATGTGAAGTGTGATTGTTTCACTGTAACTCACTTACGATTGTTTCCGCTTCCTGGCGATCGAAGAGAAAGCATGAGCATTAAACAATTCAATTTATGACATTGGCGGTGAACGAGATTTTTGGAAAGCATTGAAAGGAAGAAACAGTTGCTGACGAAAGTGTTTGCTGACAAACGTGTTCAAATATTGTTTCGATTTGCAGTGACACATTTGCCTTACTTCCGCTTAGAAAATAGACGAGAGTGAAGCTGACGGAAGTGAGATTGTTCCGCACGGCTTGAAATGGAGGATTGTTTGCTTTTAATATTAAGGAAGGTTAGTAGAAACTCATCTATGTATGTAGAAAATATTACAACACGTTGCAAGTCACAATGCTTGGCGGTGTAATAAAAGCTCACTGAAAGCCCCTCCCTGGATGTTGTGCCTATGTTATTAGCCATCTTTACAAGAAGTAATGTGACATGGACACAGCACATGGCAAAAGGCTGCAGCTCGTAACATGTATTAATGTATCTCAACCATCTTGTGAAAGGACTCGTAGCAACATACAACATCATCAGCAACATACACTCATCTACTCCATCAAATAATCCCCACTGAATGCAAGGTTTTCCCCACAACACAAGAGATCAGCTTCATAAGGCGCCTTTCCCCCCGAACTCTAAAATGGTTATTTCCTCCTAGAAGTGCAAGAAGTAACTACAACAAGGGACACTTCATCGCCGGTGATCGTATTATAACGCTGGCTAGGCGAGATTTTCATAATTAATTATTATCTCCCGGTGACCATCGACCATCGGGAAGGATGCATCGTCATCTTATTCGCTTTTGCATCCAACCCCAGCCGAGAGGCCTTGTTCCGATCGTTACCCGTTCGGCTTCCGGTTTGGTGGCTTCTGATTTCCGCTCTACTGCTGAGCTGGGGCTGGGTTCTTTTTGCATTGGCGCTTTCATCCGCTACAACAATCATCATTACTATCGCCGTTAATGATGTACTGATGATGGTTTCCAACTTTGCTAACGAGAGTACCGGCCCACTGTTGGCCTTTGGCTAGCACACCAGGCACACAATAGTTCGTCTGGTGGCCACACATCAGCGAAGATGTCCTTACTGCCATATTGCAAGTGAAGAACGAACGTACGCTATGGCGTGTGAGAATGAGATTTTCTGTTTTCAGTGTTGGGCCGGTGGAGGAGCGTTCCCCGATGCTCGACCCGGTTATCTTATCAACAGTGTCCCGGACACTTGATTTACGTACACTCGAGGGAGTAAAGCCGGGAGAGAATGTTGCATCCTGCGAAGGCGCATTGTTTTCGATTTATGGCATTTGACCGCACACAAACACACACACACGCCCGCAAGTAGAGCGCCGGTACGATGTGATTGCACCGGGCTCAAGTCCTTACGGGATTGTGTCTAGACTTCTCGCGTAAGTGTTACCGTTTGCAAGGTCCCACAGCCGATTATCAGGCAGCATAACAAAATGTACGTGTTTTATGAGATATTTAGAATACGGAGGAGTGTGTGTGTGTTTGTGGGTATGTGTGAGAGAAATAGATAGTCCTCTTGACATGCTTGGTAGTAAACTGTAAATAAGCTGTTAAGAAAGACCCTAAAACAAGATATGGTTACCTTTTTGTACATCGAATTGCATACATTTAGGAAACAGATCTCAAGTGATCTAAATTATTGCTTTTTCCTTATTATAACCTTACTTTAAGCTTTATTGCCACACTAAAAGAGACTGTCAAGAGGGAAATATGTTCCAGCTGGATGGAAAAATATGAAAAGCGAAAAGTTTATTTACGAGCTCAATGTTCATCGGGCAAGAAATACAATTCCAGCACGCAAGTAGTTGTTTACTATATTTGCATAGGAAAGCTGAACAAATAGACGATTATTTTGAGGGCAGACAATCACACAAATCTCCTCTGGGGCGAAGAGCCGAATACACACGATAGTTGAACATTAATTAACTCGCAAAAGTACTTCATTTATCGGTACGGAATGGAAATAGAGAGTTCTATTAATTTCTTTCTACTCAACAATCCACACCACGCAGACGGAGCGGTATTTCACTACAAATTGAAAATACGAGTACGAGAAGACTCGTTGAACCTTGCCGGTTCGACAGACTTCAACTTTCCTGGTGCGGTACCAACTGTCATCCAATCGTACGGATGACTGACTTTTATTGGACACCTTCCAAACTAGTCGGGTCAGATGCTTTTCGGGATTGCTGCGCGTTCAAAGTTGCTTTGCAAAAGACAAACCCGTGTGCTGGCCGGTCCATTCGAACGGTGGCCACATGCCGTACAAGGTAAACTACCCTTGCTAACTCGGCCTGCACTATTTGCATAACCTCACACATGTAAATTTCCGTCCCAATATAGCCCCGTTCGCAACACTCTCCTCACACAACGATAAGAAAATTAGGAAACACCTAGCCCATCACCACCACCAAGGTGCACGAGATTGCTGCCGTTCTAATGCTCTCGTCCCAAGCTGATCTCCAACTCGAGGCACTTGCGAGATGCGCCACCGTTTATGGGGGGGAAATGGTTTTCACTTCCTGTCACGGTCATTTGCTACCGAGCGTCACAGTACAATCGGAACGACCACCGAATATCTGACCGGTTCCCGAAATCGCTGCACCAAAAACCGTGAGCTGCCACAAAATTTCCCACATAACAAATTCTTGGCTTTTGCGGTCGCACCGAAACGGGTTTCGTCAATTCAACTTTCACTACACCTCGGTACACTATCCTGGCCTTGTCACAACACTGGCCATTTACACAAGCCGGTAGCGCAACCGAGCGCAAACACAGCGTACTTGGTGCTAAACGTTACGTGCGAACTGTCACGAAACTATTCTAATTTATGCAAATCGAATTTTATTATTCCAATCGGACGCTCGCTGGCCAAGACCGTCGGAGAGGTGGAAGTTTATCCAAGTACCTTAGGATGGTTTCCGTGACAGGTTACAACACTCTGGAATCACACTTTCTCCCACCTGGGCTGAGGGTTTGCACGGGTGACAGCGTGGGTGAGTGTAGTGTGAAAACAATTTATGGAACATTTACATCATCACTTTCTATGTTTGACATGATTTTAAATGAAAGGACAGCGCAAGAGTTCAGCGTGGGGGCGACGGGCCCGAACATCTTATCCTCAAAGTCCATAAACCATTGTTTAGTTAAAAGTTTTTGATTTGGAAATGAAAATTTAATATGCAATTTGTGGAAACAAAGCACATATCAAGAGATCTTTTGCAAGCAATCATGTGGTAAGTGTATTGTATAGCGTGGAAAAATCTGTTTGTCTTTAGTTCGGCATGGACTGTTTGACTGTAGTTGTCTCTTACTTTGGTTATTTAGAATTTATTACTTCAAGTCAAAATTTAAACCTTAGCTCAGGAGTGTATTGGTTTATTCAGTAGTTCACTAGCCTTTGTGGAAGTTATAGCACACTTTTACAATTAATATGTGAATGGATTTAATTTAAATTCTCTGTACTGCTTTCCGTTCCGTAGAATGCGCCTAAAGGTATGTAATACAATATTTAAACACGGACAGTTGCCTCACGCACTTCATGAAGTTCTCAAGAAGCTTTCGCTTTTCAGCGTAAAGCACCATTGTCATTACACATTTTTGCTATTAGTGAAACTGAAAACGGCAAACGAAAATTACTTATAACTTCCATTTCGGTTCAAACTATTTGTTTGTTCTTGGTACTTGGAAGCGAAATCGGAAATGCTAGCATATTTAGTGGTATTTTTGTTAAACAGTCATAGAGTTAAGGTATTTCAGATAATTCAATAATGATTATTCATGATTAAAACCATAGCCAAGTTAATTTTGATATTCATTATTTTTATTTATGGATATTGCAAAACATGTAACAAGTGGAAGGAGCTAACTTCCACCGATTTGACCTTCTATTCATGAGGATCTTAAGAGATCCTAGCGGGACAAAACGATACTAATACTTTGCTCTTTTCTTCCTTAACATAGTGTATTATTAACGATAAGTTCGAGTGTAAGCTATATTAATAAATGGAAGGAAATTCATTGTTTTTATTATGGTGGCGTTGATTTCTCTTGTATGAGAATTGGTATAAAATTCCAATCGGAACGTTCCCTCATTCGCAAGTTTGGTGAACGTCAACAAGCAAACAAGAACTACTATTGATTAATTTGGTTTATTTTCCTTTATGTATTTGTGCTATGCTTTTCGGAGCTGGTATTTTGCGATCTTAATTTTTTGCTAAACAAATTCTGGCCAAACACTTCTCAATACTTAATAGATTGTGTGGGCGATCTACCATGAGAAATATCTCAAATTTTGTTTTGAACTGATCTTTTGGTCTCAGACAATCAAACGGATGCTACTTACACAGTCTGCCAGGCAGTTTTCCATCAGATGGATTTTCTTAATTATCCAAGCGGACATCCTGATGATCCGATAATTCATTGTGTTTTATTAACGACGTTTTTTCCTGATTCATCCAGATAATTTTCATCAGCTTAGTTTTGCCGATGACCTCGAAATATTCCTTCCAATTTTTCGCTCATTTGACTATACTTCCAATGCAACACAAATTTTCTCTCCTCTTAGTGTTCAGCGAACTTCCTTACCATATTTATTCCTAAATGTATTGTGCTATTTCCTTCTCATGGTCGTCTCAACGCTTACACGTAACACGTCTATTCGTGATTTCCGTGTTTGATGTTCGATCGAATGATACAAAGATGATTTTTAACTATCAATCTCTGAACATTTAAAACTCGCCAGGTAGGACACTTGACCTTGATCAAACGAATCACCTACCTGAAGTCTGATCCGTCTTGCCTAGAAGTCCTATCTTGGAATATGCCAGTGTTACTTGGAATCCGTCTGGTGTCACCATAGTAGTTCGAATTGAGAGGGTCCCAAAACATTTGAGGCCTTTGAAAAAAATTTGAAATTTGAAATTTGAGTTCAAGCGTGGGGCTCAAGTAACTTCCACAGCTAGTTTGCTGCTTGGTTATTCGAAATTCCCATTTCACTACCCGCCATAAGCGCTACGGTATCGATGATCCACTCCTTGCTTATTTTCACCAGTTTACTAGCTCTGCTGACGTTGCTGACCCATCTACTTTCCATGCCCTTGTGATCTTTCCGTTTCCGTTATTCATCCTTCAAGCAGGAACTGATATATTATTATCAACCTTCAATGCCTGGTAAATCGCTTCTATTATTTTCCTTTTGTTAATGTAACTTTTTCCGTTGCGTTTTTCCCCTGCTCAGTAATTCTTTTTCAATCTCTTGAGTTTTACCTTGTCCTGAATTAGCTTAGTGGTTTGCTTTCGGTCTAAAGGACAATGTTTTCAGTCCGCCCGGAGTAATAGTATCAACAACGATACTAATGAATGAATGAAATATATTTGTAAAAATCTTCTTCTCTTGTCTCTTGTCCAAACAACCTCAGAGATCATAGCGGCCATCTGATGGTTATGTAGTTAGATACTTCATCATATCATGTAGTTTAATAGTCAGTCCTCGCCATGTGGGAACGATCCAGGTGAAATTCGAATGCCACATAGTTACAAAAACACTTTTTTTTTTCAACAAATTTATCTGTAACCCTAACTGTGTATCACAAAACCTGATTGATTAGCGTAATCATTGTTATGAAATTGAATTTTTTATCCTTTATTTAACATCTTAAGTACTCAAGCTGAAAAAAATATCATACGCCCAAATGTATGCAATTATAAAGCAATTGATGTTGATTGTCCACTTCACAAGTCTTGTTGTCAATTTTGCTTCCCAATGGAAAAAAAAGTTGTTACAAATGCAATATGAACTGTACCTTAGTCCCCTGTGATGTGGAAATTCGTGGAAATGTTATCGAATATTAATTATTAAATATTGTTACCGTACAGTAGGAACAGGACTTCTAATAGTCAACCCCACCACAGCCAGTAATCGATCAATCCCTTAGGTAACAATGCAAACCAATAAACCAATCCTCCGAACAACCATTAATCGCATCGTGCCCGTGGTTTATCCTGTCAGCAAGCCACCGTTTTCCTTTGGCGCACGTTTATAAAGCACAGAAATAAAAGCTCCCGTTAGCGAATTTGTTGCACATTGACTGTACTCATTCATCGTTACCAAACAAACAAATACACAAGCACACACATACCACCAACACCAACGCACAAAGAGTCACACATTTCATCGCGGTGGTCAGTGGCGTTTAATTAAAACTGTCCCTTTTAATTCACATCCGGCAACCAAAGTCCTTACATACGCACGTTCATCTGAAGTACTGTTCAACGGTCATCGGAAGCTTTGCGCCGCAAGACACACATTCACACACACACACACGCACTCAGGACACCCGTTTTTCTGGGACAGGTGGTGGCGCAGACAACTAGAGCGGATGTAATGAAATTTGTACTATCACTGTTCGAAATTAATGGGCCGCAAGAAGCGCGAATTTATTTTCCATTCAGAGCGTTAAATTGAGTGAAAATTGGGAGCGAATGCTGCCGCTGCTGCTCGTTTTGCGTACACCGCCGATTATGGGTTCGGTTTGATCGAAGTTCCCCACCCCACCTTTGGCTGGCGACAGGGGTCCATTCCACCCCGACAGGCCCAGTTCAATGGCCGGTTGAATGTTTAGCAAAACTGTTACCGCCTGGTTCTCTGCATTAAAGGATGTGCTGTGTGCTTTTGCAGTACGGCGCACCACGGCGCAAGAGTTTAGAAAAGATTGATTTGCGAGGTAAATTAATTACAAGTTCACTTCCACCTCAATGGGACGGTACATTATGTTGGGTGGTTGTTTTGAAAGGTTTGTTCATTTAGACAGAGAAAGATGAGAAAACTGGGTGGGAAATGGAGTGAGGCTCGCAATTTTGTAAATGAGTTTAGTTTTTGTTCCACTAAGTTGCACTTTCTTGCAAACTAAGGCAAATGACACGAGCTTTATTTCTTAGAAATGAACTACATCCAACAATAGAACTCGAGATAAACAACTATGCCTACAAACAAACATATAATATTCAGATTAATTGAAGTCTAACAGCTTCTACTTATTTTTAATTTCACAAAAGTACTTTTGAAAAATTATTCTTATTTAAGTACTGTTATAACAAAGCTGATCGCGAACTAATAACAAATTTCTCCGTTGGATGTTTGCCTCCCCGAAAAGGCATCTCTTTACTCTTTGATATGTAACAATTTGCATTTAAACGGTTAATTCAATGTCCATTATTAGCTAATATGCAAACTTCTTCATAAGATTTTAAAGCGGCTAAAGAACCTCCGGTCGTTGGTATCATGACGCTTGACTGCTCAATGGCTGTTTGTTGGCTGTGGTGATTAGAGAAATAAATGTACCAGCTCTACTTGCTTCCGTGATCCTTTTTGCGTCGTCTAGGTGTTTAAGGCCGCAGGAAACATTATCGAACAGCTCTAAGGGAATTTCAGATACACTAAATGAAATGTTTAAAGTCCATGTATAAATTTTGATATATCCTAGTCCACGTTTCGTGAGCGCCTTTTGTATGCATCAATCATAGTTTTTTTTTTACCAAACAATCGGACAGTTAATTAACAACAAATATTATTTTGTTTAACCCCGATGATACAGACGACAGAAGAGCCGGTCTTCACACGGCAGGACTAGGGTTCACATCCCATCCGAATCGTTACCCCGTAGTGAGGATTGACCATCCGTTGCGCCTATCCTATCCTCGATTTTTCACTAAATTACCACGACAGTACTTCGCTTTGTGCATGCGCTAAAGTTTATGAGCTTCTGGTGTGCGAACTTTTTCTTTTTCTGCATCGAGCTACATCAACGCTTGGCAGCACGGATTCGTCCCTAAGCGATCAACCAACACACAACACGCCTCTGCCACAAAACAATCCATGCCAGATCCCAACGCGGTGTACACGATCATCAAAGCTGCCTTTTGAAGCTTTCCCACACTCCCCTTTGCTGCTCGCCATACTCCAGGCGCTTGGTCACCTGCTGAGCTGGATGTGCTCTTACCTTGCCGGTCGATCATACTATGTGAAAATGGAACCCAATAAGCGCTTCTAACTGGCCTTAGCCTGCATGTCCAGTCGGGATCGCGCCAGGCAAGATCGATGTTCGACGTAGAGGATCGCTCCTGTTATCCTTTTTGACGTATGTCGTGAATTAAACGCTGTTTGTGATTATTACTAAGCATGTCGCGTGCCCCGTATTCGACAACGTGGTTAGTTATTGGTTTATTATGCCATTCGAGGTGAAATCCTGCTTTAAATATTTAAAGCCTCTTTTTATGTCAACAAGAATGTGACAACTCACTGATAGCTGTAGTCCATGACTCCTGGTTTGATTTATTTAAGCTGGTCCATAGTGCATGCTTCGGCGAACCCGTTGCACCACCTCTGTACACTACACCAATAGCTATGAAGATAAACGGACAGCATCGCCATCACCAGACCAGCCTCTTTGACGCGGGTTATACCTCTGTCTCCTGGTGTGCAGTAGAGGAAAAGTTTAAAGTCTATTATGAAACCCTGTCAGCAATTTTAACAACAAGGTTGGTTATGTCGAGACTGGTTAACTGTTCAGTTGTTAGGTTTCCCAAAACAAAGTTTCGCATCGATCGTGTCAAGCAGGTTCAGAAGGTGCTTCATCAGGTTTATTTTCCGAAGATACTCCAGTGATCATTTTTCTGACCTGCCCGATTTTAAATCCAGATACGAGATCGTCTCAGTAGAAGCTCGTCTCGTAGAAGCTCGTCTCACGACCGCTCAATTGCCTTTTTTTTTTTGCTTCCCTTAACATCCCCACTCGTCTACTCCGTTCTTGTCCTGTCATCATCATCGCTACGTCGCGCACTCCGGTTCGTAACCATAATTTCAATCAAATTTCTTTCCTCTAATTTTTGGCATAGTCTAGAAGCGCGTGTAAAATAGACTTTCAATGTATCCTAAATCCACACGTTTATTGTGGTAAAATTAATGCGGTTTTAGATGTCTTACATTCCAAGAGCGAGAAAAAAGAAACCAACCGGTAGAAGAAAGAATACATTATGTTTACAAACTATACCAATGTCACCTGAATCGACTAGAATCAACCATAAAGGGAGTGGAATCGACTGAAAGAACAACAACAACAAAAACGCTAGGTGACTCGCCGAGAAAGTTTCGCGTTTAAATTTACATCACGGAAGCAGGTGTAGGAAATAGCGAGGAAACCGCGTAAAGAAAAACTACCGACATGAGGTCAATGGTGGAGCGGTGGCGAGCGAGCGAGACACCGAATGATGCAATCAAACGAGAAACATGCACTCCTAGGCAAAAGTTTTCCATTTTCCCTACTCAAACACTACGTGGCGGCAGCAGCATTTGGGCCATTTTCAACCATTCGCCATATCAAAAGCATTCTCAACACAGGTAAGTATTTGCGTATTTCATACCGAGATCCCTAACAATTCCCTCCTCACTTTCCCAATTCCGTTTCCCCTCCTTACATGTGACGATTTTTCCCACGAATG
The DNA here is from genome assembly GCF_943734695.1 of Anopheles maculipalpis. Taxonomy (NCBI): domain Eukaryota; kingdom Metazoa; phylum Arthropoda; class Insecta; order Diptera; family Culicidae; genus Anopheles; species Anopheles maculipalpis. Next base: position 35,156,629 of record NC_064872.1, read on the forward strand.
TCCAAAATAAATGCCGACACGGACACGGACCATTGCAAGAAGATGCACAGGTGCCGGACGGTAGCGCATAAAAAGGTGGAGGAAAAAGCGTGCAAAGAAACTCGGACCTACACAATGCAATCACACACCGTTTGTGGAGAGGGAGAATACCTACCCGTGGCGCAACAGCACACAGAAGGATATACCTTTGCCTTTGGGATTCGACTCCACCGCGAGCAAAAGGCTGCATCGTGGAAAGGTGGACTGGTGGCGCAAAACTTTCCCAACTAATGCATTTCCATGCTTCTATTCATGCCTTTGTTTGATCCAAACCGGGCGACGTCTCCATTCAGTCGAAGCCCGATGGGGTGGGTCCACTACACCAGCCTCCACAACGAACGCCACGTTGTCCTTTCGCCGGTAGGATTTCTTCGCATTCCTTCTTTGTCTTCGTTTTCAACTGTTTTTATTGCGCGCCCTCTTGTGTCCGCGAGTGTGGGTATGTGAAAAAGTTTTCCTTCTTTTCTCCCGCCACACAAAAAGGGGGGGGGGGGGGGAGGGGGGGGGGTATGAGGGAGTGACAAGAGCCAAGAACATTCGTATCACTCCACACACTTTGCTCCACACTTTGTGGCCGGGTTCAGTGAAAAAACCGGAACTATGTTTTAATGTTGATGGCCGGATTCCTTTTGATGGTTAGTTTTAAATTGCTTCCTTTATGATGCCGAGCGGATGACTGTGAGGCCGTGTCTACGTGTGTGTGTGTGTGTGTGTGTGTGTGTGTGTGTGTGCGCGCGCTTAAGAGTGGTTTTTGTATAAACTCTAACCCAGCAGTACCACCACCCCTGTCGAGGATCTAAAGTCAGTGCGAATACGTTGGTACGGCAAATAAAATCATTACATGAGTTGTCCCACCGGGGCCACCAGGTCCACCCATTTGCTAACCCATTTATTTATTTTCCAAGGGTCAAAAGGATATTCTTTGGGATAGAAGATTACAGCAAATGAAAAAAAAAGGAAAAGAAAGTATAAGTTGCGCGAGTTCGTCCGGGCAATCCCATTTCCGGTGACATTTGGCACTGGCTCAAATGCTGTCGAATAATTAATTGATTTTCTTTCAGATGGCACTTTGATGGGGTCGTTTCGACGATGCTTCCCGTTCGGTTTCTTGCCGACCTTCCGAGATGCTTTTGTGGAGTTATGTATTTTTTCGGGATATTTTTTTTTTTTGGAACCAAAAAAAGCATTTTTTTTAATAGACCTGTAATTTGGTTTTCAATTATCTGTTTTCTGTTTTTGCTTGAAACATGTGTCTTGAAGTAGGAAGTGATAAATAGTCATTTTATCTTGATTTGTAGGCTTTTTCGTAACAAATTTGCATACAGCTTGTAAAAGGTTTATTCCTGAAGTTTCCACGATAAAAACGAATCACAACGATCAAGGGGCCGTTGGTGCATGCGACATTTGCTTCGGTCTTCTGTCGGTTACTGGGTTCCCTTGACTTAGTTTTCGACCGTAACGTTCCGGATGGGAATCAAAGTCCGATCCTATCGTGTAGTGACGCTGCTACCATCTCTACAATCGGTCTTCTCCATTACTGCAAAGAGTTTATTGGAGTTGGAGTGGGTCATTAAATTAGCTTTGGAAAAATATTTGCCTCAAGTTGCATGTTCAAATAAAAAAAGGTTAGATTTAGTTATTTCAAATATATAATCTTTTGCATACATCATTATGTGGCATAACCATTATTGACCATGGTACTGGTATAACAATAATACGCGTGGCTATAGTGGTAGCTTTTTGAGGCCACATTCGATCTCGCTGTGCTCCTCTACGTCTCGTGCCGAACGGGTCGCTGAAGAGCACATTCTTGGTGGGGCATGAGTCCGGCATCCTCATCACGTGCCCCAGCAAACGTATCCTTCCGGCTTTGACTACCGTCAGGGTATCAGCACCGCCAAACAGCTCAGCTAGCTCGTAGTTCATTCTCCTTCGCGACCCTCCCTGCTCGCACTCACCACCAAAGATAGTCCTTAACACCCGCCGTTCGAAAATGGTGAGTGCATTGGCGTCCTCCGTCAGGATAGTCCAAGACTCGTACCCGTAGAGGACTACCGGATGTATTAAGGTGCGGTAAATCGTGCATTTCGTGTGTTGTTAAAGTCTTCTGAATAGCAGGAATTTGTAGATTCCGTAGTAAGCACGATTCGCTTGAACAATGCGCCTTCGGATTTCGCTGCTAACGTTGTTGTCCGAAGTCCGACGATACGATCGTACCAAGGTAGCAGAACTCCTCTACCACCTCGAGATCGCCGCCATCAACTAATACTCTGCTTCCGAGTCGGGCTCTATCACGGTCAGAGTCTCCGATAAGCAGGTATTTTGTTTTCGTCGCATTGATGCTCAATCCAATTTATTAGCCTCGTGGTTCAGTCGGGTGTACGCCTCGCATACCGTCACAGTTGTACGTCCGATGATGTCGATGTCATCCGCGAAGTCAAGGAATTTGATAGATCGGGTGAAAATCATGCCCTGGGATGTCGAAACCACGCTTCGCATCGCACCCTCCAGAGCGATGTTGAACAACAAACAGGAGAGTCCGTCCCCTTGCCTCAGACCTCGGTGAGATTCGAACGATTCCGACAGCATGCTCGAAACTCTAACCTTGCACTGCAACCCGTCCATAGTGGCCTTTAGCAGCCGTATCAGCTTCCTAGGGATCCGATGGCGGAAATCCTCTCCGGATCTTGAACAGTTCGGCCACCAGCTGGCCCATCGCTGCCAGCAGATTTGTTGCATTTCAGCTGGTTGATGGCACTGATGACTTCGTCCAGGGATGGCGGGAGTACCTCGTCATCGTCATGCAGGCTGTCGTAGCTCTGCACTCCTCTGCTTCCTGCGCCTAGTTCAGTGCCTCCTGCATCTGCTCCGTTAAGGCGTCTGTCGAAGTAGCACTTCCACCTGTTGATCACCTCTCGTTCGTTCGATAGAATATCTCCTTCCTGCGGCACATAGCGATCATGGGAGTAAAACCGCCCCGTGCCGCATTCAATATCCTATAGAACTTGCGAGTTTCCCCCGACTGGTATAACTGCTGTATCAGTTGATCGTTCGACTCTTCGAAGCTACGCTTCTTGTCCTGGAAGAGCCGGATCTGCTGCCTCCTCAGTCATCTGTAGTGTTCCACGTTCTGCCGGATCTCGGGCTGGAGCATGCGGGTACGCGCTGCGTTCTTCTTGGATACAGCTTTCCTGCACTCATCATCAAAACATTCCTTCCTCTGGATACGTGTCATGCGTCTAATTGTTCACTCGGCTGTGTTGACTGTGCTGTTTTTATAAATAAAAACTTTATTATATATGTCCTCTTAATTTAACATTCGCATATTTAAAACAATAAAAATAAATAAATAAAATATCGAATGCACTAGCTTCAAAATCGGATATTACGAAGGACTCATTGTTTCGTACATCTCGGAATGTCTCTACTCGACGTCGGTCTGCTACCTCTTCTTTTTATGCGTTGACAAACACCATCGTAAAGTTCTTGCCCTCAATTTGTGGCTTATTTATCGTTCACACCTAATAACTTAATTCTGTGGTCAGTAGAGCACGGAGGTCTCTTGGCCTTATTAAACACGTAACTCGGGATTTTTTCGACCCATTATGTTTATGGGCACTTCGCTGCTCATTCGTCAGATCACTGTAGGAGTATTGCTCGGTTATTGCTTACTCCACTGCTAAAGTGCATATCCGACGCATTGAGCAAGTGCATAGATTCTTTTCCAGCTTTACTACACTCAAGCTACTTGGAGCTCCTCTCTATGAGTGCAGACGTCTTCTGCTTGGTCTCGATACTATGGAAGATCGGTGCTCTTTCTACCTAGTTTCCTTCATTGACTCCCATTATCTGAACTGCATGGATGCTCCAACGCTCTTGCCCTCGTTCCTTTTCTAATTCGCTTCCCGTTCCTTTCGTGTTCACATTCCTTTTTGCATCCCTGCCAGACGCACTGCAGCATGGCCGAAATGACCCTCTACTTTGTGCCCTTTGCCATTTTAATTCGCCCTATCACGCATTTGAAATTCGCCTAACCCTTTCTTCCTTTCGTACACGACTGATTCGTTCCCTTCCTTTTTTTCATTTTTTTTCCTTTTTTCCTCTTTCCGCTAATAATCGTTCTTCAGCAAGTTCAATTGATCTATATTTTTGGTCTAATTTAAGTTTGGCTTTTTTTGACTTATGCTCCTTCTGTAAACAAATAATGATCAGGCTTTTGAGTGGCGTCACACATGGTGTTGACAAAATAAATAAATTAATTAATTATTCAAATAACAAAATAATAATAATCGGATTAATGTAAGTCAAGCTTCAGAAATTGACCGAAACTCAATCGTCCGATAACGATAACGGCTGCACGAACGAGACTGTGCGTGACTGAGGGCGACTTACTGTTCGCGAGTGACGTTGAGGACGGTTGATCTTCATTTTGTAAGTAAATTTTGTGGGCCATCAGATTTATGGAGAAAAACTCCATTAACTCTAAAAAAACTAAATAGAGAAGTGGATTCCCATACACTCACAATCCTGGGGATAATGTACCTCAATTTTTGTTCTTCCGAAATTCTGATCGAGTACGAGGGCTGACAATAAAGTAAGGTCTCCAATTTTTTTTTTCATAGAAAATGACATTTATTTACAAAAAGCGATACACCGTTGGAAAGGCCAAGGTCTTGGCTACTTTTCTACATAATCGCCATTTTTTCCAACAACTTGTGCATCCGCACGATGAACTTGTCTATGCCGGCAGAATCCCACTCTCCGTCCGCCTCGCGCAGCCAGGTGTTGACCTCTTTCTGAACCTCCGCGTCACTTTCAAAGCTGTTTCGGCACCCATCGGGCAGAAACTTTGTGATACTGCAAGTTGTTCACAAGGATATGACGGATTGTTTCGCTGCTACACACTCCTCCAAGCTTCTCTTCCAAGTCCCTAATTGTCGCACGGTGGTTTTTGAGCATTTCTGCCTCCACTGCTTGAACAATCGCATCCGAGACCGACGGTCGGCCACTGCTCTCCTCGTCGTGAACATTGAACGCCCGGAATTGAACTCGCGGCTCCACTTACGCTCGTTTTTTATGTCCATACACTTTTCCCCATAAACTTCAACTAGTTTTCAATAGGTGTCACATTTTTCGCACTCAAAAAACGTATTACAGAACGCAATTCGCACTTGGACGCTGACGCGAAGGGTACCTCCATCGTTGACGACTGCTCAGCCAAGACTGAGGGGTCGGGGAAGCCTCACCCAGCAGCAAAGTGGTAGTGGTGGATCCAAGGTACACGGCGGTGTTGCCAGTTTTCGCCTAGCGCGTGATCCGGCGAAGTTGCAGCGTTGGAGACCTTACTTTATTGTCAGCCCTCGTAATTCTTTACCTTGATGGACTGCAGAAATGATCATGATTGCACATGATTGTTGGTTGATTTGGAGGTTAATTTATTCTTCTTTTGCGTGCTTATTGAATTGTAGTTCGAATTAGTACCATGCAATATAAATGCATTTTATGACCAATCATTTCGCTACAATGTGCTTATGACACGATAAACTACGAATTTTTATTAAAAACTCATCCTTATACAGCATTCGTTCATTCGTTTCTGATCTTTCTCCCATCGCTTTTCTCCAGACAAGGGTAGTCGATGCATTTTAATGACCTTGTTAGGCCACGCTTTGGTACTCGCTTCGATCTTCTTGGTACCGAAGCTTTAATCGCTGATTGATTCTTTATTAACCCTACGGATTTCTCGCTACATGTTGACCTTTGGTTGGTTTGTCATCTGTCGTTATAATGGCTATATTTTTAGCCTTTATGCAATTGACACATGCAATTAAAACTGCTTACAATGTGGCATGGGTTTGGTATGGTAGAAAGGAAAAAAAGTTAAACAAAACAAATTAGTTTTCCATGAAATTTACTCAGCTATGCAGTATGTTTTATTATGTTCTGTAGTTTAAGGTAAATCAAAGGATGTTTGATAGTTAAGATTATGTAGAGATTATATGCAATAAACGAAACCTTTCTTATCATTTCCAAACTACAAATTGTTTTACAAAATAACACAATACTCTGAACTTACTCTTGCTACAGGCTTGCAATTGATTTAGAAAGATTTGTTAAAACATTTTCAACATTTTTCCCCACAAACAATCACTAAAGTTATTGTATGCACATGTACAAAACACAACTCAGCAATGGGAACACATTCCTTACACTTGTGTCTTTGATGTTTTTCCCTCTGCATTGGTGGATGCGTACACTACTTCCGGTTTTCCATACCCGCTTTATATCTAAAACTAAAAGACACTACACCACACGGCCATACACGGCCCGATTATGTAAGCATTCTTTCTTCAGAAAGCAACCTTCCCGGGCAGGGCTGGCTTAATCGCATCGTCCGCTCTGTCATCATGCCTTCAAACCCGTGTTGCGTGCGTGCGTCAGCTGCATGTGCCTCGCATCAATTGCAATGTAAAATATGGAATGCATCCATGCAGTATGCAGTTTCCACATTCCGGGCATCAAAATCTTGCAGCTTGTGCATTGGGGGGAAAGTTCATTAAAATGGAATTACGTGCAGCTATGTGCAGCCGGGGTTTTACTTGCTCCCCCCGAAAAAAACATAAATATGTACACACAAACACACAGCCACTCATCAACCCCCGTGTGGGGAGGATGCATATTGAGTCAAAGATTTCTCGCCCTACCGCCCGTTGGCTGGCACTTTATTCTTTTTTTGGGTATATCGTTGGTTCCTTGGAACGGACAAGGGTTAGGAAAAGATACTTTCCTCCCAGCTGCATTTGGCCAAACTCACTCACTCACACACACACACACACACACACACACACACACACACACACACACACACACGCTCACAATCTGCAATATTATACGTGAGGTGAGTCGAAAGTTAGTTGCTTCGGGCACCGTTTCAAATGAAAATCGGAAACGCTTTATTCCGCCGCCTTTCCTTTCCCAGGTTTCGTAGCCCTCCCGCCCCGTCCCTGTACTGGAGCCACTGAAACAGAACAACTTCTCGCATCGACAGGCTGGCACACTGGCAATCTTTTCCAATTCGAAATCAGTTGCTTCAAAACGCTCCGGACAAAGTTGCTGCGTTTCGTGAAGTTTCTGCTAAACCAACATTTAAAACGTGCTGCAAAAGCTCATCTCCGAGTTTAAGCTCGCCCCAAATGAAATTCCTCTTGCAAATGCACACAGAAGGAAAAAGGAGAGAGAGAGTGAGAGAGAGGGACAAAGTTGACGTTGGTGGTGATGGCGTCACTGGCGGACGGGGTTCGATGTTTAAAATTAATTGGTTGGGAAGGAAAAGTTTTCCCTTGCTTGCTAACTGGCTGAACTCGCGTGAGTTGCCTCGCCTCGGTTAACCTTGCCAGGATGGTTGGCCGGGGTCGGAAATTGGTTTCGCCGCTTATGCAGCACGGTGTGCATTAATTGAAGGGTTTATCCACGAGTTATCGCAGTGTCCTGTTCACTGTGCAGTGTATTGACGAGATATAGTTGGTGGAAATTGACCCGTCTGCATGCGCTTGCAAATGGTAATGAAGTGTCCGTTTCGGTTTCGGCCATGTGAACGATCGTAAAAGTCTGGTTGATGTAAATAATTTTGAATTATGTTACGGATACGGGGTGAAACTGTCTTTAGAAGGGGGGAAAGGAATACAATTTTGGCGCAAGCTTTAATTGCAAGCACAGCTTTCGTTAGAATAAAAACTTGAAAGTCTCATTAAATAGACAAATTGAAGAAGTTTTGTTTACTCCTTTACTTTTATGCCGCAACTCTGGGGTTTAGCCGTCTTGAAATAGTTATTTAAGCCTTGAATAGTTGAGTGTACCAGTGTGAGCAGCTTTGCATTCTGTAATTTATTTTAAAGCTATTCCTTATCTGTATTCCGTAAAGTATCCGTTCCATGCCTATCAGACGCCTGGCAAGAATCACCAGGAGCGGCATTTCGGGAGAGACATTGCGTATCAGCTTTTCTTTGGCCAGCACATTACTACACCTCAACTGATGGTTGAGATGAGCCTGTTGCTCTAAGCACTTGGAAGGTCTCCGATTCCAGCTCTGGTTAGCACCAGGCGCCAAATAGCCGTAAACGACAGGTCCTGGTATACTGCATGCTTCGCTGTGTTCACCGCATCCGAGAAGCAGGGACACAGCGGGGACGACGTGAAACTCATGCGGCATAGGTAGTTACGGTGGTATTCATGACCGAGCAGTACCTGTGACAAAAGGTACAGGTGGATGTTCGCGCGGTATAAGGCACGCTGGTGTCTTTTGGAGACAGCTAATACTGATAACAGCTATAAACCCCCTTCACTAACAGACAGATCACTACGATACCAACGAATACAGTATCTCACTCATATCACATCGTTCTGAAAGCCAACGTCGCCTTCAGAAGACACTGTCTACGGGTAAGCTCCAAGTGTCTTTGATTGCAGCGTCGATCGACTGCCATGTACCAGGCGGCTTCCTCACGTACATACGCATTAAAAACCGGCCTTTAAATTGAAATCACTACTTAAATGGCAGCTTATGCTATTCCATTGCTTTAAAAGAACTCTGTAAGCATAGATACTATATGGGGTTTTTCTACGCAATTTATTAGGCTGCTGACCAACATCTGATTAAAAAAGTAAAGAATGTGCTTGTCGTTTCCTTACTACAAACACTTCAGAATTAGTTGGTAGTCTTATCTAAGGTATGTCAAATTTATTTTAATTCGTGGGTCATATTTCGTGCCGATAAGCCATTTATTTTAAACTCTGGAGGACTAGCTACTTCTTGTTGACAGTTTATGGCTAATCGATGCAGACCTGCAATCAAACTCCGTACCAATAAGCAAATGTACTTAGTAAAAGCAAGTGTTCTTGGTCCTCGGTTGGTTCCTGAACTGTGTGGAACGTCTTGTTGGAACAGCGTATCATCTGGATTATGTAAATTCGATTAATCATGCCGTTAATTTAATAGATTTTTTTTGTTTTTATTTATTTATTTATAATTAATTATGACGGTACAGTGCCGCATTGAGATTTTTTTGTATTTATAGTATTTTTCTGTAGAATTTTAGAATTTTTTTTTATTTTGTCCAAGTTAGTTTGAGATAGCATTTTAACCTCGGTTTTGCTGTGTATCGTCGCCTCATACACCGGGCCCGGAAGTTGTTGACGAAATCTTCTTGATAGGCAAATCAGGCTGAATGTTGTGAATACATTATCATAAATCAAACCAGAAACATCTATTGCAAACATTCAGGCGTCACGCTGTTTAAAATCCTTTAAAGTAGTTTTAAAACCTTTAAAGCAGAAGCAAAACAGCATTCATACGTGAATCATTATCATCACCATCACTATTAGGATCCAAGACTAATTTCATGTTTTCGACCACGAATCGGAAACACCGGTACGATTAATTTGTCCGCATTGCAAACAAATACACTCTCCCGAACGTGTGAACGTCTTTCCAATGGTGCCCTTCACCTTATTTGTTATCAGCATTTACTCTGCTTTTATCAACCGAAAGCGTTTACTCAGCATATGATCACTTCCCACGGGATCGAACGAAAACCGATGGTACTGGCGAAAAAAAAAGCTTCGCCTTGCGAACTTCCAATCTAATAGCCGCAAAGAGAAGGAGCGAAACACCTTCAAGTCCTTATGGTTATTTGCCTCTCTTTCTCTCACCCATAAGCTCAACCGAAAGACAAACAAGATGAAAGGTTATCGCAATCAGATTCAAATAAATTTTCCTTCCTTTTCCTTAATCGTCCCTAACGGCATCCAGGGTGAACTGGAAGTGTGAGAAAAAAATGGAAGCAAATGGTCAATGGTTGGGATGGCCTTTTTGTTCGTTTGCTGCTGCCCATAGATAGGAAGATATGTAACCATGTAAGGAAAACCACCACGGTCACTCACAACGGCACAAACAAAGCTTTGCTGGCGCCACGCTGGGCCGAACGGACACATTTGTTTGTCTGCTCTCCTTGGAGGTCGCTTTCAAGGACCTGAAGTGCACACAACCTCCTGTTATGGGTGTGTTTGAAGGCCAGTCCTAAAGGTGAAATCTGGTGGAAGCCACGGGGGACTAGATTCTACGTGTGTTATTTTTGTTGTTGTTCGCTAGCTTGGGACAGAACGCTTCGAACGCTTTTTTGTGCGTTCTCCTTCAACGAATCTATCGCTTTGACGCCTAGAACGAATGTATCCAACCAACCGTAACGGTGACTGTTCGTTTGCTTTTGGCGTACTTTCTGAAGCTTGCTTCTTGTTGACTTTTACCCCCACCCCCATCTTGAGGATAATTCGAGGGGAGGCCAGATCAAACCCCCCCAAAAAGGAGCATTGGGAACTAATGGAAGAGCGTCATAGGAACAAAAAAGAAAACACGAAAGCGAAAAGGAGAAAAATCCCACGCTCGAGCGCCACACGGTGTAACGCGGAAGTGTAGAAATTTATCAGTGTCGGAATTTTCTGGCCAGTAACTCAATTTATGCTTATTTATTTACGACGAAGAGATTTACGCTCGTTGACTTTTTCTCGATTTCTTTTTCTGTGCCGTGCCGTGAGTTTGTGGCACCAAAAAAAAACAGATCTCTTGCAGGAATGTTTTAGGTGTTTGAATAACTTTTTGCTTCGGAATTGGTTGGTCTATGAGCAAGCTCTTGTCTTTGCGATAGTGTTTTTACAAGACACGATGCAATCTTGTAGATAAGAGTCCGTACAAATGTGCCATTGTTTTATCAATAGTACAAGAGCTAAAGAGTGGCTTGGTGCTTGTTAGTTGTGGTAAGGGTTTTGAAAGCCAATGCGTTTTTTTCGCCTAACTATGGACAGTGCTTTTATGTGTAACCTCAAATTTATTAAAATAAAGCACTCGGTGAGTTGTCTTATAAAATTATCTAGACGGTTTTTGATGGACCATTTTTGCTTTATTGACAAACTACTAATGAGATCCAACACTGTTAGATGTGCTAAAAAGGTATTTTACTTGTTATCAATATTGTTAAATTTCTCGTATTGGGTAATTCTGGGTCAATAATTACTTATTTTAGTTTACTCATGAGGCCCATTTCCCTGAAATTTGAATTTTTGTAAAGCAAACTTTTGAGAATGTATACTCAAGAAGAGATAATGAATTTCCTGCTCACCCAGAAAACCCCATGAACCAAAGAAAATTTTCAGCTGCGAAGAGTGTCTTTTAGTCAAAATATATCTGACCAATAATTATTCTACGGGATATTGTTAGCGCGGAAAAAGATGCCCAGGAACCATCAATGCTGATGCTTATGGTCATTAATGCATCCTTTATGTTCAATCAGCTACTGAAAGCCGTTTATAAAGAATTGTGTTATTTATTTATTTATTTATTTATTTATAATTAATAATGACGGTCCAGTGCCGTATTGTCAACACCGCTTGTGTTGAGTAAATTTTAGAATTGTGTTATTATTATGTAAATTTTTGTAACAATAAGGGTGTTAGAAAACGAGCGGCTTCTTTTGCCTTTTCAGTGTAGCTGAGCTTTATCTTTATTACTAAGCTCTTGACATACAATTAAGAAATCCAAAAAATTAGTCCGCTGTTCGCGCACGCTTATATTAGCTTCCCGATGTTTATCCGCTCGTGATTAGTTTTCGAATGAATCGATCGTTCCCTAACTGATCCCGAGGCAGGCTCGTCCTGCCCTTTTCTGATCATTCTTATCTCTTCTGTTCTTCTTCGTGCCTCCTAACTGATAGGGCGTTGGGAGCCTTATGAAGTTTCCAACAAAGAGGTAGGCTAGATAACGGCAATGGCCACTGTTAGGCTAGTGCAACGCAGGGTCTAGTCTTACGATCAAACTTTTTTAAATATAACCATCATACAACCAAATATTTCAATGAATATTATGTATGCGTCAAATGCCACACAAAAATTTGGGTAATCGTACGACTAAATCATGACATCGTCATAGTCAAGATGTCATTTTTTTATTCATAAAGGACAGCCAGGCCGTATTGCTTACAATAAACTTAACATTAGTATACTCCTTTCATCTTTGCTGGGAGACATTTCCTTCTCCGAGCTGTGACAGGGCACCATATCCCGGGTGTGCTCGGTTGTTCCGTTGCATATATTCCGTCATCCAAAGCCAAAGTCGTGTTCCTAGCGAGGGTCTTATCGTGTGAGAGCACCATATCCCGGGGTAAGTCAGGCGTTTCCATGCTCGTGGTCCAGATGGTAGCGTGGGTCTTGATCGGTTTCCATTTCGAAGGTACCTTGATTGTGTACGATCATGAAGTCTCGTTAGTGTCCTTCTTCATCCCGTCACTGTTTTGTCCGTCCATAGCATCGGCCGGTGCAACTTTTCCATATGGTACCCAACCCTTCACGCATCGTACTTATTCATACATTCATTAATTCATTCTTCCATTCATTCATCATTCATACAAGCGAGTTTCATTCATACATGTTTTACGTATAAGACAGACAAACAGTGGGAGTAGAGGGGGAAGGGGATCACACTAATAATCCGTTAGCACGGCAAAAGAGAAAGATTACTCTCAGGTAGACCTCGTCGCAGTCTCCCAACAGGTCCCGAATTGGAGTATTTGGAAACTTTCGGACTGGCAACGGACTGCGTCTAACAAGGCGGGTCAAGCAGCCTCGTATTCCACACAAGACTATAGAAGATGATCTATGTCGTGGTATCCGAGGCCGCAGCCACATATTTTGGGGTCAAGATGTCATATAGCCAACAAATTAAATACGAGTGATCACAAAAAGGAACAAATGCAAATAAAATAACAAACAGAATATTACAAAAAAATCAAGCAGAATATAAAGATGATACAATAGACAGGCATAAGAGCATAAAAAACTACACACATTATAAAAAATAGTAAAAACGGTAGAATAACATAAATTAGCCATAATAAAACATAAACTTTCATTTAGACCAAATAACCCAGTACTACACTGATGGATCATCCTCTGAGGAGGGCACTGGCTTCGGTGTTTTTAGCGAGTCCACCGAAGCATTTTTCAAATTGAGGCAGCCATGTAGTGTTTACACCGCAGAGCTAGCCGCAATATTTTACGCACTATCGATGATAGCAGCGAGACCTTCGGACCAGTACTTCATCTTCACTGATGGCCTTAGTGCTATTGAAGCTCTGAGATCTCCGAAGGCTGTTAAGAGTCAGGACTTCTTAACCATCAAAATCATGGAACTGCTTGGCTCAATGTTCGATAAGGCGTATAGGATCTCGCTAATCTGGGTCCCTTCTCATTGTGGAATTCCCGGCAATGAAAAGGCAGACTCACTGGCCAAAACAGGCGTCAAAGAAGGCGCCGACCTATCTCGGCCCAGGAGTTCCTTCGTTTCCCACAGCAACTTTTCCTGTCTCGCTGGCAGAGCATGTGGGAGGCGGATGAACTCGGGCGTTTCCTTTACTCGATCTCTCCGCAAGTGTCCCTGCGGCCTTGGTTCCATGGGCTCTCTGTGGACCGGGCGTTCATACGAATGATGTCTCGACTGATGTAGAATTATTTTGCGTTGAATGCTCATCTACAGCGTATAACTCTGGCTCAGACAAAAGTGTGTGGCTGCGGTGACGGATTCCACGATGTGGATCACCTTCTGTGGTCCTGCGTGGAATTTGAAACCGCAAGACCCTCCTTGTTGAGCGCAGTCGAGAATATCGGCAGACGACCGGGTACAGAAATCAGAGAAGTGTTGGCTACCAGGGACCTCCTCTACATGAGGATCATTTACCGATTCGCCAGAGACAACGGTCTTGTCCTATGATTCCACATCCCAGGTATCCTTCCAATCCTTATTCGTATTCCGCCATTCTTTTTTTGTTAAATGTTGTGTTGTCTATGTCTTAAGTGTATTTTTTGTAGTGCCAAGGGTGATCCGATGACTGGGCAACAGCACTCGAGGGTGATTCCAACACTGCCGTAAAAGGGAGGCAGGCGTTGTAGAAAGTGCAGTGTTCTCCACTCCAGTCCAGTTTTGGCACATTGAGTTTGACAGCGTTGGCGTCGGGTTCGGGATGTTTGGCGGGCTCAGTCTCGGGAGTAGTGAAGTCGCTTTCGCTGCTGCGGGAGAGAGCTTGTCGATCATCCTTTGATTGGACGTTGACTAGATTGAGCTTGGAATGTCATTGCTGGAATGCACTGGAGAGCACTGTACGCAGACAAATAAATGTTCGTGCTGTCTTAACGATGTTTATTTGTTCGTTACAGTCCAGACCATAGCAAAATGATCAACAATAGAACAGCCACAACACCACAATAGCCGGAATTCGGATGCAACCAACCAACATCATTACAATAGCCACCGCAATAGAACCGGACCATCAGCCACGAATACATCATCATCATCATCATAACCATCATCATCACCATCATCATCACCATAACCGAGTATGCCCGGGATAAGGCAAAGAATAAGGAGGAAATGCCTTATCAAGATGATTATAAAATTTACTCAACACAAGCGGTGTTGACAATACGGCACTGGACCGTCATTATTAATTATAAATAAATAAATAAATAAAACATAAACTTAGGTGCAAAAGGGAAAGTCAGGTAAAAGCTAGAAGGTCGTTTACCTCTCGCATCGTGACGTGTAACTTACGCGGAGCCTTAAATTGTCAGGATTTAAAATTTCTAGGTCTATTCCTCTCTTTTTTTATTTTCATTTATTTCGTTATCATTCTTGTTTCTGTTAGAACAGAGTATTTTGAGGCGTGAAAAGATACGTGTAGTTAATACAAGGTTCTGATTTATTCTGATTTTATGAGCTTACTATGTTAATCATATAAACTCTTTTGGCTTCGTTGAATACTAGATGCTTCTATATCCAACACTCCTCCTCAACGAAGACATCTTCATCCTTTAACACCGATTGCCGTTCGATGTCGTTCCAACTTGATTCGTTCAAGTGGCTTCGTCATAATGTCCGCTTCCATTTGATCCGTTGATAAGTAACGTAGCTCGATGATTCCTTTCTGGCGCAAATCTTTAGTGAAGGCATGTTTGGTATCAATATGTTTGGTACGACTATCAATACGATCTGATTCTACCATTTTGATACAAGACTGATTGTCTTCCCACACGACGATTGGATTCGTTTCTTCTTCACCAAGATCATCACCTAACAGTCGTTTGATCCACATTAGTTCTTGACAACAGACGGACAATGACACGAACTCAGCTTCTGTTGACGAAAGCGAAACACACGTTTGTTTTCTGGTTCCCCAACTTATGAGTCCTCCGCAATATTTGATCAGGAACCCGGAATTCGACTTCCTATCATCTTCATTACCGGCCCAATCAGCATCAGCGAAACCTTCGAGTTTTCCATTACCATCGCCTAAGTGTAAACGCAGATCCTTAGTTCCCGACAGATAACGTAGGACACGTTTTGCTTCAGTCCAATCTCGATTAGTCGGATTCGATACCTTCCTGCACAGTAATGACGTACTGATACAAATATCGGGTCGTGTATTCACCGCAACATACAGCAAACTCCCCACTAACGATCGATACGATTCATTCGTTTCCAGTAATTTCTCCTCCTTTTGCTTTATATACGCGGGATCGATGGGTATTTTCGATGGTTTCGAATTTTCATGACCAAACCGAGCAATGACTTTCTCGATGTAATTCTTCTGGTCAAGTGTATAATGTCCTTTGACTTTTTCAACATGTATGCCCAGGAACTGCCGTATATCACCAAGCTTTGACACCTTGAATTCCTTTTCAAGTGTAGATTGTATGCTGTTGTATTCATCCTCCGAATCACAAAATATGAGCATATCATTCACGTAGATAAGAATAAAGCAACGCTTACCATTCTTGTTTCTTATATACAGGCACGAGTCTGCTTTCCCGGATTGAAAACCCATGTTTCTAAATGTATGATCAATCCGTTTGTTCCATACACGTGCTGACTGTTTCAGACCATATATGCTCCGCTTGAGCCGACACACCAGATTTTCTCCCGACTGAAATCCTGGAGGCTGCTTCATATAAACTTCATCAGATAAGTAGCCATACAGATAAGCGCATTTGATGTCCAAGTGCTTTACCACCAAATTCTTCTTAGCAGCTATCGACAGCAAGGTACGAAGAGTGGTTTGTTTCGCCACTGGGGCAAAGACTTCATCATAATCCGTGCCGAACTGTTGAGAAAATCCTTGCGCGACCAATCTCGCCTTATAGCGTACCACCTCGCCGTTCTCATTTTCTTTCATCTTGTATGTCCACTTACATCCGACAACTTTCTTTCCTGCTGGCAACGGTACTAGCTCCCAGGTCTGATTTTCGATCAAAGAGGCTATCTCCTCCTCCATAGCAGATATCCAAGCCGTTTTATCGACACTCTGCATCGCCTCCAAGTAGCTTCTTGGTTCGCAAGTGTCTTGTTTCGTAACACCGGTTACTTCTGGATACCGCTTCGCTGGTACTCCTTTCGTTGTTCGATTTGACCTTCTTGGTACACATTCGATGTCTTCACATTCGTTAGAATCATTTGCAGGAACATGATCTTCATTTTCTTCAATGATATCACTAGTGGCCGTATCAAACGTTTCATCTTCGCTATCACTTTCTTGATGAAACAATTCAGATTTCTTAGTAGCTGTCTGAAACTCTATTTCCACATTATGATCGGCTTTACTAGTACGTTCGTTTGTTAAACGTTTGGTGTTCTCATCAAACCGAACGTCTCTACTAACAATTACCTTTCGTGTATCTTCGTCAAGCAATCTATATGCCTTGTGCTCCGACGAATAACCTACGAAAGTGAGCCGTTTTGCAGTAGCTGAAAGCTTCCCTCGCTTTTCCTTTGGGATATGTACCCACGCACTGCAACCAAAAACCTTCAAATGTTTGACGTCAGGCTTTACTCCGTACCACAACTCGAATGGTGAAACTGCAACTGATGTTGTAGGCAAGATGTTCTGCAAGTAAACTGCTGTGTTCAACGCTTCAGCCCAATAACATTGGTGCATGTTTGAGTCGGCAAGCATGCATCGAACCATCTCCAAAAGATATCGATTCTTTCGCTCTGCCACTCCATTCTGCTGAGGACTGTATCCTGCCGTAAACTGCGCTTGAATGCCTTGTCGTTTGTAGAATTCCCTTAACTTTTTCCCGCGATATTCTCCTCCTTGATCCGAACGAATTATCTTCGGATTGCGCCCGAACATATTCCTCGCCATTGCCACGTACTCCTCGATCTTAAGAGCTACTTCCGACTTCTGCCTAAGCAAATACAGAACGCAGTACCTTGAGTGATCGTCAATTACCGTCATGAAATAACGATAACCGGTAACGGAAGCTGTCTCCAATGGTCCACAAACGTCGGTATGAACGAGATCCATCGTCGTCTTCGTGGATGATATCGATTGTTTCGGAAATGGAATTCTTACACTCTTGTTCTTCAAACAACAATCACAAGGTTCCTCAATGCCGCACTTATTCATATTACATCCAGTCACTAGCTTCTCTTTGTTCATTCGATTTATAGCTCTCATGTCACGATGCCCGAACCTTTTATGCCATATGTGCTCGCATTCCTGATTGTGGTTACTTCTAGCTGCCAACACGATCTTGTCCGGCTGCTCCAAAACGTACAATCCATTGACAGAATGTGCACACGCCACTGTCGCTTTACCGTACATAATTCGACATCCAACATGATCGTCGAACTCCACTCTTGCACCTTTATTAGTTATCTGCGACACCGACAGCAAATTCATGGTTAAACTTGGCGTAAACAACACATCGCTCAACTTGACCTCCCTCGATACTCCGTTTTCGTCACACAACGTAATAGTCACGGTACCTATTCCGTCAACTGGAGCTCGTTTTCCATCGGCCAATTTCACCCATTTCACATCGCTGCTTCGCAATTCACTAAAATATTTCCGGTCTGCGACGATATGGCTAGATGCCCCAGAATCTACAACCCATTACTTTGAATCGCTGTATCTTTCACTTACCCCGGCAAACGCGAAAGTAACTGTATCGTCCTTCTTTCGATGTATCTTGCCACGTCTGCTGCTGCTTTCCGGAGCTCGAGTCAATTCCGGACAATCCAGCTTCTTGTGACCCGTCTTGTTGCACTGGTAACACATCAGAGGTTTCTGCTGCCTCTCCCGACGTTTTTCAGCACCAACTTTCAACACCGAATCTATTGACGCTCCACGATGCTTTTCGATCTCATCGATCAGCTTCCTTTTCACCAACTCCATCGTAAGATCCTCATCAGATCGAGTCTCTAATGCGGTGGTAAAAGTGTCGAACGAACTTGGTAGGCTTCGCAAAATCATCGCGACTTTGAGATTTTCAGCAAGTTCTTGTCCGGCATTTTGGAGCTGCTCGTACAGTTCTTCCATCTCGAATAAGTGCTCGACCATGTCATCACCTTCCGAAAAACGTTTATCGCAAACCCTTTTCAGCAATGACACCTTCGATGTAAGTGTCGTTTTCCTATGATGGTTCTGCAACGATAACCACGCCTCACGTGCTGTCTTCGACGAACGAATCAATCCGTGTTGGTTGTCTTCAATGAGTAGGCCTATTGTCGCTCTGGCCCTGGCTACACCGGCGTCCCAAACATCTTGCGACACTGCTTCCGGCTTCACTCCTGGTTCCACGTAGCACCAAAGATCCTCACGGACCAACAGTAATTCCACTTTGAAGCGCCAGCTGTTGTAATTACTGTTGTTCAGTTTCACCATACTAAATCGGCCATCCATTCTGGAACAACGATTTTACGAACGTAACGAGACAAATATTCACTTTTCTTCCGAAAAATGCTCTGGGCCCATAACCTGTTAGAACAGAGTATTTTGAGGCGTGAAAAGATACGTGTAGTTAATACAAGGTTCTGATTTATTCTGATTTTATGAGCTTACTATGTTAATCATATAAACTCTTTTGGCTTCGTTGAATACTAGATGCTTCTATATCCAACAGTTTCATCACAGTTATAGTTATAGTTACAGTTATAGTGGCCACTAACAACTCACATATAGTCAATCACAATACAAAATGGATGGATAGGGGTGCGTGATTGAAACATTAATTGCATAACTTTAGGCGCTTATGCACATTCAGTGTATCTCAAATTATCACAAGCCGTAATTGCAGCTTAAAGCATACTCAATCGTGCATCGGCATGACTCAAAATATTCAATGCAACAACGATTGAGATACGTTCTGGTGTAAAATGTTTAAAGATGAATCGATTAAAACCTCTTATCATTGCTTCATTCGTATAACAATAACATGAAGCTATTATCCAGTGCTTCATTCTTCATTATACTCTCATACAAATCCCTTTTGAGTTCGCTTCATTCACTCTATTTTAACCTCTTGCTTGCCCTCCCTTCCGTATAATAGTCATCGTGATAACTTTTCCAGCAAGAAAATAACCTTCGAAACACTAATTGCAATCATTTCGTCCGATTCACCAACCGTAATGCTTCTTCGCCCGCACCAAGGTAACAAAACAAAACACTTCTCTCGGGAATGAGCGTTCCCTGGTGAAAGTGTAGTTTTTAATAACACTCCCAAATGGACGTTGCACAAATTTTTGGGACGACAAAAGGCAGACTGTAAGGAAGAAAGTTCCAACCGACGGGTTCTAAACGCAAACTGGGGAAAGGTGGCCAAGGATGATAGTGTCAGTGTGTAAGTAAAATGAGACTTAATCTCTTTTCTTCGCTTCAAAACACTTCCGGTACGGTTCACCCAGCGGGACAATTCCATTCTGTTCTGTTCGGGCGAAAAGAAGTCGTCGCAACGAAACTGTGCACAAACTTTGTTGTGAAGAAGATCGAGCCCGACCATTGGCCCTTGTGACCGAAATTGTGACACACCTGAAACGCACCCCCGGGATGAGCTGTTACGTCGACCGACCCTCCAGCGTAACCCACTTGCACACAGTCGAAGCTGTAAAGAAGGAGAATTTCTTTTAAAACCACCCATCTATGAAGCTTGCTTCCCACCGGGAGTACGAGGCCACGGTGGGTCGGTCGTGCAAAGTTTTCAATTATTTTCTGCACTTTTAAAATTCAATTACATGTAGATGAAGACACAGGCACGCGCCTTCATTTGGACGATCTGCTGCGATGGGATGGAGTGGCCGAAGAAAACACAATTGTTAAAAAAAGGAAAACCCGGTTAGGTCCCGATGCGTCCCGGAGGAAAAACTCCACTATCATCTGCTCTGCTCTACCGATGTGGGCCGATGATCTTAGACGGATCAAAAGTGCATGCAGCTGAGCACGAGGCTTGTGAGGTGTGGTAGAGAGGGCTATAAAAAGGGAGGGCTGCAGGAAAGTGCAACCGCGTGCCGGGTCGCGTTAGACGACGCACGAAACGCGAGAAGCATTAAAATTAAGAAAATGTTGTAACGGAACGTACTGTCAAAGTGTATGTGGAAAGGAAAACGGGAAAACAACTTCTACGATGATTCCCTCGCGCCAGTCGTCCTTTTCCCCGGCCCAATCGTGCCAGTAATGGGGTAGGGCTATCGATAATGGTGGTGTTGATAGTCCTTGGTGTCCTTATTTTCTTCCATTTCGCTTCTGCTTGAGGCAGTTGCAACAATGTGCCATCGTCGTTGCAGTTGCAGCTCGCACAAACACGTTCGCCTTGGACGATGGAAAGAGGTGGAAAATAATAAATAAAAGTTGTAATCTAGAAACTGCCAAGGTGATAAGCGTGTACTCTTGAATATTCTTGGAATGGTGTACGCTTTGGTCGCAACAGGAAGCGAAACAATACGCTCGCTGAAATGGGATGCAATTTTGCGCTCCACCGGGGTTAAGACAAACGAGTTTTTATTGAATTTATTCATCGATGCTTATTTGCGTTTGGTTTTTCTTGTGCAGTGCTGTTTGGGTGTGAGCAGTGTACAGAAAATGTCTGCTTTTATGTTTTAAGCTCTTGGAATTGATATTTAATTTAACAGATTGCGCGGTTAAATCCAACAGAGCCGTGGCTGAGAGCATCCTGCTGTATTAAATTGAATCGCATTTAATTATTTTTATACGAGATGTTTCGATAGTTATGATCGACAAGTAAACCATACATAAGATTTTAACATTTCAAATTATAAACTGTAAATAACTGAATGGTTCGTATATGTTATGTCTATGTTATAGCTACAATTTTGTTGGTAATTTTAGTCGCTCTGGCATGAAGGTAGATCGATGTTGTAGCCATTTGCTTTGCGTACTGTGGAAAGAGACTATTAGAAGGGAAATAGACCTTCAATTACATCAAAGAGAAGTAGATAAATTATTGTATTTTGATAATTTATCGACTGCCGAATTACTCTTTACAGGTTTATTTGGAGAAGTTTGTTTAAAAAACACACTTTTACCTACGTTTGAAGAATTGTTTTAATTTTTATTGTTGTACCTGTCAAAAATTCTGGAGACTATATATACTGCCTGATCGATGACTTTCGACTGTTCGGCTTTTAGAACATTTTCTACATTGCTGGAGAAAAACGAGTACATCGAATGAGGATGATCTGGAGTCGGTCCCTCGAATTTCTTGTAAGACTGAAATGCGTTCAAAGACTGAGACAGTTAATCTGAGGACTTGGTGGCTTTATCGCCCTTATCTTGTGTCAGAGGCAAAAGACTGTTAAACACAATTTTCATCCATTCCTGACCACTAAACAATCATTCAGGAAGAGAGAACGTGATGGCGCTTGAGAATGACATCTCTCTTACAGTGCGTGCTTCGTTCATACGAAAAAAAAACACTCTCATCTTCCCTTAGCAGCTTTCAACAGAATCCTTGAAGAAATTGCACTGTTTTGTGGTGTGTCTGATGAGCGGAGACCTTGCACATAAATAAGGTATCCAATTACAAAAGCATGCAATTGGATAGTCGATCATCACTATGAGGGAAATATCTTAACTGAATTTTTGACTCAATTTCTTAGCAACCTATTGGTCATAAAGTCAGAGAAGTTTGAATTACATTACGATCGCACAATAAGCATTTCGATGTGATGAGCTTTTGTACTTTTTTTAAATTAAGAACCATAAAAAAAACCTTGTTAGCGCATCTTCTATGGTTTTTGTCTATTAAGTTTTACAATAATCTGAGGCTAAAAAAGCGAAAGGCGCCTAGCGGTGTTATCGAGCGTCACAACATGCCGACAAACATAACAAATACCACTAAACTAAACCCACGATAGTGTGTACTACCGACGGGAATCAAATGGTGAAGCGTATTTGTAGTCCTTCTGGCCCAGGATGTCGCGTATCAGGAGGTTTTCCTTATGTCCGATCGGCTACTAAGAATCCGGATTTTGCTGCCTCGAATTCCACCAGAGAATGTGATCAATATCGTCAGCTACAAACCTTACAAGTGGCCCTTAGAAGATGTGCATTCATTTAATAATAGTTCGAAATAGGTTAAATAAACGCATGATCTACCGGATGATACCAGCGAGACAGAGAAACATGTAGAGAGATGGAAAGCGGTACCTTCCCAGGCTTTTTATCGTCCCACATGCTTTGCCAGCGGGCCAAGCACAGCTGTTGCGCAGTGTTAAGAGATGCGTGAGGGAGAATGAAACTCTCAAAAAAAAAAACGCCCTCGGGGGACCCGCAATGAGCATTCATTCATATAAGGAATATCCTGAATGATTTATTGAACAAAGAGCTTAAAATAGTCACTTTTTTTGCTTCGACATTGCTCAGGCTATCACCGATTTTAAAATACTGATGCGGAGTTAGGATTAAGTTGGTATAGCAAGCTCAAATTGTTGTTTAGACGAAGTACTAACATATATATTTTCCAGTAAAGTCGGGTTCAAACCACTTGAGGTTGTGAGCTTAAAAAATGAACAAGAAGAATGTTAAATTGTCAAGATATGTGAAGCTTTAAATTGACATAAAGCTTGTTACTGTATACAGTTATTGCACGTTCTAAAAAAATGACGATAACATGAAAATCAAATGACAATACGGCACTGAACCGTCATATTCAATTGTAAATAAAATGAAAATCAAACAATGAAAACCACAATAACAAAGATGATATAAGATAGCAGCTTAGTAATTTCTTTCGCTTAGTGAAGTGAGTTTATAACAGTTGTGTATTGCTTTGAATAAGGAGGTAGCGATGTAGTAAGTATTCGTTCAACATTTTCCAAAGAAGAATTATTAGAAAGTACACTTCAACAAACTCCTTTAATTGATGATAAAGCTTGTTGCTGTTACCAAAATCGTGCTAGAGAAAATAAAATTATTACTAGCAGAAAATAAAAGCTTACTGAGCAGTAATTAAAATAAGTGTATTATAATTTTACATTGAGCAACTGTTAGCAAATTAAAAGTACGTTAGGCTAGACATTAGCAGGAGCTTGTCGAGCGGGTGCAACTTTCACATCATTGCGTCATTTATCATTTTATGGTAATCCTTCGCGATGAGACAGGCTGCGAGACGGTTTTTGAAAAACTTTTCTCTCCTTACTAGCGACCGCACGGAAAGAACGATATGCTTCCATGTCCAATATTTACATAACCTCAATAAATCTAGCCGGAAGCCATATTTCCACCCCACGGCCTTGGGTGTTGGGTGTGAAAAAGAAATCCATACCTTCACAGACCCACAGACCAACTATCCGCAAGATGTGACAGACACAACGGTGGCGCGTAGTGTATGCTGGAGTGTAAACTTTTTTAAAAACAGCTGCTTCACCTTGACTTTCTCGCGCCGAACTGAGCGATCCCGCTTGTGAGTGAGTTTTGTGAAGCAAACTGTGAAGAAAAGCAAATCAGGAAGGAAGAAAAGAAGGTATAAAAAGGCAGCCAAGTTAAAGTGAAAATCCAGTGTGAATAATCCTTCGCTTATCTGCACCATAACTCAGCCCGTACAGGCTTTCAGTTGTCCAACTAAAGAGCCATTGCATGTCGAAACAAGCCTTAAACCGTCCGCCCGGTCGACAAGGCCATCCCGTGCCTGATGCTTCGCTCGTTCCACCATCGAACCGCAAACTCATCGCTCGGTACGAGATGATGTATGGGAACGCGTACGTTTATCAAATGCTCATCTTAATAGACTTTCGTGCGGTGTAGCCGTACACATACACGCTGAGGAGAAAGGTTTTTTATTCGCATTTCAGACCCTCCCACACTGGGGCCTTGCCTTGACATCGTTCGAAACCGGTGTTACGGCGGTGTGTTCTTCGGAGCGTGCTTCGAAGGGAAGTACGTTCGTATGGCCAAAATGTAGCCAACAAATCCACTTGTTTTGGATGCCCCGTATAAATCGCTATGTACTCCGGTTGGTGAAGTTGTGATAGGAATTTGTGCCACCGAAGAGGGGCTAACAAAAAAAAAAACGAAATAAATCGGCCTGCATTCGGGTGATTGTGCTCGTGAATGCTGAGAGAATCGATGAAATACACCGATGCA
The DNA here is from genome assembly GCF_943734695.1 of Anopheles maculipalpis. Lineage (NCBI taxonomy): Eukaryota > Metazoa > Arthropoda > Insecta > Diptera > Culicidae > Anopheles > Anopheles maculipalpis. Next base: position 35,181,144 of record NC_064872.1, read on the forward strand.
ATAATGAAATCGTATGCCTATGTCCTCTTTTTTGTTGACTTGCCGATTGGTCCTATCATGGTTAGAGCGGTTCGTTTTTGTAGAGTGTTGCTTTATTTGCATAAAAGTCATCAGGATTCATTTTATGATCTTTCGTATTCGATCAAGTTCTTTTCAGGAGCTATCCATAGATGGTGCTGAATAGATACAAATGTTTAGGCCACGTTGTATCTTCTAAAAGGCAAAAACATCGTTTTCAAAGCAAATTTATCCTGACGTTACATGACAATCATTTTGAACAAGGGATATTATAGTGCCGGAAGAAAGGCTTTATGGCATATTTTAAGCTCGAGAAAATGGTTCAATCCCATACTATTATGTCCAGTAGTAAGTAGATACTAAATGGCAGGTTACCAGTAGCTGGTTTACAGACCTCGGGGTTAAATAATCATAAATAACAATACAAGAGGTGTGCCACAGCATGGAGGAGTGTCAACACTAAATTAATAACATTAAAAAATGTTATTTCCATCAATTCATTTTTAACTTTTATCACGAAATTATTCCGATATATTCTTCTGCTCAATTATATTATATTCTTACGGCTTACCGGCGTATTGTCAATTCTTCTGTTCAATAAAATGAACAGATTATTACGGTCCAGTGCCGTATTGTCAACACCGCTTGTGTTGAATAGATTTTCACATATTGTAAGGCATTTCCTCCTTATTCTTTGCCTTATCTCGAGCATACTCGGTTATGGATGATTGTGGTGATGGTGGTGATGATGATGATAATGTATTGGTTGTGCTTGTACGTTTTGATGGTCCGGGACTATTGTTGTGGCTATTGTAATGATGGTAGTTGGTTATATCCGAATTCCGGCTATTGTGGTGATGTGGCCGTTCTATTGGTGACCTTTGGGGTGTGGTCTCGACTGAAACAAACAAATAAACATAGTTAATACATCACGAACATTTATTTGTCTGCGTACCGTGTTCTCCAGTGCATTCCAGCAATGACACTCCAAGCTCAATCTAGTCAACGTCCAATCAAAGGATGATCGATAAGCTCTATCCCGCAGCAGCGAAAGCGACTTCACTACTCCCGAGACTGAACCCGCCAACCACCCCGAACCCGACGCCAACGCTGTCAAACTCAATGTGTCAAAGCTGGACTGGAGTGGAGAACACTGCACTTTCAACAACGCCTGCCTCCCTTTTACGGCAGTGTTGGAATCGCCCTCGAGTGCTATTGCCCAGTCATCAGATCACCCGTGGCACTACTAAAAATACACTTAAGACATAGACAACACAACATTTAACAAAAAAAGAATGGCGGAATACGAATAAGGATTGGAAGGATACTTGGGATGTGGAATCATAGGACAAGACCGTTGTCTCTGGCGAATCGGTAAATGATCCTCATGTAGGGGAGGTCACTGGTAGCCAACACTTCTCTAATTTCAGTAACCAGTTGTCTGCCGATATACTTAACTGCGCTCAACAAGGAGGGTCTTGCGGTTTCAAATTCCACGCAGGACCACAGAAGGTGATCCACATCGTGGAATCCGTCACCGCAGCCACACACCTTTGTCTGAGCTAGAGTTATACGCTGTAGATGAGCATTCAATGCAAAATAATTCTACATCAGTCGAGACATCGAGTCGAGTCGGGATCGAGTAAAGGAAACGTCTGAGTTCATCCGCCTCCCACATGCTCTGCCAGCGAGACAGGAAAAGTTGCTGTGGGAAACGAAGGAAGTCCTGGGCCGAGATAGGTCGGCGCCTTCTTTGACGCCTGTTTTGGCCAGTGAGTCTGCCTTTTCATTGCCGGGAATTCCACAATGAGAAGGGACCCAGATTAGCGAGATCCTAAACGCCTTATCGAACATTGAGCCAAGCAGTTCAACGATTTTTATGGTGAGGAAATCCTGACTCTTAACAGCCTTCTGTTCATATTAGTCCAGAAATTTGCTTTCGGGCCGAACTGGGGCACATCAAGGTAGGCCTGGTTGGGGTCCATTAGAATCCAACACTAGCTTCGAGTAGGTGACGGCATCACCTCACTATCTTTGTGGTAGGTTTTTAAATCAGGAGGTAACTTTTGGGAACATAATTTCTGTTGAATGTTCGGGCCGCTGAAAATGGTTGCAATGAATGTGTGCTGTAAAGTTATTCCTTTTCCAGTAGTGTAGGTGTTTTATTGATATTTGTTCAATTGTATCCGGCCAACACTAACAATGACGTAGTGGGTCTCGCGTTTCGGACGCCATTCGAGAAATAAGACTCAGTGCTTTATAAGCTTTATTAACAATGTGGTTAAGGTGGTCATGAAACGACAGATTTTCGTCAAACCGTCAAACCCAAAGTTCTTTTGTAGTGGAATCTCTATTTCTTTCGGCTCCAAATATACAGCATTTTAGGGCGGTCAATGTTCCAACACATTGGACGAGACACCAAACAGAAATATCATACAGAGAGAGAGCGAGAGAGAGAGAGAGAGAGAAAGAGAGAGAGAGAGAAAGAGTGTTGGGGAGGTTGACTGTCGGTGAAAAAGGACACGAGGAGAAAAGTTTTAATATCGTCAGCAAAAAGGATGTGTCCATCACGCGGAATACCTCCTAGATTAACCGGGTGCTCTGAAAGCAATTCTAATGTCATCGACCATAGAAAATTAGCAAGTCTTCATCTTATTAGCTCCTCGCTTTTTCACACTAGAAAACTATCACAAATTTTTTCACTTGACTTAACTCAGAGTATTTTTTTTCTGTTTGAGTCCTTGTTTCAGTGGCGTATGTGAACATTGGAACTTTAAATATTCTATTTTGTTATTCATTTTAATTGCTTTTGTGGCTCGTGAAAAGCGCGTAAAACGGCTGTCCAATAGTGAAGATTTTATTTAGAGAATGTTATTTTAAATCGCGTCAATTGCACAAGTTCAATCACCATTATAAACCTATTTTTTGCTTGCTTGCTTTGCTGTAATAAAAACTTAATCTAGCTGCAGTAATAAGCTTTGCTGTAATAAGAACTTAATGAAATAATCTGTTTTTAATCAAACTATAAGCATATAGTCGGGGCGGCCCGTTGGTGTAGGTGACAGCGGCGCCGGTCTTCTAACGGCAGGACCGGGGTTCAAATCCCATCCGGACCGTCCCCCCGCAGTGAGGTCTGACTAACCAACTACGTGGTATCGTATCGGCAGTCTAGAAAGCCATTTTGATGGCCGGCATGTCCTTAGTGGTTGTTAAGCCAAGAAGAAGAAGAAGAAGCATATAGTAAAATATAACCGAGCATGACCACCGGGGTAAGGAAAAAAACAAGGAGAAAATGCTTTGAGAAATTTGTACAAAAAAAATCAGCTCAAGAAGAGCTGAGAATACGCCAAGAAGCCGTAATACTAAACTTAAGAAATATAGTAAAATACGTTTATTTTGTAACTTCTTATCCATTTCATAACTCATATTGAATTACAGAACATCCAAAACTTAAAAAAGTGTACGTGTAAGCTACAATCTGTATACTGGAAGGAAGTTACCGTGAATTAAAGATTTATGTTGCATCTTTTCAACACTTTTTAAAGCCATTCTGCCAAATAGCTATTTTCTTGTGCTCCCTATGCTACGCAATTTGCTAGATATTTTTTATCAAAGGTCTAACTTATCATCCTCCCTTATGGACGTAACTTTTGCACCCGCTGTCGCAAAAGCACCCGTTGACATAGGTTTTGCCGTGGTGAAGGAAAGCAAAAATACATCAAAATCTTCTTTAACATTCTTCACACACCGGTCTAACCTTTAACCTTCCCCGACGAAACGATGGTCAGTGCGTAGTATGAAGGTATGTTTAATGGTTGTTTTTTCCCTTCTCGAAACTCTGTATTTAAGGTTAAATCCAGTGCCCTTTACGAGCTTGCGCTTGTGGTCGGGGGAAAAGAAAACGAAAGGATTAATTACCCTTCAACGTACGCACAACCGGTTACCGGTTTCGTCCTGTCCCAGCATTCACGATGGGTTGAGATGAAGAAATGAAGTGAAGAAAAATGATTTTTCTTTTTTCAAACTGCACCATATTCTGTCACTTGTTGCATGGTGTGTTTGGAAAACCGGCCCATGAGATATCCCTTGTCAACGGTGCTGTTCGTGGTAAACGTGAAGGTACATTACCCGTCCGCTTTCTTCCGTGAACTAGTTCGAAAGCAAATTGTGTTCGGTAAAAAGGGTGAATTTTTTACTTGTTACAGGAAAAAATAAAAACACTGGGTGGGAAAAGAAGGGAAATGAAAAATGTCACCAAAGCAAAGAACGATGAGATAGGTGCAAGCTTGTGGCGATTTCGGTGTTACAATAAGCTAATGATAAAATATTTCTCAATTTGCATGCTGTTGGCATTTTAGAGGGGAAGGAAAATTATTATTTATTGCAAAATATTTTTAAGTTAGTTATTGAGTTTTAAAGAACATCGTGGATTTTAAATAGTAAACATTAAGTGCAATGAAAACGAAACGAAAAAATTTCATGATCGTTAACAAACTTATGAGATCGAATGCCACGTTATCGTTATCAAATGGTACTTTTTTTTCAACGTTATGCCATCAGCTCCTTGTCGCAACTGGTCGTAGATTTATTCGACAAAGGAAGAAACTGCATTATCGCTTCAGCTCCTTTATATTAATAGCAACCAAGAGTATGCAATCTCCATCCTGCTCGTTAAGTAAATTCATGCTGTTGCTTTTCTATAACGATCATCCTTTCCAGAGTTGCAGTTGCTACGAGTTAAAGCCATTTTATAGATCGTTCTATTAATCATAAGTGAAAGTATACCATAGAAAACCTACATTTTCTGCAGAGTAATAAAATTGCAGCTAAAAAATATTACATCATTCAAATGATTATTTATGTTTTCCATCAACTTTTCGCTTCGATCAGCATATGAACAGTTTATTTGATTTCACAGCTCATTTTCCGGCTCTTATTTGAAAAATGCTTCCCGGAAAACAATCATCTCAATTTTTATCACCCCAGGAATACCATCCGGTGGTATAAACTGATGCTGGCATAAACATATTATGTCATCTTCCAGCTGCTTGCGTTTCGCTCGAACCAATCAAAGCAATCTTTCACGCATGGTGGTAGTAGTAGTAGTAGATGCCCCCGGAGGTTCTGGCACACTCAACACTGCTTTCTGTCCATTCGAGAGCGCATTTATAAAGCGGACAAACGGAAAGGTAGAAAGAAAAAAACCGCTCAGGAAAATGCATCATCTGAATCCTGCCAAACGATGAAGATTCATCGCATCCAGACACACCAGACACTAGATACTTACACCGAACCGAACCGTCCCAGCGCGACGTTTCACTCTTGAACGAACCAGAGCAAAGAACGAAAAAACACGAGGCAAACCCCAGCAAGAAAAGACGATGGAAAAACATTCACTTGAGCGTTTGTTTTCCATCCCGATTTCCATGCAATTTTCTGTGCCATCTTTTTTTTTTTTGTTTTGCCTCACCACCAACCAACTCGGCCCTGGGCGAAGAAGAACAAAAGCAAATTGCGGCCCCGGAGAGGGACGGAATGCGTGGAAGCACTAGAAAGTAAGTAAATCACAGTCTCACATTTACACCTCGCTGCAGGACCGCACGACCGAACTTGGCCACGATCGTTTTCCACGCGTCGTTCGCCGAGTGCATTTGCGCGTTTTCTCCGTTTTTACGTTCGATGGCTGGTTTAAGAAGGCCCCGTCGCTAAAGGGACTCCTTCTTCGCCTGCTGGTGTAATGGGTAAGCTGCACCGGCAGGAGTGTAGCAGCTCGTTGTGCCAGCGAACGACCTTCCGGAGGATCGGTTTACGCTATCTTGCCATCAAAGTGTGTGGAAGTCGTAATGGGTTAATGCAATTATTGCTATCATGCACTTCTTGCGGCCGGGTACATTTCTTTTTCCCATAGCCACACACACACAGAAACAAGTGCCCGCACACAAACTCACTCGGTGAAATTGAGGTTTAACGTTTGCTGCACTTTGGTGCACTCGAGCACGTCCTTCTTACTAGTAGTGAGACAATGAAAAAGTTTGCTAACCATTTTAGGTCAAAGTGGAACTTTTCTTCGTTGGAATAATATAGATGAACCAGTAAAACTTAATATTTGATTTCGAAATTAACGTATACTAAATGTCTAATCTACTAGCTGTCAAAACAAAAGTGACAAATTGGTCTCCAGTTTTCATATGGTAGCTTGGATGACGAAGTATTGCCTGTGGCGAATATTTTCATTCTATCGTTAAATTTTCCACCGTAAAAAAACATCATAAATTATGTGATATTAAAATGACACATTGCACATCGAGTCTTTGGAAGAGTTATTTAGTTTTGGCCTCCATTTTTTTCTTCTTCTTCTCTGGCCCCATATTAATGATGGTGAACGCAATCTCTTAGTGCAGTGCACAATCTCTACCATCTTGCGGGATAAAACACATTCCGGCATCGGTAAACTGCTTTGAACTACCGAACTCACCAGCAAGCGAGTGTTCCGTCGCTAAACTTCTGCTCTCTGTCTTAATTTTTGTGCTCGTTTATTCACTTACTCACTCTCGCTGCACGGGGGCGGTTTTCTTGTTTTTCACGTTCGCTGTGCTCTTGGTTTCACATTCCCATTGCACTCCTTGACGCCGGGAAGAGAGCTGATCTCAATTACGGGCATGCCACTTTTACCAGTTGTCGGAATCCCCCACGCTTCCAAGATGCCTTCATCCCCGATGGTTTCTGCTTCCGCGATGGAAACGGAGCATTCTGTGGGTTGCGTCTTGTTGAGACCACAAACACAAAGCCCCAGCGGTGCCACACTCACAAACACATACACAGTGCAAAGCCAAGAACAATCACACACTCACAGGGCACAAAGCAGCAGTTCCCCGATGCCCGAGCGGACGGAAGCTCGTCCAGGCGTGGCACTATCACTTTTAATGGTCCATGTAAAACGAATTGCACTTTTGTTCCGAACGATCTCGCTGCAGCGATGCATAGTGTGGGGTGCAGTTGCTGGTGTGAAGCCTGAAGAAGCAAATTTCGGAGATCGAATGTAAAACGAATTTCCGTTCAAGTTTTAGTTTTCCAAATTGGATAAAAGTAAGCTTAATCTTGCTGAACGGTTCCGATATCCCGGGCCGAACGGGGAGTAGATTTATCGAATTTAAAAAGATTCATATACCACCACGGAATATTCAGTTTAAATGTCGAAACTGTGCTTGAAAAGAAATACAAAAACTCCAGCACTTAGTTGCAAACTTCTGGCCCCAAAAATGTGAACAGGTTGGAGCAATTTGAACGCTCAAACTTTGATAACAACTTTAATTGTACTCATCATCATAACCGTTGGCTTTAAGGACTCTTGAAAATGGTAAAACGACACCAAAAAGGCAAACCCGTCTACACCATGCTGCTTGTTTTATGTGTCGTGCACAGCAAAAACACAACAAAAATATGATAAGAAACCGACCCCCTACTTCGCGCCCGTTTCCTTCTGTGCCAACGTCGAGGAAATCATTTTTGAGGTCACCGTTTCCTTATGGTCCATTTATTTTATGTGCATATTTTATGCTCCACCGATGGTGCCGACGCTACCGGCCACCAGCCACCAAACCACATCCGTCCTCAATGCACTTTTCCATCCAAGCACCTTCCCTCCTGTCCTTCTGCTGGCTCGCTAGCGCAGGACTGGCGTGCGAACAAAGTGCAATAATTTTGTCGAAATGAAACACGTGCTTAAACAACGGAGATGCGGGCTACAACAACAATGACCGCGCACCGTTTCCGGTTGCCATTGCCCGTTTGCCAGCCAGCTTTCTTTTCGTTGTGAAAGGATTCAGGACTCATGGGGGGGGGGGCAAAGCGTGGCTGCACGAATGCTGCATAAAACAATGGACATGATGTTGGTATGTCTTCGGAAGGATGGGGAACAATCATGTCCGAGGTGCTAGGAACGGATGGTAGAAATGCAAAAACAAACAATAAACGAAAACAACACAAAAGCAACGTTTGGGCACTTATTGTGAGTAAGCCGAATAAAATGAATCCAGATAAAAACAAAACCCTAGTCCGGTACGACTAGTTGTAAATATGCAACTGCATGTCCGAATCGACGGAACGACGGGGTTTGCTCCGGGGTTTGCGACGGGGTCGGGGTTTTGGGGTATCGACGAGGAAACGAGTCTGTGGCTATTTAAATAGTGAGCTGTTGAATGCGGTACTAGCGCGAGGCGGGTGAAGGAGCCTTGTACTGGAAGGAAAGCGTGGTTTGGTGAATGGGAACCCTTACCCTTACAAGACGTAGCAATCCACCCTTGTAATGTCCGGTAAACATGACCAGCAACACATTGAGCTACATGAATCGCTTTTTGCTGCATGATAAGCGATAAACAAACGCATACATATACACATATTGTCACGTTTCGATGCTGCCAGTTATTGTATTAACGACTGGCGAAAGTTTCATGTTACTGATATCCTGAGTTCCTTTAGCGATCGGTTACTGCCACCCTCAAGGGGTGAATTGTAGGGAAAGGAGATACAGATACGATTACCAACCCTTGAAAAACATTACTTAAATCATTCTCTGTACTCTCTTTTACCTTGTTATTATGCTAACTAAGTGGCACGTGATTATTGCTATGAGTTTTGAAAGTGGTGTAGAGCTATTGAATAGTAAACCGAGTACATTTTGCAGCAGGGTATGCAAATACTAGTTTTAAATCACGTGTACCTTTAACTAGATTTTAGTTTTTGAGATAAAGTTTTAATAATACGATGATGGCAAGGCGACAGCATCACCGGTCTTCAAATGGCAGAACTGGAGTACAAATTCCTTCGGGACCATTCCCCCTATAGTGAGGACTGACTATCCAACTACGTGGTATCAGTAAGTTTAGTAAGCCATTCGATGAACGGCGTTAAACACAGCGCATGCACCTGCCCATGTAATTTCTTCTCTTCTCGGTTTTCGTTGAATCTACATCGTCTAAAGGACTTGATCTGTCTTTAACGGCTTCCTTGACATCAGTAGGCTTGATGCTGAATAGTTATTAATGCGTTCGAACGGATGAAATGGACGGGATTCGATACCCGACCCAAAAGTGTGAAGATTGGCACCGCTGCTGCCGGTAAAGGTTCTACTCCATCTTCTTCTTGCTTTAACGTAGTTAGGTCCCGTTGGCCATCTATTGGCTTATTAGAATTATTGATACTACGACGGGGGCAGTATGTCGTCGTAGTCTGTCGTTTTCTTAATATCTACTGCTAATTTATCTAAAAATGCAGAACTACGCTTGGCAGAACTAGTATAAGCCAGATAAGCAAGAGCTTCAGAACTCTAAATTGAATAAGCAAATGAGTATAGTATAGTTTTAGTGGTAGCAGTACTAATGTTTCACATGACCAGAGTATTACAAAAAATTACTGTTAAATTGAGCCTCAGTGGTCAGCAATTTGAGGACAAGATCTCCTGCGGTTTTAATGCCAGAACAGAGTTATAAAAAATGGATTAAGATAAGTTCAAAAGCTGCTTTGCATTGAGTTTCTTGGAGCAACAGCATAACATTGTAGCATAACCCTATGACAAAGACAACGCGCGAAGTTAAAAAAGATCCTGTCTTCTCTCCCTAAATACTATTCGCTTAATCCCGCAGCAAAAAACCCGAGCTTATCAGTTCACGCATTTCGAGCTTACATGCCCGAACACTCTCATTCGCTTTCCGGGCTGCCAGCGTTTTCACACCTGTGGCAACTGTTGAGCGCAATCAAATTGAAAGCTTCGAAGCCTCTATGTCCCACACAATTCTGACGCAGTTGAAATCAAAGCAATACCAGATACCGTTGCTAAGATATATTGAAGTGTGACAGAAGCGAATGTCTTAGGTCGAAGTCGTTTATTACGGGTCTCTGTCGAAAAAAATGCGGAACAACGACGGACGAGTTTGTAACAATAAGCAAACCAAACATCATATGGAACTTCATCGTTCGACCATACGATCGTCAGAAGATAATTTTGTACTCAGTTATTCTTCAAAATACACTAAATATCTACTGTTCTATATAGCCTTGGAAGGTGTCATACGAAGCACAACGACATCCGTGGCACGATTCTGTACGGGTCTCTTCAATTTCTTGGCTTCGCCGATGACATTGACATCGTTGGCAAGACTACTTCCAAGGTGTGTGAGGCGTACACCCGACTGAAACGTGAAGCAGCAAGATGTGGATTGATCATCAATGCGACGAAGACGAAATACCTGCTTGCCGGAGGCTCTGATCGTGATATAGCCCGAGTGGGAAGCAGCGTGTAGGTCGACGGCGACAACTTCGAGGTGGTGGAGGAGTTCTGCTATCTTGGGACTGCCGTAACTTCGGAAAACAATGACAGCAACGGCCTTCACCGACTGCTGAGATCCAGAAGACTTCGAAACCGCACGCAATATATGGCCACGAGTCTTGGACCATCCGAGCGGAGGATGCAAACGCTCTTGGTGTGTTTGAGCGACGCATACTCCGGACCATCTTTGGCGGTGTTTTCGAGCTTGGAGTGTGGAGAAATAGGATGGTACGAGAAGCATAATACGATGGCTGGGGCATGTTATGAAGATGCCGGACTCATGTCCCGCGAACAAGGTAATCGTCAGCGACCCCCAGTTTGGCACGAGGCGTCGGGGAGCACAGCGAGTTCGTTGGCTGGATCAGGTAAAGGGTGACCTGTCGGAGATCGGGTGCCTACACGGATGGGAAGCTGCAACCAGGGATCGAGTTTCCTGGAGATCTTTTGTTGACAGGGCCATGTCATGACGTGCTCTTTAAAAGAGCAAGCAAACATGAGTGAGACACTAAACATCAACATTGCAAGTGATCTTAGGTAAGTCATAGGATGTTGAAGACCACATAACGACTGTCAAAATTATCTATGATATATTCTTAGCATTTTTCAGCTGTCTTGTCACAGTTGTCACTTGTCACTAGTCCTACTCGGAAATATGTTGATACAAGATGGCTAGCATATTTTAATTTGAGCTTAAATAACCAAATGAAAATGTGTTTGTGGTATAGTTACACACACATCTGTAGAAATTTCGTTAATCTTGTGTGATTAATTCCTTATTGCTTTCTGCTCATAATACTTCCAACGTCCCACATCGTTCTAGCCTCCATTACTGTTGTCTCGTCCACCACACATTAATGCAGGGCTACATTCTTGCTGCAGGACCTAGTTTTTCTCCCATTTTCAGCCGCGATTCAGTGAGGACATCAGCAGCTTAATGCTCCACTCGAATGCCTTCACGGGCGGTTCGGACTCCATTAGTGTGGTTGTGCGCTTTTTTTTCCCTGCGACATAATGAAAGCAAACCTAGCTGCAGACATATTTCCAGCTCGGGAAAGTGGAAGAGTTTCATCCTCCGACCCACACGGATCTCATGTACTCATCTCGACTGTTGGTTCGCTTACCACACCGGACAAAAACATTTCCAACACTGCGATACGCTCATAATCCGACCGACACCGAAAACGCACGCGTCCGTCGTGCTGCAGCTGCAGGTAAATTGAGCGTAAACCGGTGAAAGAATAAACAACTGCTTCAAGTACGGCTCAAGTGCAGTGAGGCAACCGGTTCGTACTACGCTTATCGGGTAGTATGCGTCCGTCGTCGTCATTGGGTAACGTGGCCGCAAAGCTTCGGCTCAAGCCTATCTTCACTCGGCATCGCCTCTTTAATAGGAGCGACCCGTTGTTTGGACCGTTCCGTTTGCCATTTGCTGGCCAGACAAAGAACTCGGTACGGATCTCGCGCCTGGCGCATAAGAGGTTGTTGGTGTACGGTTGTGCATTTTTCCGTGCCCTTATTTGTACTGCACCATCACCACCACAGCAGGTCGGTTATGAAAAGGAAGCTCTTTTTAAAAGACTATTCTTGCTGACCTGGACCCGAGTTGGGTTCGAGCGCATTGTGTACTATTATGTGCTCCGTAAGGCTGCAAGCATGCACTCTGTTGCGAAGGAGAAACAACGACCAAAACGACGGTGATGACGACGACGGAAGGAATAAACACAGTTTGTGACAATTGGCTGCACTGTCTTCGTCGACTATCGTTAAAATCTTCTGGTTAACGCGTTAAAAGTAAAGCTAATAAATGCTACACAAGGAACACGTGCACAATAGGCCAACCGGATCATGCTCGGACTTGAAGTCTTGCTTGCTTGTACTTTTATTCTACCTGTCTCCTGCTGTCCTGCTTTTTGCCGCTCTACACCTTTCACGCAACTTCTGCATACAACATCAAACGAGCTGCCGTGGGGAAGGTTTTATCGTTGGCTTTTTAGCGCTTCCGGTTGCACCTTCACTGTGGCCTGCATGTAGCTGCTCCACACATTCACTCATTTTTGGCTAGTTTTAGCACCAAACTTTCCAGCACTTTGTGTCCTTGGAAGCGTGTGTGTAGTCGAAACTGTGAACCACCGCATTTAACAGTTGGGCTGACGCGTGTGCTTCCGTCAGTTCAAAGGTTGCCTGCCGGTGGGGTTGCTGGTTGCTTTTACATTATTATCATTATGTTTCGGGTAGCTGGTTGTTCCCGGAAATGCTTTCGGGACGTTTAATATGGGCCGTTCCGTTAGGAACATATTTGCGTGAGACGAAACGACTCCATACCGGAATCAGTGTGCAAAGATACTAGGAAGTGGGAAAATTTTGTTCTCGGGTCACTTCCTACAACACAAACGATATAAAATCTGGACCAGTGTCGATGGTACCGTCAGTAACGGGAATAGTTTAATGATGTACCCAATAGGAGCATAAATTTTGATCCAGATACAGCGTTATTAACGCTGGATATAGTCGTTTCTCGCTGACTTATTTTGAAATGTTTTCGTTCTAATTATCTATCATCAAAGGAAAACTTACCGAGTTTGCTTTACCGAGTTTCGAAATAGTCGCTCTGATTTCCAAAACTTTTATTTTTTTTTAACTTTACACCCAGAAAGATGTGCAAAATTAGAATAATTGCATATTGGTAAGCGCAGCTTCAACAGTTTAGTTACCAATTACAACTCATGTCTGCTCGAGTCTTTATCGGATGATCAATACCACAGATGCAACGGGATACGGCATTATTAAAGCTGAAACAATTTATTCAAGCAAGATATTTTGAGTTTTGAAATTTATCTTGACTTGTAGCCTTGCAAAAAAAACATAAAATGGGATCCAAGGGGTGTTCCAAGGGTAGAGGTGACAGAGGCGCCATTCTTCACACGACAGGAGTGGAGTTCAAAACCCATCCGACCGTCGATCGAGTAGAGAGGACTGATCCAACTACGTGGTGTCTATGAATCTATTAACTCTTTCGATAGTCAACATGACCTAGGACATGTCGTTAGGCTAAGAAGAAGAAGGCTCTAATGGGATAATATGCAGTAGGAACCTTGAAATTGTTGTTATGTTTCAATATTAAAATAATGCTAAACACTCCAGATACTGGCACACGCTAATGTAATAGACATCACTGATTCTAGTCACTCCTTTGTAGCAGAAGGTTATCGAAGGAATGATCATGTGGCTCCCAAGGTTTGGTGATTAATGAGGAGAAAATCAAAATGATTTTTACACCACCATCTGCCTTGCTAACACAGATTTAAGTTGGGATGATGTACGGATAGGTGATAGCGACTTTGAAGCTGTTCAAAACTTAACTTATCGTGGATTAAAAGTCAGCTCTGACAACAACAAAGATGTGGAGTAACGTTTAAGTGTTTTGTTGTTTATCAACCGGACAAATTACAGTCTGGAGAAACTTCTCCTCTCAATACACCTCTTCGACAACGGTAGAGCAGTATGAAGTGTACCTTTAAAAATCACTCATTTAACATCACTTTTTCTTGGTAATAAAGGACAAATTATCAGGCTTCGACGTTAAGAAAATCGAATTTTGAGACTAATGTTGGGTTGTAGTCTACTCACATCGTTTGTTGTTATGCTAGGCATCCTGAAATGGATGTTTGTAGAACAAAGGTTCGTGTATCAGACCATGACTGTTATATTTTGAGTGCTAAACGGTGCATTGCCTGGATATCTGGGAGAGAGGATAGTTCGAGGATCTTAAGTTCATGGGCCCTGCACACGGGGCGCAGATGAGCCTAGAGTTCAGAACACAATAGCTCATAGTTGTGCGCACTGAAGGAGAAAGAAGTACAATCAAATTTAGAAGTACATTAATGATTGTACGTGACTTATTTCTGACAAATTAGATTTCCCTGCTTCAAAAGCTATTCCTTGAAACCATTCGTTGTTATTAGTGGAGCTGGCCAAACGCAAGTTACAGTGGGTCAACCAGTTTCAATATTTGGTTCTTGGTATGTTATGCGCAGAATATCTAGGACTACCAGTGTTAAGTGCTCGTGGATGAAATGAGACTTGTTTTTCTTGGTAGAATCATGATGGTCATCTTAAAAGCGAATCAGTAGACTTTTCAGAATGCTCATCGATTCCTCCATTCGTAGTTTTTTTTTTACTTTCACTTTAAGATACAATTATATCAAAGTAAAAGTATAGCAAAGATGATTCCATTTTTGTAAAACCTTAGTTGGGAAAAGAGGTGGGCTTTATCATCATCAGTATCATCACATGTTGTGACGGAGGAACTTGCATTATGCAGAACCTTACTAGTTTAAAGAATCGACACTGAGACATGGAATTTTTTCCAAAACAAACGCGTTCGAGAGGAAGATTCTCAGAAGGATTTAACGCTCTGTATGTGTGGAAGGACAAAAGAGGTGCCTTTACAATGACGTGTCCTACGAGATGTGGTTTAACATTGATATTGACGATGGGGAGGGCCGATGGTAGAGGCGACAGCGGCACCGGTCTCCACATGTCTAGACCGAGGTTCAAATCTCATGTGGAGAACCCGGCCTGAGGATTCGTCCGCTCGTAGCGAGGAGTGACTATCCAACTACGTGGTATCAACAAGTCTAGTAAGCCAATCGATGACCAGCGTGACCTTAGAAGGTCGTTAAGCCAAGAAGAAGAGGAAGATAAAGTACCCTCATCTACCTAAATATCTCACAGTGACTCGACAGAAAAATAAAAATGGTAATTGATTAGAGATAAAACTTTCAGCAGAAGCTTTGGAGTATAAGTTTATTTCACATCCCGAGTATTGTTCAGCTGTTGAATCTTACAGAGGTCCTTCGTGGATAACCGATAAAGTGCACTTTTCAACATTTCTCTACATTTTCTGAGCTGAGCCTGAGCCTGAGCTGCTTTTTTGACTCGCTTTCCGGAGACAGCGTATCATCCTAGAGCATGGAATGTTTCAAATTAATTCATTTTGAAAAGAAATCACAGAGGAAGATTGATTAATTCAACAAATTCCTCCCCGAATAACTAGCTATTATGAACTTATGTACAAATGTCGGAAGAAATACATGCACTCCAATGGTACGCATAAATCGACCCATGTCGAAACAGGAAATGGTGCGTACTTAGGATGTTCTTTCATAATACAGTTACAACCTCCTCGGTTCCAAACTTTGCAAGACGAATCAAGCATTGAGCAACGGTCTCATTTGCGGTCCCCGGCACACTTTTGCCTATCGGACGACACGGACAAATTGCTACAAAACCACCAGTTTCGTCCGGGCAAGTCCCATGGGTCCCCGCGTTCCAGCTCTCCCTGGTTTTCCCGAGCAGGAGCACCGAACCGAGCGGCACTAATTAAATATGTTTCAACTCGCAATTAAAACACGATTTCTAGACCCATCACAATTCGACCGAAACCTACCTCAACCAGGTCAAGAGTTCTGCACCATGCTATCAGATGGCGCAGGAACAGCAGTGGAACCATCACGCCGGCACGCAAATGGATGAATTGAAAATTTGCGGATTGCAGCGGAAATGATCCGGCAAGTAGCCGGTGCGTGTACTGCAAACGAGGGAGAAAAGAGTTCGATTTCGGCTCGCAAAAGCTTCGGCCTCGACCTCGAAAGGGTTTTGTTGTTTAATATTTGACACGGTACATGGTAGTGTGCACTGTCCGATTTTAGACATCAGCAGCCGTGCAGGACTAATCTGCAACTCTGTCGTTTGGTGCGGATCGTGCGTTATATGCGCTCCTCGTCACCGGTACTGGCCTATCGAACAAAACCACAAACGCTCGCGTATTTTGCAATCATGTTGTGGTGCATTCGTGCTTCGGCACACCATCTATTTTCTTGCAATGGCACCCACCCTGGGGGACGGATGGAAAAATGGTTCTTGATTGAGACTAGTTTGCAAGCTTGACGATTGTCAATCGACCCGTTGTCAGCGTACGCTTGGCATGAGAAGAGGTTTAAACTGGATTTGATGGTGGTTGATGCGATTGTGGATTTGTAATAACATGCTGTGCTGCTTGTGACGGGTATACGGTGACATGCACCAAAACATTTATCGACGGATTAAGTTTGTAGTGAGGCGTAAAGTACCATGCGTTTCCATGTATTATAATTTAAGAAAAAGTTCACCTAAGCGTCGTCACAAATAAATAAGTAAATATCCGTGTTACACAGCAGAAATGAAACGAAAAAAGGAAACACGACTTAAATTTAATGTAATCATCGACGAAATTTAACATACTGTAGTAAAACACCATGCGCCTCCATTTGCATGATATTTTATTTATAATTAATTATGATGGTCCAGTGCCTATTGTCCCATTTGCATGATATGCTATAATTTTTTTTTTCAAAAAATAACAACTCATGGGTTTAATTCAAACTTTTATTTTGATCCTATTGATCCAACCACTTTATTTCACATTCGAAACACACTAGGCGCACGGACAATACGGCGGAGAACCGTCATTCTCAAATATAAATAAACACACTTAGCAACCTATGCAACATGTGTTGCGTTTTGCATGCTCTTAGGCGTTTATAGCATGGAACTGAATAAAGTTCATTGTCAGGAAGCCTTCCCGAGTCTTTTACGTGTTCGATCAGGTTGATCGTAGCTTGATCTTTAGACAGAATTTGAAGATTATGATTTTTTTCTTCAGCTATTGATCAGGAGCATTCATACCATCGTTCATAGCATCATTTAACGATGACCGACAATAGAATAAGATCACCTTCTTCTAAAATTTTCAAACTGCTGCCTACAATACTTCTGCTTGGTATAACTTTAACAAAATTCGGTTGGCGTATCATCAATATTTTAGCTTTATATTATGTAACAATTTTGTTTTCTTTCTAAAGTGACCAAAATAATGCATAAGATTTTAAAACCCGAAATAAGTGCTAAAGTTGAAAAAAAGGGCAGAAGTACCAAACATTTTTGTTTGAATTGTGATAAGCAAAGATCGCGTGGCGCCGTAAAGATCGCGTGGCGCCGTATATGTTTTTAGAAGTTTTACTTCAACGTATGTATTCTGTGTACCGTACTGTAAAGCGTATGCTACAGAATCATAAAATTGATGAACTGTATTGTTTTATAGTCTGAAGTGTTCTGGACATATTTATATCGCAATTGAGTACAAATGCAAAACAGAAAAGTACCATGCGTCTCCAGATTACTTGTTAATCAGCTTTCCAATCAAAGATTTTTTGATTTCCGTGTTAGATGAATGGAATAAATGAGAAATCTTTCAAATAATTTGATGATTTGACGATTTTAAAACTTTTAAACTCCTTTGATAAGTTTGTAACAAACATGAAACCATATTCAAACTCCCCGTGTAATCATAAGAAATACTGGGCGCCTCCATCTGTTCAGTCTTATGTGGGGGCGATTCAAATTTATCAAAAAAAAAAGAGTAATAGCCTTGAATTTCCGTTTAAATCCGTTTTGTAAAGAGCATACGTTAAAAAATCTTAATTCCATTTGTAATTAATTAAAATGTCCTCACGACACGAAATCGAACCCATTTCATGAATTTTGCCATTTAACGCTTTCATGCTGATCCATGTGTTTACATCCTTTCATTTTCATCATGCAAGATTTGGCCAACGATACACACGTAAAGCAGTAAAGCAAGTGGACATAATTAATGAAGTGTTATCTCCGTCGATAATCACTGTTCGTCAGATGAAGCGATTTTTACAAACCTGAATCTCCAATATTTGATGCGCCAATAAATAATCTTATTAATAAACACGACATGAAAAATGTTCATAAGCATTGAGGAAAGCTCGTCGTTTTTTGTTTGTAACATAATGAAACATGATGAATAAAGAGAAGCTTTTAAACAGTAAATATCAATCGCTACGATAAGTGTTTTACGAAAGATATTATGAAAACACGATCACAACCAGAATGCTACGACATAGTTTGCGTTGATCTGTTCGCAAATGATGATCCATTCAGTTGCATTCATCCAGTCGCTTCATCAATCCATTCATAAGAGAAAAAAAACGAACAAATACTACCTTTTTTAGTCGCATGCACGGCACTCAGCACGAGGTAATCAACCACGAAAATGTACAGAAAGAATTGTCAACAGCGAAAAGCACAAAGTTCCATCATTTTCTCAAAACATTCTTCCGCACAATAAAATAATAACCAACATGAAAACATGAAGACTGGCATGCTTATACCAGGGTTAGATTATTTATTCGCAAATACTTCCATTAG
Organism: Anopheles maculipalpis; assembly: GCF_943734695.1. NCBI lineage: Eukaryota > Metazoa > Arthropoda > Insecta > Diptera > Culicidae > Anopheles > Anopheles maculipalpis. Next base: position 35,199,763 of record NC_064872.1, read on the forward strand.
TCGCCTACAATACGTCGCTATACATCTTACATACAGTTGCGTGTATGGGAGTGTGTCTTTCTTTCTTTACCTCACTAGCCACCTCACACGATTGATACATTCCCTAGACACAGCTTCTTGTCCTATCATTGTCCCTGTGTTGTTTTTTATGTGCTTTATTCACTCGCTCACCTTACCTTCCTTTGAGCAGGTTGGTGAGCTGAATGTTGTGCTCACATTCCTAACGAGTACGTAGATATTGCCTTCCTAATTGTCACCTTTTATTTCTTTCGGCTCGGCTTATCTATCTCGGGTATACGCAACTGTATTTCTTGCTCTCCCATATTTACACATTCTTCAACGCGCGCCACAGCGATGCCTGCTCATATCGTTATAATGTACCGTGTATTGAAGTCCTTGCCGAGCTTGGGACTAATAATTTTTCCCATCTATCCATCCATCGCATCGCAGTAGCATATAGCTATAGGAAATTACTTTCCAGCGAAGACAGTGAAGTTTCCTAGCGACGCATATGCACAAACGGATACATCGTCGCAGCCTGCTTTGCGTTCTGTCTGGATACACTGGTTTTGTTTATTTTCATGTTATCCTACCCTAGCCATAGTGACAGATATTTAATATTACTTCCAGTTGTATAGGATGTTTTTTCTGTTCTCTTTTTTTGTACGAAAATAAAAGGAAAACTCTTTATTTGCACCTTATTGTGCCCATGGCTTTTACACTGCTTGTGGTGGTTCGGTTAGGATGTCACAGCATATGCTCACTTTAACATGCTTGGAGAAACTGTAGGAGGATGTAGAATAATGAAGATTCTGTCACGAATTTTTTAATTCCACACCACCAATAAAGGGTCATCACACCCAACCGAGCAAGGAATGGAGAGAATAAGGAAAACAGTCTTTCTGAGACACTGATAGAAAGGATCCTTTTTATTATTAAATTTGTTTCATTTGCGTCTTCAATCTTTTGAGCTTGGGGCGCGCTGAGCTATCATTCTCGTTCGGTGCACGATATTGCATCGTTTCCGTTCCCGGTTGTGGTTGCATCCTTCAATGACCGCTGGTAGCTTCTTCTTACACCTTTTAACCATCATCACTTGCATTTACATCGTATCTTTTTTAACACGAAGATCGCTAGCAGCAGCAGCAAGAAACTGAACACAATCTCACTCCCTAGCGGGATGTATTTTGTGTTTGTGTTCGTTCGTATTTTTAAATACCGAACTGCTACTGCGACCTGTTCAGAACGACGCAGTGAACCATATTTACATTGCACAACAACGAAATGGAAATGCCCGTTGCACCCTATTTCATCCCGGAGCTAAGTTTTGTCTCCTTCGCTCTGTGGCTTTCTTGTTTTGTTTACTTATTTATATTTTTTCTCATTTATTCACATTCCATTTAGTATGATTTTGATGTTTTACTTTTTCTTTTTCGTTCCGTCCCGTTTGACAGTTTCTTGTTGTGACGCAAAAAAACGATGTCCGCCCTTTCCGACCGGATGGTTTTACGGGTTACGGCGATACCAAAAGGGATTGAGGGAATGGAGATTATTTGTGTTTTTTGTTGTCCTGGTTACTGTCTCCTACCATGCTAAATGGCCCTCGCTAGACCATTTCCGGGTATGCTTGGGAGCATCGCAAAAGCTGGAAACCACTCACAACTGCAAACCGAACTGACCCACTAACGGGGCACCACGGGATTGAAGCGGGCTGACGACTATGACTATGTTCCACGAGCACGACCGACCGCACGGAACCGCGTTCAGATTGGAAGGGAACGGGTGCCCCGATGGTGACCGCTAGACGCCGGCCGTTGACCTACAACACATCCACCGGAAAGCAGTGCCACCACGGTCGAAAACACTATTTGCATAACGGCTGCCAGTGCTGTCCGGCTGCCAGTGTGCGGAACACCGAGCGTAAGGATTATTCGTCCCGGTTCTGAGCTGGATGCTGAAGATGACATGTCTCCTGGATTGGAAGAGTGTGACAAAGTGAGAGAGAGAGAGAGAGAGAGAGAGAGAGAGAGAGAGAGGCAGAGGGAGTGTGGAAGAAAAGAAAGAAAAATGTTAAAATTAGAATCATCATGCGATCAGGGTCGCTCAAGAGGGGACAGCATGGAATGATTAATGGACGAGGGTGTCAAAATATGGGCGACGATAATGTATCCCGCAGGACTTGCGACGTTCTGCTTCAAAGTTCAAGCAAGATCTCGGATAAGCAACTCTCACAAGAAAAGGGTACACACAATACGCATTTTTTAAAGCGTTGTTTAAATGTTTTCCAAATGACACTAGAGGTTTAAAAGTGAGAAACATCCTTTAAATAGGTCAGTAAATCGTTAGGTCATTATGAAATTTGTTAAGCAATGTTCAGTCACATTTTGGAACAAAAACATGTTTTTAAAGTGATTTAAAATGCCTTTAGAGATTTTTTATCTTTCCAAGCCTTTAATTATATAGAAATTCTACTTTTAAAGCGTATACAATCACTCAAACCGTATACCATATACTTTGACTTCGAGACAGCTTAAATAATTTTTCCGGGACTCTTTTTCGATTCCAAAGACCAATCATTTTTTTACTGTTTTTTTTTTTTAGAAAAAAAAAACAACTTTAGAATAGACTTTGCCAGCTAAGCTAGCCGATCTGTCGTGAACTAAATTTTGTCTTTTATCTATCTTATGTTAATCAGCATCTCCGTATGTTAATCAGCATCTCCGTTTCGTCTTTTGTACTATTAATATTTGGTTATTACTTTACATTACATTAAACTACTTATTACTGATCTTTTGAATTATTAATAAACTTTCTTTCTCAAATTCCTTAGTACTGTCATGAATTGATAAAAGTACATCAATAATGATGAGTCGAGGCTCGTTGAGGTTTTTATTCGTCGGTTATTCGCACAAAAAGAGATCGATTCCAACGGCTACCGATCGCACAACGTTATTCCTTCGACACACACGTGCACATATACAGAAATGTGTGTCGTTCCGTTCGTTTATAACGCGTACTCCTGCGTTACTACAGTCCATTATCGATATGCCCTCTCCTTGGCATATAACTCAATATTCTTCAAATACTTGCAAATTCGTTCATAATTAATCACCCATCATTAATCAAAGATCACATCTAATCTCCACATCAGATCAGGTCGAGCTTAACAAAGGTCAACCGTAGGTTAGGACCAGAAGAGTTATTCGAGTGGCAAGCAGATTTTAAACTGTGCCAAACTTCTACTAATTTTTACTCATTTCTATTTGTCCCAATCGGCCCTTCCACGCTCTCGCGGTGGACTCCATTTCTGCAATCCCGCCATAGCCATAATAGCGTTGCTGGTGAACCGGTACGTTGCTGAATAAGATTGTCTAAAAGTCGGAGTCATTAAAACACATTTTGGAAACGTTTTTAATATTATAAATTAGAGTCAACAGGCTTTCACAACGTTGCACAACACAACGCTTTCACAAATAACTTCGGACGTTGATCAAGCCCCTGACATGTCTGTCACCACCTAATTAAAAGACCAAAAACTTATGACTCCATAGCCACTTTGGAAGTGACCATGGAGTCGTCTTCCAATGATTGACGATGGATGAGAAGAAACATCTCCAGCTACACAATACCTTCAAACCAATGATCGATGCTATACTTCTTGGTGCTCAACAAATATCCGTGGGGGCTATTGCTCCCACAGGATTGTTCGAACTCCTTCAGCACATATTTATCCTGTGCTTTAGGGTATCTAGCGCTTGAAGCACGGCTGTAGAATCCATCATCCCAAACCCTAACCTCAACTTCCCATCTCTCTTCTTACTAGTTTTAAGTCACATGAGTATCAGTATCTCACATTGCTAGAAACAACAATGCTGCGATTGGTAAAAATATCCTTAAATGTTCTTCGTAAAACCTTTACGCCATCCCTACATGTTCCTACATGGTGGTAAAAACGATAGCGGCACATCCGGAGCATTCCCGCGTACTAAGTATCGAGCTACGTGGTATAAGCCTATTGAAATAGGTCTGGCAAGCTCTTCGATTGCGGCGTGACCTAGCAGATCGTTGAGCCAAGGAGAGGGAGAAGTTTTAAAGTTGTTTTTAATAAACATTTTGAATTTAAAAAAAAATCACTGAAAAATAGCAATCTACTTCCAACTCCAATAGAGTAAACCTCTATTAATAATTCTATTTTATTCACTCTATTGAAACTGATTCCACACCGGATCAGCCCGATCTACAGCCATCTGAAATAGAGACTAAGCAGCATCAAAGCCCTTCGTGAATGTGTTTTTTAACAAATTAAAAATGGTTCCTTTTATGAGGGTTCTTTTTTGTGAAATCCCTAACACGTTTCTTATGCGAGTCTTTGTCCTTCATAAAACAAACAGCACAAGCAAAAATTATAAAACAACCTTAGAATCATTCGAGACCATTCGATCATTCGAGCATTTTGAGAATAACTTATTTAAATGAATTTCAACAATACGTTCAACCAGGGTCAACAAATAGCCTATACACTGGGATAAATTACTATTATTAAAGCGGAAAAAAGGACCGACATTAAACAGTTATTGGAGGCAATACGGCCAGTCCTTGCTTCAAGAGTATAACACACAACACAACACAACTATAGGTTGCACAACGTGTTCTTCCTCCTCGTCTTGGCTTTAACGACCTGATAGGTCATTGATAGCACTTAGTTGGCTAGTTAGTCCCTTTACTATGGAGAAACGATCCGGATCGAATCTGAGCAGCGGTCCAAAAGCATTTATTTATGTATCTATATTGTGAGGGCAAACAAAATCTCATTTATACACTCATTAATACATTTGTACGTAACAAGTCTCCAGGTTTTAGTTTATATTATTTATTTATAATTAATTACGACGGTACAATGCCGTATTTTCAACACATTTTGATGACTAAATTGTATAAACATAATGATAAGGCATTTCCTCCTCATTCTTTGCATTTATCCCGGGCATGCTCAATTATCAAGTCTCCAAATGCTTCATAAATTATTTAACATGTTTGTTACATCATCTCCGAGGAACTTTTCATAATCAGTCAACATATTGAACATACAGTCATAGTTTTTTGGATAAAACCATTTCTAGAAATTTATGTACTTAACTTATAAACAACACTCCAAATATAGCTCTCACAAGCAATAATGCATATTTAAACAAGCTAGTTTAATAGAAACATATCATAATTTTCAACATTCCATTATTGCCACGTCCATCGCATATTGCGCACACACACAGAGATTCAGTACATGCTGCGTGCCATTTATTTGATCGCAACGTTTTTGCTTCGTTCCTCATATTAAACCATCTGTAACATACATCGAATGCAGATGTACAGGGAAGCAAAGCAAAGCAAAAGCAAAAAACGACTACTGGTGTAAGGTTGGACAAATATGAAAATCATTACGCTAAAAGTTTTTCCCTCCCAGTAGGTCAAACACCCCGGTGTTTCGCTTCGGGTCAGTTCGGTTTAATTTTACCGCTCTATGCACTGCATGCATCCTCGTCCCGCGCCTGAGTACTTCCCGGTTAAACGATAAAAAATAACTTCCCGGGGTAAAATCATTCGCTGCTGTCTGCCGTGGTCCATAGTTTCAGACTGTAGTGCTGTGTATGTATGGAAACTGTTGACATATCAACCTTTCATGTTTGCTCGCATGTTCCAACAGATGGATCCACACACGGACACAGACACACTGGGTGATGGATGTAGGTACTAGCTGTGCCTAGTTTCCCGTTTGACTAGCCTGCAAAACATGGAAAGGTGTAAAAAGAACACGAACAAAGCACTGCAGGGCCGGGAAATCCTTTTCGCCCCTTCACGGTGGCCCTTTTTTACCCTGCAAACGAGCATGTAAATGAAACCCTCTTTCAGTGCAACGGTCAACAGGCTAGGTGTGACCGTCTCGACATGGCAGGTTCAACATTTTCCGGTGGACACGTTGGCGTGTGAATAATCGAAAGGAAATGTAATAGGCTTTTTATCTCTGCTCGCTCTTTCTAAAGAGCGAGACGATTGCCAGGCAAGGAATTTAGATGCTTGTCCGTATGCAAGAAGTACGGACGAAGTACAGAAAAAAGGGTGTCAAAATTAACATCATTCCTTGTCGCTTGTCGTAAATCGCCTCTCGAAACGGATGCTTCCGTTCGATGTTTGTAATTGGTATTGACGATTCTCATTGATAGGAAACGGGAATGCGAATTGGTATGAATTGCAGACGAAACGACTGTAATTGAGGGGGTGAAAAGCTAAAAAGGAAGTTGAAACAGTTTAGTACTTGTGTAATTGTTTAACTGCGTTAAAAATAACGCATAAAGTATGCAATCCGTACAACAAAGCTCCTCAAGTTATGCAATTTTAACACGATTTTTAAAAATATTACTATGAAAAGAGTTATGGCGAACCAATTGTCTAATATTTAAGGCACACTGTCATTGTGGCGTCATTAACAACTTCGCAGTTTGGGCCCATCACTAAATTCTCCGAAAAGAATCAACGATCTTTGGTAATCTGTGTGAGTTTCGCATTTCAAATTGTTTCCTTTTTGCCATGTGTTGCAGCAAGTACAGCTAGCCTTCAGTCACTTATTCGCTTACGTGCGCCAATTTGCTTCTATTTTTCCCTTTTCTACGAACTGTTGAAAAGCATACCAGAGCAATAGCAAGCCAGTTTTCAATCTACCAGAAAATGCAATATCATTACAATGTCGGTCGAATTTGCATCACCGGGCAAGCTGCAGCGCACATTTTACCAGCCCACACTGGATGCATAATGGTTGGTAATTCGGCCGATGGCAAAACGTACCACTTACTCCCCCGAAGGAGAGTAAAGGGAGCAGCAGAAAAAAATAACAACGAACCAACCATCTTGCGATTATTCGCTCGATGATCGCGCTACGCCCGCAAAAGAAAGGTGCTGTTTTAGCACCACGCGGAAGGCCGGGCAGGTCGGTTTGGTTCGGTCACGTAATAACATTTTCCCTTTTTTTCGTCATCGACCATCGGAAAACGCTTGCAGCGTGCATACAACCGTTTTCGGTTTGAGGTTTGACTACCAGGAGAATCCATCCGTAAATGGTAGAAAGATTGCAAGAAGAGTTGCAATAAGAAAAACAAGACACACACACACAGAAAAAAAGCGTGGAAGAACGTTGTTCCACCTTCTGTAATCGACCGTGAAAGGGTATGGGGGCATTCGTGCGGTCAAAGTTCGGTTCACTTTGACTTCGGTTTTCGTTCTCATCTGCATGCGAAGCTCGCGATGAATGTGCCGTTCTGCAAACTAATTGAATTCGGTGCCTTCGCATTTTGGGCAGACAGAGCGATGGGCAGATGGGCCTGTGTAAACGTGTATGGGAGTTTGGCGAAAAATGTTTTGGCACAAAACCGTCATTGCTGGAGGAGCGTTGGTGACCTACCGAAATTTGCGTAGAAAGCATCGATTTTTGTTATTTTTAACTGTAGGCTTCACATTTTACAGCATGGCCTATTAATTTGGGGTATCAAATGAGAGGTTTTAATGGATACTTTCCAAGTAATGATTCCAAGTAAGATCGAAGAATCAATGTAATTTGTATCCACTAAGTCGAAATCCAAATAAAATTCTTGTATTCATTTGCTCGTTTGCATGGCTTTGCAAAGCATTCCTTAGATTTTGATAAACTTTTAAGCATTAATATGGTACGATCGGCCTTCACGCCTATAGGACCGGGTACAGAGTCCCATCCAGAACGCATACACGTATGCGGCAGTAAAAAGCAGTCGGGGAAAACTAGTCTTGTCCTGCCTTGTGAGGTTATATAGTCAAAAGGGTAGAAGAAAACACATTAAGATAAGGTATTAATGTGCTAACACGCTTTGACTTTTTTCAATTACAAGTCAAATATATTATTAATTTAATCGAAAGTTCTGATGTGCTCAACTGTAATGCTTAAAAAAATTCGATACTTTTTTAAATTTATTGATAATTATTGGTAATTTACGTGAGGATAATACGGCCGCTGTTAATAAAGTAACAGCCCTGGTCGAGATGTGTGCTTTTTGATTTACTGATAAACGATTTAAATCGGAGTTTTAGCGTTTTTGTGCGGACATTGTGTTAATTTCCATGTAGTTGCTATTGAACCTTTCCACATGGATAAAATTTTGCGATCAAATTGCGGCGATTTTCTAGCGTTTTTAAGCCTAGCAATATATATCGAGTCCTGTACAGCATATCAGAGCTGTTGGGCCAGCTGTTGGGCCAGCTGTTGGGCCAGCTGTTGTCTTATAGCGTGTTTGGTCATATACTTTTGAACTCCTTCTATGCGCTTGGCACAGTGATCGGTACACAGACACCACACAATAGACAATAATTCGAGTATAGATTGGACATGGCTGACAAACAAAGTTTTAACACACAAAGAATCATTGAATTCATTCGTTATTTTACTTGCTAAGTCAAGAGTTATATTTGCTCTAATTATGATATCATAGTTGTTGAAAAACGAGACACGGCTTATTTTGCCTTTCCCTTATTGCTTATTTTATTGCTAAGCTCTTAGAGATAAACCAAAAAAATGTTTTTATTCGTTTTTCCGATCTTTGTCCGCTTCTGATTGATTTTCGACTGTCTCGATCGTTCCCTAACTGATCCCAGGGCAGGCTCGACCTGCACTTTTCTAATCCTTCTAATCTCTCCTTTTCTTCTTGGCGCCTCCTAAGGGCTTCTTTTGGCGCCTGACAGGGCGTTGGGAACCTTATAAAGTTTCCAACAATAGTAGTAATCAAGTATAGTTAGTTTTTTGTCTAGTAATATACTTGCATCACGAACCATGCTAACACGCTGTATCGCTAGTCTGTGTATACTATACACAGACAAGAATGTACAAGAATGCCGAATAGCCTGTTATACTCATTTTTCCACACAAATAACCGGAAAGCGACGAATGCACCAACCGTTGTATCTTCTAAACAGAAGATCACAGCTTAGTTTCAAAAACAAATTATTGCTATATGCTGCTTTAATCAGACCATAACATACCTCTAAATTTTGTCGGTCAGAACAAATATCTAAAAATTAAAATAAATTTTGTCCTCCGTGGTACAGAACATATTCAGCACACAGAAGGTGTAACATAAATAGTATCGAACAATACATAATGAAACTACTTCCCTCAACTACTTCCTCCTTTTACTCCCATTTTCTCCACACCTATATTTCCCATAATCACCGTACACCGTTTGAAAAACTTGAGTTTTCATAAGCCAATACAATACTGCTTTAAAACTTTAAGACTTAAAAAAGATTTAAAAAAACCAGAATAAAAAAGAGTAAGATAGGATAAATAGGATATAGGATATAGGATAGGATATTTATGGTTTGTGTATCCATGTGGGTTTTTTCTCATTCACTAAGAATTTTCCCACGAATCATTTTCAAACGTCAGATCGGTAAATTTAATATCCAAAATCGACAAGTTCAAAAAATAACTTACCAATAACGTGTAAAACACGAGAACGAACCCATTAAAACAATGTATTATTTGTATATTGTACACATTGATTTTCAATCTAATAAACTACTACTACGAATCTTGACGATCGAGCTTGTTTCCTTGTAGAACTCCAGAAGTGCTATTGAATGTATGAAAACATGAATTGCCGAATTTTACATAATAAACTCGGGTTTTTATATACGAACAAAGCCATCTGGGAGGTAATTGCCTGTTGAGTTTTGCTAACAATACTATATCCATAGATACACTCTCGAAGGCCACCTTGAGATCAGTGTAAATGCAGTTTATTTGTATTTCTTTGGCATTTGTGGCAGTTGGCAACAAAATTTGTGGAGGTTGAACGTAGAGGCATGAACCTATGTTGAGGAAAAGAAATGTAGTTTTTTTTGCAGACTCACTTAGCAGGCAAAGTGCAATAAAGAATTTGATGTTGAATTTGTGTAGCCTGAAGACAAGTAAAAAAATCAAAATAAGTAAATAATAGAAACTAACAAACGATTCTTTATTTAACTCTCAAGAAAAACGAATTTTAAGATTCGTTTACTTCCTTTGGAGAGTTTCTATATGATCTTTCGACAGGCAATAGGGATATTTCTCATCACTCATCTCATTATATTATCGTTAAATTACCTTGTATTTGTGTCATGTAGGCATCACTGTTCTGATTGTCGAAATCGCTACCGTCGTGATGGTGGTAGGAAGATGCGGCCGACGACTGGTCGTAGATCGAGTGCACGTAGTTGACTGGATTCAGCCCGACCGGCGACGCCGAGGCAGCCATCAGCTTGGGCCGCTCGTCCTCGATCCACCGATCGACACGCTGCTCGTAGACATCGTGAATTTTTGCAATGCAGCTAAACTGCAGATGAAAGAAAATCAACGCAAGACTGAAGTTAATTTCTGACAGCGGAAAATGCTGAGTGGCTTGCCATATAAACACATAAAACCAAAACAGGAGCAACAAAAAGACAAAAACAGATCCTCAATCCAGATGAAACAGTACGCAGCTAACAACTAACTAACCAACTAACGAAGGCGCCTTTTTTGTTTCTGTTTTGCTAATCAATGTCACGCATCATCGATCGGCGTAAACAGAGTGTTGAAGGCTTGGGAAGGCGAAGTACGACATTTCGCGGAACACGATAGAAAAGATAAATAGCTGGAACACAAGCGAATCCTTTGCCGTGCCTTCCATTCCATTCCAATCCACTCCTCACAGTGGCAGAAGCGCCAACGAAGGAGCGAAAAAAAAGTGGACAACTTTCCGCCTTTCCCATCCAGGCGCACGATTTGTGTGAACATGAAAGCGACTGATGGCTGTCTCTTGAAGCAAACGATTATTTATGTTTGCGGAAAAAAGCACCAAATGGACAAACGGTGGAAAATAGCAGCGCTGAGCAGCGTTGCCTTTCGTGGAGACGCTTGTTCTTCAGATGAAAGCGAAAAGAAGCGGCTGAAAGTCAACTGACACACGGGGTGGGATGGAGTGAAAGGAAGCTCGTTGCTTCTTATCTTTCATATTTGTACATCTTTTCATTCACGACACTTGCTCACGTGCTCCCAGACATCCCGCTACCATCCCGCCCAGTTGAGTCAAGTGAGATCCGAAGTTTTCCTGGCATGTCGTCAATGTGGCGGAAAATGACGATGTTGTTTGTTTCCGGCAGAAGTTAGACTCCCTGGCTCGAAACGAGTACTTTGACTGTGTTTCGTAACGAATCGCGCGGTGAAGGAAATGGAGTAACATTCAATAAACGAGTGGAAGTGTATTTGAGTCTCTTAAATCACTCGACACCGATTTTTGGCATTTGAAAGTTGATGTCGCTTGCTTATTGCTTGCTCACAAACGGAGCACATCAGCATTCGATTAGAGATAAGCATTGGTAAAACAACATAAGAAACGTGGCGAAAGAGCTAACCATTCATACGAAGAACTAGAAACACTCTCAGTATATCGATAAAAGTTTCTAAATAGAGTCTGTAATACACACATCACCTACTTTCAGTTTACTTCGTCCAAGAAAGTGATGTGAAAGATGAAAAAACAACCCGAGGGTTGACGTGTCGAGCCCGCTTCGATGATCCTTATACGCCGGGTATTGCATCATTTGGGATGCATTGATCTGTAAATAAGAAAAGAAATTGTATAAATAGTGTCAGAAATGTTTCATACGAAATTTTGCGTGTAAACAATGGAACACTTTTATTACAGCAAATTACAGTTACATCGATAAATTAGGTGTTTTTTATAACCTTTGATAAGTAGTTAAAATTTATGTTTCATCGTGTAAGCAGTTCTGCAGAAATTACCAGCATGAATAATTATTAGGTTATGTCCCATTTTCTGTGCAAATAATTACAAATTCCGTGCTTTCTCACCCCTACTGATGATTTATATGAATTAAACATTCCCTTTGTATACATTGAGTTTGGACACTTTTCCATTTATTTATGGAAATTGTTTGTTTTTTATCAATATCACTGGTATTATTTTTTTTACTGAATTGTCTTTGACAAAATAAGCAAAAAAGTTTAATTAGTCTAAGTTTGATAAGGGCTGTTGATTCACAAGACATGTTATTTATAAAACGTTTTACTGGAAGTGTTCAGTGTTTATTAGTGATTAATGTTATTTGAGTAAAAGGAATAAAGTTTCCAAATTTTACGATTACAGATAAAATTCCACCGGTTTAGGAACGGCGTTCTATTTTGCTTCTAAAGCAAATGCTAGTCCTGGTATTTTTGTATAATTCTAGACATTTCAACAAACTCATCATGCGTTTGCAGTGTCTTCAATTTTGCGTCTGAAACACTTATATAAATGTTTTGTACCCTTGTCTTTCGACCGTTTTGTGAAGATGAAGGCCTTTAGTGCAGCGTTTCCTTATAACAGGTTGGCTGATAAGTCCCCGGTCTGACACATAGAATGCGCCGCTAGTATTAAATGCATATTATTTTTATTTAGCACCAACCTTCAAATGATTCGTGTCAAAATTTGACGTCTGTATGTCAATTAGTTTGTGTGACAGAGCGTCTTTTGTCAAGCAACTTTTGGTTGCTTGACGAACGAAAAAAGAACGAAGAAGAAAAAAGTGTTGTTCCATCAAGACAACGCACCGTGCCACAAGTCATTGAGAACGATGGCAAAAATTCATGAATTGGGCTTCGAATTGCTTCCCCACCCACCGTATTCTCCAGATCTGGCCCCAGCGACTTTTTCTTGTTTTCAAACCTCAAAAGGATGCTCGCAGGGAAAAAATTTGGCTGCAATGAAGAGGTGATCGCCGAAACTGAGGCCTATTTTGAGGCAAAACCGAAGGAGTACTACCAAAATGGTATCAAAAAATTGGAAGGTCGTTATAATCATTGTATCGCTCTTGAAGGGAACTATGTTGAATAATAAAAACGAATTTTGACAAAAATATGTGTTTTTCTTTGTTAGACCGGGGACTTATCAGCCAACCTGTTACATTTACTGCCTATGGACCTAGCAGATAATTTTTTCCGATTTTACATGCGGTTACACTACCAGCTAGTCATTGGTTGGCCGGTCAGTAGTCAATGTATATTGGTCAACTACAAACGGTTAAAGTTAGAGAACTTCTTCAGTTTATTTACAGTGGCTCCGTGCTCCCGATCCCGGCCTTTAAAAAGTCAGCTTCGTGTTCATCCGGATATGATCGAACAAATATCTATCAGATTCTGGCACTACTAGAGAAGGAATAGCTACAGAGTGCAAGCTTGGGTCTAATCGTCCGATCATTTTAAGCGACCAGCCCAATCAACAGAAATTGTAGTCCACAATGAATGAAGACCACAAAAATGTGAAAATGCCACATTTTGCCATCTTTTTTTCAGAACTGGCCGAGATCAGTAAGATTTGTAATACAAGAAGCCTCTCAAACGTTGTTACCTGCATCAAATAGTACCACAATGATGGCGAAGTTGTGTCATCATCTACTTGAAATCATCAAGCACTAGATAAACATTCTATGATACTTTATTTTATTTAAAATTAATTATGACGACATTCGAGGATTCTGATGAATCTGAAACTCTCCAACTTTAGCGTGTCGCAGTTCCGCCCGATCGAGTTTTTCTGGCCCAGGTTGAGGAGGACATTATCTCTACATAATGTTGTTATACCAAAATCATTGATGAATTGATAAAATAAGTTACTTTTTAACTGAAGAAAGTCCAACCAAGGTCATCTTGTCACCTGTGGCTAAAGCCTTGGCATGACGTGGCGTTTTTATTGCATACGTTATGCCACATAGAGCCACATCTCCTTACACATTTAACAAATAACGATGGACCCAGCAGACACTTTTTTCCATAAAAAATGAAAAACTTATGACATGGACATCATTGATTTGGGGGCTCTAGAACATGTATAGCCTCATTACTCACATACACCTCTGAGACATAAGCTCTATCTAAAACTGCCCCGGTTCCTTTTAACTGAGTGCGAGAGGAAAATGATCAAAAGATTTTTTGCACGTATATGTGTCAAAGACATTAGAAAAATGTGCCATAAGAATGATGAAAATCGTTATGAGAACAAGTGAGAAAAGCATTGGACAGCCCATTCCGTTAGATCTTTTTAGACCGTTCACATGGACTGTGAGGTAGCAACGCCGTTGATACATTCGACGGTTGGCCTGAAGATTAGACTGGTTCGACCGTGCGAACTATCAAAGACATCTGTTGCAGACCGCAAATTGGTTGTAACACCCGATAAGCAAGTAAGTCTTGCAAGGGTTAATGTTTTTCTACTAACTTTTCAACGATACAATGCAGCAGAAAAACCCTACCTAGTACCTAGTGTAACTAAAGAATCGATTACCGGATCAATGATTGAACTTTTTATGTAAAATTTAAGAAATGTTTGTACTAGAAATGCACATTCGAGCTAGTTAAACGATGAGCAAGCGCTCATCACGCAAGGCTTTAAAATCGTTGTTACAATTTTCATTACAATCGACAAATAAAAGCAGTGTGACAAAAAGAAATGCACCCCAAAAAAGTCTCAAACGCCTCTTGTGGCAAGTCATGCATTACACGATAAGATTTTGATGATGATGAATATATTGTACTCTTTCTTATCAGCACAAATCACGATAGTACTACATTTGTGAAATCAAATAGTTCACCTTAAAAAAAATTTACAAATTTCTCATCTCTGAAATGATGAATCTTTGCTACAATTTCTTCCCATGTTTACCTCATGCCAACAAAACCGCTTCACAACGCAAAACCCCGAAACACCAGAAGCGCCACTAGCACTGCCTCTTCCAGCGTACGGTTATGCGCACGAGTTGGTCAATCTGCTAGATGGTAAGCAAAATTACATGCACACTTTCAAGACCTGAATCAGCCTCCAAGCGCGTGGTACGGTATGGGGCGTCTACACCTACCCCGGAGGGATTTAGCAGGGTGTTGTGCATCGTTCAAGATACTGTCCAGGCCCCGGGAACCTTATCCTGCAAAACATTAGCACGCTCACACGAAGCAAACATATTCCAACATACACAAACTCCAACACCGACATACCGTTGGAGCCATATGGAGCCAACTGAACGACACTGTTTCCCAATCCCCGAAGGGATTCTCTGGTGCTCGACATCGTCCAACCCATGCCCCATCCTTCCAGCTGTGCCCGTCCATCTTCCCAGCTTACCAGTGCCCAAGTTTACGGGGTAAATAAAATACAAACTGAGCAACCTGAGAGTGGTTTACGGAGTGGAGATTTAGATTCGTAATGCTGCCAGAATTACTGCCTGGTAGCATTTACTATTTACTACTCGCAAACGAGAGCAAGCATTGTGCCGTGCGAACTTTCTTTCCCCTCGATCGCAATCCTCACCCGGAGCTTCTAAACACATCGCTTCCGGGGGCTGGTTTCATGGAACGAACGACGCAACGTTCCATCATACCGTTTCGTTCCTTGTCGCAGTGTGATGACAGGGATTTGTCGACACCGGAAGATTGATATTCCGAAGGATTAAAGTTTTAATTAAATACATAAAACGATTTCCCATGTTGATTGAATTTCTAACTCCTTCTGTCTCGTAGCTCGCTCGCTCCCTAACGAACTTGCTGTCAAGAGGAAAGCTGTTTGCGGAGACGGGGACGCAAAAACCATCGGTTCCGTATCGGATTTCAATGTCACACGACCCTAAGCCCTCCGGCTGCTGAAGGTTCCTGGAATGAATGCGTGAAGGATCGCCTCCTCGTAGAGGATCTGTTGCAAAGTGAGGACATACCTTTTTGTCGTTCAACAGCCAGGTTAGATTGGCAGCTGGTTTCGAGTTGTAGGACGTGCAGTTTCCCAGCACTACGTCACCTATTCGGTAGAACTGTTTGATGCCCGTAATTAGCGGCTTTGTCACAGGAATATCTGGAGCAAAGTTGAAATTAAGAAAGAGAAAAACCACCAACGAAGATTAAGGAAAATTGTTTCAGTAAAGATTTTGTTACACTTACCTACAACCTCCATCTCGCTGGACACGATCATTGTATCGAACGAGGGCAGATCGGCAGACACTTCGCAGCTATATTTACCCGTTGCCGTTGGTTCTACGGCCATCAGTGTTAGATGGCTACCGTTTGACAGTGGGCGCTGTTATAAATAAAATAGAAAAGAAAGTTTTCCGGATGAAAAATGTGCGCACGTTTCAAATGGAACCGCTTTATTCTCCCCTTTTTGCGCAATTTCTCATGCAAGGGGACACATTTTACTGCGTTTGCCAACATCAAACATTTTAGTTTATGAGCGGAAAAAACTGGCATTTGTTTGCGGAAGCGTAAAATCATATGCAGCTGGGATACAACGAGTTTTGCTGAGTGTATGTGGCTGTGTGAGTTGCTATAGTATCAAGTATGCTGCTTTGTTTATTATTGCAGCATGCACTAACCGTGCGCTATTTGCTGTCAATGGTTGATCTGTCAAGCGAAAGGAAAACTCTTTTTTATCGCTTTTGTCGTGCTGTTCCTTTTTTGTGTGTGTCTGATGCGCTTGGGTTCTTTGCAGCTTTGAACATATTTTTATTGTTCGTTTGAAGTTTAAATGAACTGTTGAACTTCGCATATGGTTGGATTTACTTTACAACTTGTAATTAAAATATTTACTTCGACTGTTGTTTGATTGAGGATTAGTTCCAACTTACAATAATTGATATGTAATCAATATTTTTTGTCAGAAAAATATTATTACACTGAGCAAAATAAGCATAGCACCACCATGTATTATTAAAACTTATGAAATGATTATACTTTTTTAAGTTTATAAACTCATCCCAATCTTTCTTTAAACTTTGATGATTTTTTTCAATGTTTTGGGTCAAAAAACTAGTCATGAAGGCTGTAAAATTAAAATAATACCACTATTGAAACGAGCAATTGAGCTTCCTGTCAAATTTTGGTATCTTTAAGGTTTGGTTTTTGGAGGCATTTGGAGTCAATTTCCACTGGAAGTTAAATTGTATGCAAAATTGAAGGAAAACAAACCATACTTTTTTGCTAATGTAGTAGGAATATTTTCCATTTATGTACCGCATATGAACAGTTCTTTAAAAAAAATCGATAGTTACAGCTGCATCAGCTATAATTGCGAGAAAAAGCGAAATTACGGTGTGCTGTAAGATAATTTTTGAATAAAATTAGAGAATCTTGAAAGAACAGCATCCACAACATGAGCAGTATTAAAACGTTTAGTAGTCAATCTTGAAAAAATCTTCAAAACCAAAATCTTGAAGTCGC
The DNA here is from genome assembly GCF_943734695.1 of Anopheles maculipalpis. NCBI lineage: Eukaryota > Metazoa > Arthropoda > Insecta > Diptera > Culicidae > Anopheles > Anopheles maculipalpis. The sequence goes on from NC_064872.1 coordinate 35,217,053, forward strand.
AAAATAGCCTCGTCAAGTTCATCTGTATACAATGTGTCTGGATCGGAACAAAATTGCCCATAAAACGTGATCTTTTCGGCTACATTTAAAATAAAAAGTCTTTGTTGGACCTCATCATTTGCTACAATGCTGTCGCGATTTGTGCGAAAACCCGATCTTAATATAAGCTAAAACATTGATGCTTGGTCGCTGATAATTCGGGGAGCATTAACGGGGAGTTTCCAGTGGCGTGGATCGCAAGTATGGGACGCAGTAATGGGAAGATGCCACCTAAATGATGACATGAGAGACATAGACATGATCTTTATCGATCACGGCGAGTTTTAAATGCGTCTCGGTTTCGTTTACCAGCAGGATAATGCAACAATTCCTAACTCTTAACTGGTTAAAGTATTTTTTTGGCTTTGAATGGCCTCAAGCTCATGGTGCGGTGGTTTAAAATGAGCTGAATAGATATTGTGGTTCTGTTGTTGTGTGATATTCTGATATTGTTGTTCATATACACAGAACACATTGGTGCTAATGCAATTGCACTCAGTGTGTGCTGTTTAAAAAAAACTGTTTTTTTTATTTTGTATATACATTTGAAGCAACAAAAATGTATTCAATCGAATCGAAAACACATTTTACGAACGACTAGAAGCGCGCAATGAGGTAGAAATTTGAAAACTGCACCGACAGACACATCATTAGTGTGCAACAGTGCAACACAATCAGGTCATTATACGATGCCGCTCCATCGACTAACCCAATTCCTCTTCCGGGAACTAATTGTGCACGAGCCTTTTCCACGGCTGAAGCGGCCCCATGTAAAGCCCAGTGAGCCGATTCAGCATCGTTAATCAGCAGCCAGCTGAAATGCACCGGTTGCAGCAGCCACGGTTTGCTACGAATGGTTTCGAAGTAAAAGTGAGCGGAGATGCAGAATGCAAAAAAAAACACATACACACACACACACTAACCACTACCACCAGCACAACAAAGGAATGATAATTATGATCCCGTTGATCTGTGTAACAAAATTGCGAGCGAGTGTGGGAAGAAAATTCCCGATTAGAAATCATCGTCATCCGGTGCAGAGAACTGCAGCATCTGCGATGCATTTCCAACCCACAGTTGGTGCCTCCGACTGACGTTCCGTCTGATACCAACCAGCACAGACTTCTAGCTTCCATCCAGCGGAGAACAGTAGCAACCGCTTCTGGTAACATTTCTGGGCTCCTGGCGTTCGCTAAGCTTTCGCGGAAGCGCAGATTCACACAAAACCATTCTGTGTCTGCACTGCGAGTGCGAGTAAGAGAAAGGAAAACGGAAAATCGTGACTTCCGTGCCACAGAACCTCAAACGAACTTACCTCCACCGACAGCCCTGCGACGACGAACGATTTTAGTGCGGGTATTTCCTTCGGTGTGTAGCGGAAAAACTCGCGCTTTCCCTTGTACCACTTGACGGAGTACAGCTCGGCGCCCTCCATGTCGTAATGGCAGATCAAATTTGCATTATCGCCCCGCTTGATGGCGACCGGAACACTGACGCGCACGTCCTTCAGCGTGATGACGAGATCTGCGTGAATGGAGAAAGACAGGGAGAGAGGAAGAGAGACAGTGAATGAGTGAAACTGGGATGAGCTAAAGATCGTTTGGTGATGGAAATTGCATTTATGAAAAGCTCCATGTCATGGGTGAAGTGTGGAAGGATTAGTGGTAGCGGGGTTAACCATTGATACCCAAACACCCCACACTCGCTGGTAGCGGTGTTGGTGGCGATGGTGATGGAAAAGCGAACCCATCTGTGCCCACGTCGATGTCGATAGAGTCAATAATCGACTTTAAGCGATTTTGCCGACGTAACGATTTGGGTTGGATCGCTTAACGATAAAAATAGAATGAGATAAAAGTGTGCCTTTTTTTTATTATGCACGATAATGTCCGCACTAAAAACGGCCATGTTGAACGGTTTAGTGCTGATCGGATTTATTAAGTGAATAAAAGAGTGAAGCTACATGGATTGACAATTGATGATGTGACAATGATGCTTAATCCTTTTTTATTTTCGTGCTGGAAGAGGAAAGGATTAACAGTATCTTAGCCGGCGATAATTTAGCTTTACTTAAAACATGTTCGAGGTAATCCTAGATCTTAATAAATTTGGTCCGATTTTCCAAATCTCTCAAATTAAAGCTCTTTTAAATCCCTCGAAGGCTATTGAAGTAATACATTTTAAATTTAATTAAAAGAAAATGAATGAACACTTCAAAACGGCCAGATCTTCCTACAAGAGCTACTTAAGATATTGCACATGATTTGTGGATAATGATCGTTATTTGCCAATGATTTTTTTCATTAGAATGGTCTGGCCGTGTTGCCAACGAACATTTAAATATTTAATTTAGATCAATGTATAATTCAGAAATGCATCGTATTTGTGTTGATATTTTTCTAGTTATTTTTGAAATGCATCCCACAATTAGTAGAAAATAAGCCTTAGTAATTGCTAGTTAACCAACCAAACAAACCACACTTTTGAGCAATCAATCGTCCATCCATAATTAGGCAATGCAGCAAAACTTATACCTAAGCAAATAGCTGATTCCAACTCCTCGAGTAGCGAAATAGCAGGAGGTTAAACTCCTCAAAATCCTATAAAAATAAAACAACTTCTCTGATTCAAATAGCAAGTTGTGGTTGGCTTTTACCCTTTCCAGAATTATGTCTTTGGCACATAAAATCTGCATCAAATGTTAAACTCCGTATTTTTATTTCCAATGGTAGAATTGTACGGGGGGCGGCCCGGTGGTAGAGACGATTTCTAATATAATATCTAATATTTAACTTTATACATCTAAGTTTTAGTACACGAGATAGCCTTAGCATACCCCATGAGCGGATGGTAGAGTACAGGATGTAACAAGAAAGCGAGGTTTGCCGAGACTAACCGGTCATCTGCCATACCTGTACGTCCGAATTTTAATGGGCTCCATACCTGTCATATACATTTTTATGGTACGCAGGCTCTACAGAGTCAGAGCCTTGAAATCGCCTTAGCTACAGTACATATCCTTTGTCTCTTTTCTATTGTTTGATTAAATATGATGGTTTGGATATATTTATGTGATAAAAACATCGCAAAAACAAGAAGAGAGCTAGATTTTAGTATTACGTGCCGATGTGTTAAGCGTGTGTGTCCGGAATGACTATTGCCGAGGTCATTTCATTCATCATTTATGGTTTCTAAGTAGGAATGTAGATCGTGAATGGAACCATTGTTAGGACCAAGACTCGTGGATGTCTATTCACGTCCATGTCTTGTACTGAAGCCTCTATGTTAAGCCCTATAAACCTGTTTGGAAAAAGGTGCGTTAGGGATTACAGACTGATCAAGTGCTGTTTAAGCTAGTTGGTCTAATATTTAATTTCCCTGAACACCAATGTGGCTTGGTACCCAGCAGAAAAAGATTTGTGATGATGTTGGTAACTCTTCAAACATTTGTACATGTGTACATTCTAGACTTCCCTGCTTCCAAGGTTTTTACGTTCAAACTATCCATGAAATTGATATTTTGTTTCATATCATCGATATCTTATTCGACAGCTATGAGAAGCGCCGTAGGAAAAAAAGGAAATTTTGGTCTTGAAGCCGAAATGAGTAGTTGCTTGTTAATGGATATATGTATATCATAACAGACACTTATTTTTTACCGATCTATCAGTGAATATATGGTGATGTTTAGTGGTTTTGTGATTGATTAGAGTAATAATGTGTCGACGTGCTTGAGTTTTGATGTAAATTTTAAGGTCTATGGAAGGAAGTTTCGTGATGCTATGGACGTTCGTGTTGGCAATGGTATGCAAACCAGGTATGGCAATACCTGTATAGAATACTACGGTGTTGAATTTGGTCTACATGATTTTTTCCTTGATTCTACAAGATCGTTTAGCCTCGTTTGGTGCAGAAATAATTAAAATGTTTCAGAGAAGATTCCAACAAACAAATCATTTACTGACCAGATCTTCCTCATGAACCCATCCTTAGAGACGTTGACGGTAAAATAATCATAGTTCTTTTCGAATTGTAGTTTACTTTGAGCTTATAATAATGACAATAACCAACATCACATGTCAGGTAAAAGCATATTTCCTAAGGATTAATTGCAAAGATCGTGAGTCATGGCCTTGCCTGTCTTCTCTTTAATCTGGTGCTAAAGAGGGGCACCCGTAGATCGGAGGTAGTAGCTTTGGGGACCATCTGCCATAAGTCAATCTAATTCCTGGAATGCGCTGCTAACATAAACATCATTTGAAGCTCTCATACGAAGCAGAAATTTACCAAAGGATCGATCAAACGGTACTGATCCACGTTTTGGAGATTTCCGAGGTGAATAAAAAAAAATGGGGGATCTGACCTTTGAAGTTGTCCAATAATTTACCTATCTGAGATCAATAGTCAGTATTGACACATTGATACATTAAAGCTTAGAGAACTTGTCTAGCCTCATTACTCACATTAGTCTCTCAGGCATAGATTTTGTCCAAAACTGTTCAAAACAATCCTTCTCTTTTTAAATCAGTTTGGGCCATCTCCAGGGGTTTCCTAACATTTTCTCGTTGTTAAATGTCACCCACATAAATCAAACAAATCCTGAGAAACAATTCCTTTGTATCGTGCAGGCCTTAACGACACTTAAATGACTACTTTTACTTTACCAAATCAACACGCAACATCCATTCTGATAGAATGTAATGAAACTTTACGCTCATTAATCTACATTCAGCATAATCAGTAACCATTAAGCCTGTTTAACTTACCAAACTACTTAAACTAAGCTAAAGGTAAACAATATCTCCCTATCCCACAACCTCCTGCCAAAGGAAGGAAGTAGTAAAAAATTGTGGTAAAGTCACCAAAAGTTTTCTGCTCCGATCAAAACGTAACAAACTTCTCATTAGCCAAGTCGACATTTCAAGCGTTCCGTCTTTTTTTTTTCTGATACCATGTAACACATTTCCAGCTCTTTTTTTCTCTCTCTCATTTTCGCCTAAAAGTAAGAACCTTTCGAAAACGTAAGAACTATTACTACAGCGTTTGCACGAAGCGAATGCGTCACAGTGTAGTCGCCGGTCAATGGACGTTGTAAAAACTCCCACAAACACAGTGGAAGGAAAAATGCGAGCTGTAAGTAGAGCACCCGTGTACGTGTTCGTCGCAGGCAATCGTTTCAAGTGTAATTACACTGTTGGAAAGTAATTAAATTTCACTGTTACGCCAATTTCGATGGCGAAAGTCTGTTTTTAATCGACTACTACAATTTGTCCGCTTGTTTTTTGTGTCTCGGTAAGTGTGTGAGTTTGTCAACCATTTAGGGGGAGAACACAGGAGGGAAAACGGGATGTAACTTTAACGTTGGACTGGGTTGGCTGTCGACCGCAACGACTGGGGGAGATGGAGCAGATTAAAGATGAAAACAATAGCGACGACAAAACACGCAGATTGTAGCGAGGATTAGCAAGAAGAAAACACCAACCGGCTTATAAAAGCGAAGAGGACATAAAATAAAGATTTGTTACCATCGTGAGATACCGGACAAACAATGGCAATGGCTGAAGGATCACAACAACCGACACACGGTTACTCAAGCTGCAGTGCTGTGGCTTTGATCGCCCAAGTGTCAACGTTTGCCCCATTTGACAGATAACCGTTTATCTGGTGTGCCGTAGCCGAGAAGCACAAAAGCTAGTAATAATAAAGACGTCTTCGCCTGGCTGCCATAACAATACGATTGGCAATTGTATCGCTGTGTATGGGGCGACCGGCAAACCGATCCAGCCCTGGCACGTACCGGCCAGCTGGTGCGTTCCCGCGAGATATCAATTGTAGTGCCAATTAGGAGGAGTGTAAGAAAACACTGGCCCCTCCCGGTCGTTGCTACCCATTCTGCCACATGTTGCGTGCATGTGTGAGCAAAGGCAAGAGTTGTGCACCTACGGCAGGACATAAATCCCGTGCAGCACATGACGATAATCGCATACCGCTCGTTTCGAATGTTCTGCTGCAAGTGCTGATACCACAAGAGGTGAGAGAGCCGTGGCGAGTTCTTGTGGACAGATCTTGATCTTGTCTCTGGTGGCGAATACATTTCGCTTACGTGCCTAGCCCGTGCCAGGGTAGGAAAACCGTTCGACTTCGTAAGAAGACTTCATGCTGCTCACTCGGTGTGATGGAAAAATTGATAAAATATGTGAACGACAGTAGTCATAAAGCGGCCATCTTTATAGGCCGATTGCTTTCCCTCGGTTTGGCTCGGTTTGGCTCGGTTGACTGCTGTTACAAGTAAAGCAACATACTGTACGGGCTTTGGGATTTTTTGACACACATCCGTTCTTTAGTTCCTTTCTTTTCCCCCCCCCCCCCCCCTCTGATTCGAGAACATGCAGAGGTCCCTAAATAACACTAGCCTCGTAGTGGATGTGCAACAAAATGACAACCTTTTTGGTGCCAGCTTGCCTTGCCCAGGCCACATCGATGTAGATGCCCAAAAATCAACGGCCCCCTTTCCAAACCGTAAAGTGTTCTGCTAGATTTCACTTCAATTCGCCATATTTTTTTTGTCTTCATCTTCATCTCTCTTCACTGCTCTTTTCACAGAGACACAGACTGTGTGCATCCTTCTTTGTGGGGACTTTTTCTTGGGAAAGGGCAACACAAACTTTTGATCATTAACGAGACATTATCCGTACCGGTGCTGGTGAACTATTTTGCACGAAACGCACACCGATGGGTGGCACCAGAACGCGCGCGGTGGTCCTTGAAAGATTTTTCGGCTCGAGCATTTCTCCACTCGAGTTCCTCTGCTTTTCTTTTCTGTGTTAGCAGTAAGTAAACTTTGGCTCACTTGGCTTGCACGAAAGGGATGATCGAGCGGGGAACAAAGAGCTAGCGAGAATCCCCCGTAACTATGAGCTCAAAAAGCCATTATCCATGTGCCGCTCGTTCGCGTACCCCGCGTGTTGGAAGAGAAGTGGTTTAGTTTTTAGTACGCGAAGTCGAGAGTTGCACTGTAAAAAGTTTTCTTTCTGTGTTTCCTGTCCCAAAGCAAGCAAGAAGGACCATTTTTGACCGTTTTCACTGTAACAAGTTTATCGCTGGAGTGGCGTATCGTTCTCGCTTGCATATGATACTGCGTCCGGGTGGGTTGCAAATTGAGCATCGAGCATCGTTAAATTAATGGACGAACCTTCCTGGCACTCGGTTCGCGACGACCTAAGGTAACGCCATACTCTTCGATACACTCATCCAACATGCAAATCATCCCGCACAAACAGATCGCATCAAACTAAAACCCTTGTCTACCGAAAGGTCCTAACCCGGGAGTTAGCCATTCTCCTTCGGTTAGTAAAGCCGTTTAACGCGCCACATAATTTATGTGTTTTTCGTCAAGATTTATAGACATTTCAGGAGTAATTTGATGCTCTAGGTTCCCCATCTTCCTTTAGATGGTAGCGCGAACCATGGTGCGAACAGTGAGCAAAAACTAGAATCTTAAAACCAACCGGTTCCAGTTTGGCGCAAGATTCATTTCTGGACCATTTCCAAATGAAAACGTAGATCGGTGTTCGTGCTCATTTGCTTTTCTTTGTGTTTGCTCCAGTTCCATTCCCCAGCTGGAAACTAATGTTTTAATAGGCTAGCCGCCAGTGGAATGAGAGTTTACGGCTGGCTTTTCATTTCGTTAATCACTATTTTCAAGCTTTTTGCCGCTTATGGAACGATTTCGTACGTCGTTGTGATAATTTTTGGGAAACTGGTGGAAAATCGGTACGCCAGAGTGGATCAACGATGGTCGGTTACTTCGTTTAATGGGAAAAGCGTAATGGATCAATTATAAGTATACATTAATAAGGCTTAATTGTAAGAGGTATCGATAATGCGAATGAAAAGTGGTATTTAAATCAGTTTATTTACTGTTTGCAATGACATTTTGAATCCATGTAATGATTTATTATCAATTATTCACTCAAAGGCACCTATTGTTGGTTCTAAGTCATGAATTTTAGTCCCTTATTTAGAGACAGGCTTTGTTATGTTTAGAGCTGTACATGTATAATTTTAACTAAATTAAATTTCCTTTTCGATCCATTTTTTCCATCCATTTTCATGGTCATACAAGTTTAAGAATTTCCCAATCAACGCTATCGAACAAATGAAAATTAAACAAAATATGTTATGCTCATATGCATTGTTTGTATTGTGAAAGCTTTTTGGTCTGAGTAAGATTAATAATATGCTCAACCTCTTTTGCGTGAAATTGGGTTCCTTGTGTTAATATTTAATGGGAAAGTGGTATAAATCGCTGCCTTCACTGCTTTCCAAAATTGATGCGTTCTATTCAAAATTGATGCCTTTGGGCTGGTGCTCTGATTAGGCTGTATCAGGGCAATCTACTATAGTATAGCGATCGTATCGGATATGTATCATCCATTTAGTTAAGTTTGGATGGTACATTTGTCTACCCATCCAGTTACAAGTAACTAAAAATCAAAAAGTTCTCAAATGGTTCATTTAATGAGCTTGTTGTATGGAAGAAAAAGAAAAAAAGGAAATCAGGTTATCATCTTATCACGTTCAATTTTTACCCCCAATTCTTATTTTGACACCGGTTGCACCTTATACAGAATCGTGATGCTTTACCCTGCCATTGCTGACTTTCTCTGATATCGTTATCTCCTTAGCTGGATAGTCTGCTCTGCGTAGTGCAAGGCTGCTCAGGTGAGATTAGATAATCGATCATGCCGTATGTTCCTGCTACCGGATCGTCTCTTGTCTTACTACACTATCGGATTCTTACAGACTGCTTGGCTTGCTCAGGGTTCAGCAGTACCTGATCAAGCAAGCAATCGAGTTCCCTGCGTCCCTCTAAACCTCGTGCCGAACATGTCGCTGGCGAGCACCTTTCCTGGTGGCGTATGAGTCCAGCATCGTCAGCACATACTCCAACTATCATATCCTTTCGGCTTTAAGAATATCTGCACCTACCCAACAGCACAGCTAACTCGTGGTTCATTCTCCTTCTCCAAACACCACCAAAGATAGTCCTTAGAACTAGTTCAAACATGGCTAGTGCATTGCAGTCCTACGTCGGCATAGTCGAGGACTCGTATCCGTAGAGGATGTGTCAGTGTGCGAGTCAGCTGGATCACAGTAATTAGTGGTTTCCGTAGTAAGCATAATTTACCTGAGCGCATTGCCTTTAGATTTCGTTCCTGACGTTGTTGTCCGTACTTAAGATCGTACCAAGATCCAGAGCTCCTTTAACATTTCGAAATGTTCAACTGATACCGTAAACTGATACTCATCTTCCGAGTCATGCTCTATCATGGTCGGAGCTTTTCGTAAGTGTTAGGGTTGTCTTCGTAGCATCAATTCTCATTCTAATCCTATCCACTTAGCGTTATCTATACACCGTTATCATCGTACTATGATAACTTGGTGAGGATTGTCGGGCGTCTTAGGTGAACAATGGTCATCAAACAGCTTCAATAACCGCAAAACTATTATTATGAAATCATTATGTCCGAAATAGTAAAATGTAGTAAAATCCTTTGTGATATGAAATTTCAAAAGGACATCTTAAGCAATGTTCTCAAGTAGGTTCTTTGCTGTAGTACGCGAATTAAAATGCAAATTGTTTAATTAAAAACCCAAGACCAACCTATCTAATAACTAATCTTTAATAATCCTAATAGAAAGTTTAAGCAACCTTCATAACAAGCTTATTATTGAGAGCTTCAAGTGCAAATTAACATGAATATACTAAAGCCTTGACTAGAAACTTTATTCATTCGGCAATGAATCAAAACGTGTTTGATCGATACAAAACCATTGCTCAAGTAACTGTCGCTAGTACTAAATACATTAAAAAAACAGAACTTTTATTTACTATCCATGTTTATCTTCCCATTATTCACAGGCAAACAAGTGAGGAAATGATACGATCAGAGTGGCCAGATAAAAACCCTCTAGTTTCTTTGCCTTTTGCTTCTCCCTATCACTCTGTTTATATTATCCTCGTACTATCCACAAAAATCTCAAAGGACTCTCAACAGGGCGCCCATAAAACCTCCAACCGGCGACACAAACTCATACGCTCTCGCTGTCTAATCGTGCGTTTTACCCTTTACAGTTCTTTTTACCATTTACCGTCCGGTGGTTTTGGTTGGCCAAACCCGGTAAAAAAAAATCCCCCTCGACAGTGGTGAACGCAATTGATTTACGAGTCGAATAAAAAACAAGCGCCATTTGTTTTACGTTCAACTTCAAGCTTTTATGCGCCCCATTCGACAGCGGCGTATACTAAAGTTTGTTGTTGTTTTGCCGTTTTTGGAGTTCTTTATTTTTCGGTCGTTGATTCGTAGCTTGTGTGGCCAATCTTTTCCACCAACTTTTGTGGGGTTTGTTGTTGTTTTTTTTTTAGATCTTTTCGGGAAGAGTAACACCATCGGAAACGGGGGGTCGTGAAATAGGTATCCCGATCATGAGTTGAATTCAATTTGTTATTTCGCTACGGTTACTGACAGGATATTAGCAGTCAATGTTGATAAATGGTTTTTAAGTTTATCGATTGCCGTACGATTTTGTTTTGTGCTTCGGTTTGCGAATGAATGGTTGGGAGTTGTTTTGCCTGGGGGGGGGGGGGGGGGGATACCAGGTAATAGGGGGTAAAAATTGTTTCCCCTTTAGGAAAAGATTCCGCAGCGGTACCGGTATGATCGGAATAATACACCGAACCGTTCTAAATGTGGTACGGCAGGATGATGATGATGATGGCTGGCTAGTGAGCGGAACGAGTTTTCCTACTTTGGTCCGAACGAACTAAGATATCAATCATATTTCGAAACATTCATGTGCGCCATTGCTTTGGCTGCAGTAAAAACGGTAGTGCTCCCACGTTACTCTCCTGGCGTGTGTTCTTCCCTTATCCGGAAGGTACTTTATCATTGCCTTTTGTGACTTCTGGCAGACTTCGAAGTAGCTCCGTTTCACTTCAAAACCACTAGCGGAGGGAGGAAGGGTGTTCAGAAATCGAACAGGTACGGTAAACGCACCCCGGTCCGGTTCTGGGTCTGGTTTAGTCGGATGTTGAAGGAATTTTCCAAACCACATGAAAAGGCTACCGTCCTGAACTTCTCCTTCTGCCGTAGACCGTAGGAAGCAACTGCAGATAAATTAGATTAATGTTCTTTCTTTCTCTCTCTCTCTATCGTTCCTTTTCCTCGTTCACTGTACTATTACTCTACTATCGACTGTTGGTAACTATGTTTGTGGTTGGATGTTTGAAAAATTCACCGATCCGGTTCGGTATCTAGCCTCTAACGTCCGGGCTGAATAGCGTTCCAATGCGTAAGGCAACACTTCAAAGTCAGCTAAACCTTACACACTTTGTGTAGTTTATTGATTCTAGCAACAGGATCAACCTAATGAACTTCGTAAATACTAGGAATTAGGTGATCAGTTGGCTCAAAAACAGTCATGAAAGCTTTATGATTCATATTTTCCATTCAAAGAAGCTTCACGGCGTTGAGATACTACTGGTAGCAAAATGGTTTCATACGGTTCGTTCTTATTTTATTCACTTGTTTTCTTCAAAACACTACTCTTTCAAGATGACATTACTGACACAACACATACTCTACATTTTATCGGACTAAATCTTCTCAACTTTATGGCAAACAGCATCCCCTCCTCCCTCATTATCGTCATACAGTTTCATGGCTTTTAATCCACTTGCAACAAGTCAATATCCCATCGAAACCCACCGGTCCCAACCATCAGCAGCACGGAAATTAACCTGCTTAAGTCAAAAGCTGCCCTTTGTTGTTCTTTCCCAGCAAGTTTTCCTTTGCACTTGGCACGGCACGCTGCAAAATTTTCAACGATCAAAGGCTGCCACCACCGTACCGTGTGGAAGCCGTGATAGGGGTACTGGGGCTAACGCAATTATTGGCCCCACATGTGTGCACGTCCGTAAAGTTTACGTTCGACGCAAGCATAACACCGGTACGCTCGGTGGGTAAGTTTTTGCTTGAGTCCGGTTCCATCACGGGTATGCTGGCTAGACGGAGTTTGGAGATACGGGACCAATAGGATGCACTTTTGGGTCGAGGTTTTTATTTAGATTTTTTCGGGTTTCCTAGACAAAGTTTTAGTTTGGGGAAAGTTAAACTTGTGCGAAAGTTCTTATTGTTTCATGCTGGGAAATGTATATTGCTGTTTTTTAAGATGATATGCTTATTTGACTTTCTTTCCATCAACTTAAATCTATTGTTGAACTAAAGAAGCCAAACATATTTGTTAAGAATAGATTTGTTTACTGGCAAGGGAGTTTAAAGAAACGAACTGTTGCGCCTAAATGTATGCAATTAAAAGAAGTACTTTTATTTACTGCAGCGAACAATCTACAGATTAAACCAAAAGAGCTTTCAAGAGCATTTTGTGCTATCACATAAATCTTCAAAATAGTAATTTTATATTTCAGCCTGCTATAAGTTCTCGGAATAACCCCATGCTCGTTCATACAAAGTGATCTTCACATAAAAATAGCTAAGGTCGATAGATGTTCGACCGTTATGAATCTGAATACACGCAGTAGCAAAACAATTTCAAGAATAATAATGCACTTATTGGTAACCTAGTTCTCAGCATAACTCCACACCTACCATGTGGTGCAAGGCTGGGGTTCAGTGGCATCATTTCAACTTCAAACCAAACGGAAAGTGTAAAGTATGTACGCAGCAACATCATCACATCATTACAAATCAACAAACAAACCTCTTCAGATGTCATTCGCTTCCTATAAAACTCATCGTTGCAGCTTACGTTTGGTGCTATAAATCGAATCAAAACACATCTTAAGCGTCAGCTAGTATTCAAAAAGTCAAAACAGCGTTTCGCAACGTAAATGTCATCTCAATGCGTCACTTTCTAGTACCAAAACGGACTGGAAAGCGAAGGAATACTTCATAAAAGTGTTAAAAAGAGTCGTTTTATGTTGCTGTTATTCGTGCAAAAAAAAAAAAGACCTGAGCAACTTGTCGAATGTTTTCCATCAATGCTGGTACTAAGCACCGTGTCTGTAGAAGTGTTTTCTTGTGTGGATGCGGTGCGATTGTGTGTATACTCTATTTCACCACGAATCAATTTCGCTTCCAGACGCTCATTGCTTACGATGCCACTTTTTCCCTGCCAATGATAAATATTTGCCACCGTCGTCTCGGGTTCATCGTCACGCGGTGCTACGGGTTTCCAGGGATGATGACTTGAAGAATAAGCGTTAATGTTTACTTTTGGTAAGGGTTGATTATTTTCCACCCACCACCACTCATGGATGCGCTGGTCGTGGGGTAAGGCAGGGCCAATTCACGAGAAGTGGTAAATTAATTAGCAAATTTGATCAAGTTTTAAAAGTATCACGATCTGGCTGTTACCTGGGCTGCGTTTATCAAAACTATAAATTAGAAATTCTCCGAATGCTTTCCTTTTTGGGAAGTAGTCAACCATGTTTTTCCCTTTGTTGTTTCCATAAGTGGATTTCTCCTACAGATTTCTAAGAAATATTGGATAAAATCAAGCTTACACCTGTTATAAGCTTAAACAATGTTTTTTTCTGTCTCTTATGTGGTAGATCCATTTAGATAGACAAAGCCTTGAAAGCAAAAACATTTAAATCTATTACTGCTAAAATGAAATCAATTTCTTAACTAACAAATTGATGTAATTAAAAGATTCAAAATTATACCTCAGAGAGCATTGTGTGGAACTTTCCGACATTTTCTGTAGGGTATTAATTCACTAAGAAGAATAACTTGACGCTAATAAGAAATTCTATAACAATTTAAACATTCCTCGCGTATGCTACGTTCTATCAAATAAGGCCGTCGAAATTTGCATCGTTGCATAATTCCAATCAATTACAGTCAGCGTATTAAAATGTCGAACGTGGATAGGTAAATTATAGCTATCTCTAATCATTTCAAGCTCTTTGAGAAACTTTGAATTCCTTTTAATACCTTGCAAGATGAACCATATTAGCAAAACATTCTGCACATAATCGATTCACACATGCAAGACACTTTAAATTAAAAAATAATGTCAATTACAGAGGTAAATGCTATCTGCCGAGCTATCATTGTAATTCAAAGTAATTAAATTGCAAAGCGTCTCTTCTCACATAAGCTTATTGTGACACTTTTGGTTATTTCTGGCTACAATTTTCATGCAAGCTCTATTTTTATATCTGTTTCTGTCCTGTGAATATTAAAGTTGTCAGCGTGTTTAGTGTTATCTTTCAGAACAAAATAATCAAAATAAGGCCATGCTTTGATTCCTGCTGCAACCAAACAAATATATTGCCTATTTTTAGGCGAACTATTTACTTTGAATGTAAAACAGTTTGGATCATTTATCATTCCGTATGAATCAAATCAATCAACAATCGTTATTCATAACTGCTTAATTAGTATTCTAAAAACAACTTTTTACAACGGAAAGACCAATCATCTCAGTCAGAAAAACGAAAATATAAGCTAAATTCAAAATCCAGTGCAATCAATGATGGAAAACTCATCGTTACGGTTACGGTCAGGCTACACATCGTTACTGCAAACACGTCAATATTTTAAACCAATTCTGAAACGATCTCTCATCATCACTTATTCAATTGTGTAAAATGGAACAATCATCGTTTGAATGAGTATTGCTTTAAACTGTCAATAACGACCATGATCACGGGCAACCATGCTTCTGTTTTCCAAAACCAAAAATACAACCCAAAACTCCAATGGTACAAACAGAAGGCAAACGACCTGCCTGCTCATTGGCTCCAGCCCGGCAAAATATCATAAATTAGCATGGTACGTTCCAGCTGTAAAATGCATCCAGCGAACACAGTTAAAACCGTTTGCTTCGCCTCGAAAGAAAGAATTCTTCTACCCAAAATACCAAAACAAAAAAAAACTGGGAAGCACAAGCACAAATTCACCAAATATCACAGACCTCTTACAGACCCCTCACAAGTACGACAACAACAAAGTGATACAGTACAAGCATAAAACATTCTTCCGTCCTTCCACTTCCCCCGTGCTTCTCTGTCTTGTCCACACGCAGAAGGTTGGCAGTTTTGCACACAACATGCCAAAAATACGTGCACCGAATATCGACAGCATGGCTGCACGCCTCTCTACTAAAAAGAAAGGCGAAGCGAAAAACACCTCATGCCTGTTCGACAGCGTCGAATCGAAAGCCAATGGCAAGCAATAGGGCACGGATCCGGTTCGTTACGTTTCCTTGCGACCGGGCACCCGGAACGTATATCGTTTAGCGTAACGTACAGTTTAAGTTTATCGAAAGTGAATTCCGTGCCCGGTGCAGGATCCGTTTTTTTACCAATCGTTTCTTTCGTGGTTTTCCACGTCCTTTTCCATGTCCTTATTTTGTTGTTTTCTTTGGTTTATACTGTTCCAGCTCTGGCGTAGTAGCTACTCTGAGCTGAACCGAAGTGAGCTTCAGAAGTCTATTAAGATGAGAAATTGATAAGCATACATCAGGGCTGGCAAAGAAACAGCGAACCACATGCACATTGCTTTTCACCTTCCACGAAGTTTCTACTCCCTCCAGCCACCAGAGCAGGACCACGCACGTGTGTGCTTATTGATGACGTGCCAGAATCGGAGCGCACACGACCTGGCACAAAGCCGTCGGGGGAGTTTAATGAAGTTCAAAAGCGCAAACGAAATTGGTTCATTTCAGGGTTCGATTCGAAATTGCCGGTATGCTTTTTTCTCCTGTTACGAAACGGCACGCTTTTCTCTAAACCTTCAACATCTCGCCGTTTCATTACGAGGTTTCAAAAAAAAAAACACACACACAAACACACACCAGTATAAATTGTTCCATGTTTCTCACCATCCCACCGCATTGAACATTAATCAGCGCGAGGTAAAATGGTTTTACCTGAGCGTTTTACAATTATGCCACGGTTTAACGGTCGGACACATTTTTCAGTTCATGTTTTTCCTCCTCCTGGTGCAATGTGCTCGGGAATAAAAATGGAAACAACGACACACGCAGCACGCTCACGTTGAAAACACACACCCGGAGGAAAACACTGGGTGGAAATCATGGGGCAAAGGAAAAATTCTTTGATTAAACATTTCCTTGCCCATTTTGCTGCCTGGCAATTGCTCGAGATGTATAACGTTCGATCAATCATAAAACCATCGGTGTTGAATTGAATTTTTCCGTTGAATTTGGTTTCATTTTTTATCGACAGAGACCTTGGCAACACATTTTAATTTCGGGTGTTTTGTTAATTATTTTTGGAAAAAAAACAGTGCCTTGATTGAACCGTTGTAAAATGGTAAGCAATTTGTTAAAAGACTAATGAAATAGTCTTTTTTTGTCATTCTGCTAATAATATTTATGAAAAAAACTTTACAGATTGCATACTTTTAGGCTGTCTGCATAGGAAGTTTAAAATTTTTCACTATAAACGCAAGTTACCGCTTAACAGTAACTTTGGTATATTTTTGTGCGACTTTAATGCTTTAGTAACTGAATATTTTTAGTTTAGATCACCAAATGCTGTTTAAAAGTATTTAAACTGTGAAACAATTAAACTGTCACCAGTGTACTTAAGGTATTTTAGCTAAGCAATCAAAGTGCCTTTTACCAACAAAAAAATAAACAGAAACAGAGACAATTATGTATGCCCGGAAAAAGACAAAGAATAAGGAAAAAATCCAACAGGCTTTTTAATAATGCTCACTATTACAGTCATCTCAAACGGTGGTCACAGTACGGTATTGAACCGTAATAATTAATTATATATGAATTAAAATAAACATAGACAATAATACTTCAATATAGGAGAACGTGGTCTTAGCGAGTAAATAAACGAAAACAAAAATCACTTATTTATTTAACAAAACCGGGTTTCTAGTTTTAAACTTGTACTGTTTTGAGAATTGCATACTTTAGGGCTTAAGTCTTTAGGCGATTAATTCAAATCCCATTCGGACCGGACCCGTATTCCTATCCAACTACGTGGTGTTAGCAAGTATCGTAAACCATTCGATGGCAGGCGTGATCTAGTTGAGCTTTAAGTCAAGAACAGGAATAATCAGAATGAATAGCGCTGAACTTCTTCGTCTTGACCTGCCTACCTGCCACTAGAATGGTTTACTAGACTTGCTGATAGCACGTAGTTAGATAGTCAGTCTCCACTGCGTGGAAACGATCCAATTGGGATTTGAATCCTCCTGCCCTGCCATGTGAATACCGGAACCGATGTCGCCTTTACCACCCTGTCGATGTTGATGTCACCAGGCCACCGGCGACTCTCTTCATTATTCCTAGAACATATAATGTTTCAGTGGCAATACGGCGGAGAACCATCATTCTTAAATATAAAATAAATAATTCTTCAGTACCGTATCAATATGTTTTCTAACAGTATTATTAGAAGATGAATTAAATAACAGTAGCGACTGTAAAATTTTACAACCACACAACTGGCCGTCCTTTATGAATAAAAAAAGAAAAAAATATGATAGGACCTTAGAGGATATGATAGGACAGACCTTAAGACAATATTAAAACATTATAAGATGGAATAACCTACTTTTACATACAACAATTGAAAGATGTGACTATGTTTTTTTTAATCTTCATGCTGTGTTTATCTAATGCAATCATTCAAAGGAAATTTGTCTAGAAGAATGAAATATATAATATTTCAAAATTATAAATTCTGAATAATTTCAACACACATCAAACACGGCGGCACACTGTGTAGTGCAAAATGTTTTCCAGCAGAAGTCAAGTCGAACTTTTTTGTTTGCATTGAACCCACCCAAGTAAGTTCAATGTTCGATCACATTCCCCAAACTAATTGCCCCGGATGTGTTTGAATACGTATCCAAACCATTGGAATTTACAGCAACAGAAATTCATACGCCTTGGAATTCCAATATAATCTAAGCAGCTTTTAAATCTCTCCAAAAAAATTCTCTTGTCTAATCAAGCAACTCGATCCTGATGAAATCTAGCAGTAATCCGGAAGACAGCCTCTCGTAAAATCTACACCAGATTTATATTGAATGGATTCCACTTAAATCGTACCAAGTAAAAAAGCTCGAAACAACCAACAGCACGCCACTGTGCCTGTGTCGTATGGGTACAACAACTAAACTGTAAAGATTCCATGAACATGTTTTACCCATGGTCAATATTTACTTTGCAGAAGCCAATAAACTACGGTTCGCTCCGACTCTGACTAGCTGTGGACGATCTTAAAGCTTCATTTCGGCCCAAGCGTCCACTTTGCCTACCGAACGTCGAGCCTTTTTAACCGGGCCGAGAGATAAATTTCTCTCATCACTGCATTGCGCTTTCCACTTAAAGGTTGGCCCCGAAACGAATGACCCGGGAAGAAAATACGCTCTGCAGCGTTACCCTACCGACCGTACCGACCGTTTCTGCACACCTACTGTCCGACCAAACCGGGCTCGAGTTCGATTCTTAAATACTCCAAAGTGCATGCATTTAAGATAAGTTGTACGTTCAGTTGGCTGCACAAGGCATACAAAGACGCACCACAATGTACATGGGAAAGACGATCCCTGCTTCATTTCCAACCGAAAGGATTGAAGGTAGGACAGGTGCAGGACGGCAGCAAGTGGGCACTAAAAGCGACTGAAGCGAATTTAAATTAATTTAAATTAGGTTTCGTTCGTTTCTTTTTCACAAAAAGACTACGGCGCAGCAAAAGGTGGCGTCTTTTCACGAACGAAACCAAGCGGAACCAGGGCTCCTCCAGGGAAGGAGAGGGGGAGTCGATGTAGAGTTCGTTTCGATGCACCGATGGCAGGTAAGCTGGGGTGCACTTATGCAAACGGCATTCCGAAAGAAAGCACACTTTGTAAGGAATTCAAGTGCTTTTGGAGTTCTCTGGCGAAGAAAGAAGCCCTCCCGGCGGCGGCTTGAACGCAACCCAACCCAGCATGGTCAGTTATTTATCGCTTTCCCAACCCTTTCGGGGTTTTGAGGCGGCAATCCGGGAATCGTTGCAGATGGACCAATAGAAAAGCATGAGGAACGAGTGCTAGTGCAGCGGCTTAACGAGTGAAAAATGTTGTTACATGTTTTCTTGGGATCTCGTATGGCAGTGTGATTCGAAGAAGCTGAACAGTAAGTGGTCATTGATGGTGGTATGTTCTGGAGTACGTCTTGCGGGGCAGTATCTTCCTATAATCCTTTCAAGCTTCCCGAACGTCGTAATAAACAGCGATGGTAATGGATTTCGAGTAATTATTAAATTTAGTTTCAAATTATTATAGCATATACTTAGAATCAATGAAATGTATTACACATAATGTGACCCTTCGAAGAAAGTCATCGTCAAAATCCTGCATATTAAAGCAATTTAAGGGCGGATTATTTACTCGATTACTCACGGGTATTTCTAATGCTAAGTTTATTTTAGATCTTTCTAGTAGAAAATCATACATTTTCATTTTTAAAGCATTCCAACCACTCACGCCTTGCTGTGGCTTACATTTTGCAACCAAAGTGTAGCAGCAAACCTACCCAAACTTACCGACCGGACCGGAACCCAGTTACGCTCGGTATGTAATTGAATTTAAGCAAATTGAAGACACACAAAAACACAGCCCAAAACCCACAGACGCGGAAGCTGCTCAAAATTACTGTAAAACTTGCACGGCACGTACACGTCTCCTCCGTCCTCAATCGCCCAGATTCCCGACCCTGGCCAACACTCTTCATTATGTTGCGGGGGGTGTTTTTCTCCGTTTGTCTGCTTTCCTTTTGCTGGCGGCTTTCCATCTCGCGAGCATCGTCTCAGATTTTGACCAGCTATGTGGCGAGCTGGAAGATGCAGCCCCAGATATGCCCCAGATGGATAGCGAGAGATGAAAAATGTCCGCTGCAAACACAGTTGCAACCGTTCGCTACGGTACACCGGTCTGCAAGTGCGAGTGGAACTGAAGATGGGTTTGGGACGGGAAGTGCTCAAATTGAAATATAAACGCAATGTGTTTTTCTCACAAGCTTTCCTTTTGCCTCACTGGTGGAAAGAATACACACCCTGGATGGGGTTGAACTTTTTCTTTGTGCTTAAGGAAAGGTTGAGGCAGTGTGGAACTGTGGAGAGTGGAAACTGTTGCAGTACGTACCAAGCTTCAATTAAATAAATGAACATGGTGTGGCAACTGCTTCTAGTACATTTATAACTGTTAGGTTTACAAACATGTCGGTTGATTGGTTGATTATGCTGTTTGTTTGGATTAAAAAATAATAAAGTTCTTTAATCCTGAAGTAAGTGGATGGATAACCTAATAATTCTTTATTTTACAATATTTTACAATTGTTAAATCAATACTGCTAAGGTTAAATTATATTTAAACATTTGGTGTTTATTCTTGAAATGAAACAATCGTAAATAACCAACGCCGTGTATCCGTTGATTATTCAAAATATTGCATTGATGTATTCTTCATCATTAGCTACGTAATTACTTTGCAATATGGCCACGACATCCTTTCGAGGCAAACAAATACATTGTGCGGTTCAAACAAGATGATACAGACGCTGTTATTAAAACAGTTTTGAAGGGAAGCTATTAATAGCATGTTAGCAATACGGCCAAGCCGTAATTCTAGCATTAAAGAAAAATAATAGCCTTATTTATGGTTTAAAAATGTTGGGAAGGGGATAGCTTACAAAACAGATGTATACAGAAGTAAAAAATACGAAAGCAGGAAATCAATTTTGACATTTAATATTGAAACAGTAATGAATGATTCACAAAGCAATTTTCTAACGAATTTCAAACAATAGAGTAAGAGTACGTTATTGAATATAGTTTTTGTAATATTTTTGCTCCTTTTATCTATCAGCAGAAGTATTCAGGTTGAAAATTAACCTTCCATATTCTAAGAATTTGGTTCATTCGATTTCTTAAACTATGAATATTTAAAAACGAGCTTAATTGAAAATAGCTATTAAAAACAGACCATTGCATCAATAAAATCCAAATAAAAATGGATGCAATGGCTGCAGCATTACCATAACGTGGTGTATCAAATAAAATGTACTGTTTTATCACAACATTTGCTTCATTTACGGTGAAAAGTTTGGTTTCTTCTACAGATAAAGGCGTTAGCGTCACACAGTGTCCCGTTTATGTCCTGGCGATATTGTAGCGCAACTATAAATCAAATCCTTTATCCGAGCAACAGGTAAGGAACGGCTGAAGATGTCGAATAAAAGTACCTTTCGAACAATGAGCATCATTATGGTTATTGTGACTGATGGGCACTTCGCTGAACGCCAAAAGAACTGGCAAGAAACCGTGTGCATAAAGATTGTTTGGCACTTTGGCAATGGGATAAGCGTTCATTCTTTGTCTCACTCTACGACGCAGAAGGTAATCCTTCCTCATTATTTTATTTTATTTTTGCTGTGGAGCTTACGGCGAACTTACGGACTAGACCGTAACCCACAATAGCATTAGATCAGCATAGTATTAACTAAAGTATGAAGTAAGTATTAAAACCAGCGCGGATTTTACCTCGACCTCGACCTCGATTTTCCCTTAATAATTTCTATGTCATGCATACATTTGATACAGATTGGTAGCATATACATATGTAACTATCATGTAACCTTTTTTTGATTTGATTTATAAAATAAACCCTGTTTTTCGGAGGAGCCCTCAGCACTCCAGAGGTGTGAGGGACTTTCCCAACCAAAAGACTTTTCTTGCCATGTTTCAAAGATCTTTCAAGAGATTGTTGGGGGTCTCTAATGAAAAGAGACCTTTAAGAATTACGTACCTAATTGTTGCAAGGCCTTATCGCTAGCGATAACTTGGTGAACCGTTAAGGATTGGAGAATAAAAGATTCAAAGAATTATTCCTTTTCTTCTTCTTGGCCTGCTTAGGGTTGAGCACGACACGTAGTCTTGGCCAGGTCGCCAATTTCTTTCCAAGAAACTCGGTCTCTAGGGCTGCAGTCCTCCATCGCGTTGCATTCGATCTCCGACAGGTTAGACTCCACTTGCTCCAGCCAACGAGCTCGCTGTGCTCCTCTACGCCTCGTGCCGGACGGGTCGCTGACGAGCACCTTCTTGGTGGGGCATGAGTCCGGCATCCTCATCACGTGCCCCAGCCATCGTATCCTTCCGGCTTTGGCTACCGTCAGGATATCAGCACCGCCAAACAGCTCAGCAAGCTTGTGGTTTATTCTCCTTCGCCACACACCCCGATTGCACCCACCGCCAGAGATAGTCCTTAGCACCCGCCGTTCGAAAATGGCGAGAGCATTGGCATCTTCCGTCAGCATAATCCAAGACTCGTACCTGTAGAGGACTACAGGACTTATCAAGGTGCGGTAAATTGTGCATTTCGTGTGTTGTTGGAGACTTCTGGATCGCAGGAGTTTACGGAGTCGGTAGTAGGCACGATTCCCCTGAAGAATGCGACTTCGGTTTCGCTGCTTACGAATCATTATCAGATTCTTAACTTTATTCCTTAAATCATTACACTATTTTTTCCCTTGAGTAGATTATTGGTAAAATTTAGCTTATACTTCTTTACCGTACTTATTAAACTAATCAATCTCTCAATGTTTTTAAATATATTTTTTTCTTAGTTCCACTTTTCTTCGCATTATGCTTAAAAATGTGAAAATACCGTTCCAATGAGTGTTCTTAATATACTATTCAATATATCACTAATTCCGATATTGGTTTCTACATTCTTGCCTGCTCATCAATAGATTCTCTTCAGCGACAGTAGCATATCCATTTGCTTTTCCCAGTGCAAGCTCATTCGATTAACTTCCTACGCACAACGCAACGCCCCTGGATTCCTATCAACAATCCGTTCGCAATGAATTAATCTAGCACAACCGGAGAACGGAGGAAAAGTAGATTGAACAAACAGCACCGAAATAGTCTACCAACACTTCTCGTAAACACTTCAATAAACATAAATTGAGTTACTATTTCCCTTACGCTTTTCCCTCGACGTGTGCACTCACTCACACACATACTGCCATATCTCGTATCACAGTCGAAGAAAACATACGGTCCCAACACTAATTCCCACCCCTTCTTCGTCGGCTAGCTTGAGTAAGAAATCAATCGAAATAGCTTTTCCGCCCAACAGCTCATCCGAACGGCTGCAATCGGAAGCAGGAAACAGAAATAGGAAACCGCGATGGAAAATGGCGGAAATACAAGCTCAAACCAGCCTCCCCTTTCTCAGGCGAGACCCTCTCTTCTGCATGCCATTCCATGCAGGGAGAATAAATACGAATTTATTTGAATGTGATTCATGCAGCATGCCCACCGGGAAGCGTCTGCCTCTAAGTGTGCCGTGCCGTGTGTCAGTAACGATAAAGCGTAATCTGGCTAACTGACTAACTCGATTCCGATACGAATAGTCGAATAGGTGTTCTTTGTTGGGTGCACCTTAAAAAGGTACGGCAGTATGGGGCCATCATACGCTCGTTTAGATTTGGCTATAGCTGCCGGGTTCCTTCACGCAAAAGAAGCTTTTTGTGGGTGTTGTTGTTACTGTTGTGGGAAGGCTTCAATCAGCCACCTGCAGAGATAGCCTTTCATCTTGTTTATGTCCGATACATAACACCCCTTGGCCCTCCCTCAGCTTCCCTGCCTGCGGCTAAAGAGCTAACCACTTGCTTTGTGGTGCACGATTTATGTTTGTGCAATCGGATAATTTGCTATCCGCAAATATTTCACCTTGCCGATGAAATCAATCGTCGGTCGCATTGGATTAGTAATTAGTGGTGAGATTCCTTTTCGCCTTCATCGGTACAGTGTGCTTTACATCGTACTTGTTCATCGATTATAAATAGCTCTAAGGTGGGTCGTTAATCAACGGTTCGTCTTGCACGAGGCTGAGCATAATAAGTAAACGTATGACGTAAATCTGTCTCCGTCACCACTTTTCAAAATACATTATTAATTTCATCATCTCCTCCTACCATATTTAACCTTTACACAATCATCTCGAGAGGTTTGTGTGTATTTTTATTTTAATATATTTGCAAACACTTGCTTCACGCTATTTAAATAGCACGCCCCGGGCTGACTCCCGTAAATCACGCTTTTTTGTGTCGATGATTGGAATGATCAATAGCACTCCATCAATCAAATGCGCGAGCGCATTAGGCAACGACAAGCGAGTAAGAAAAAATACAAACAACACCAGAGCCGATCCTGGCCTGCCCCTAGTGGCGTGATCCAAAAAATGCCCTACAACCCTCGTCAATTTCTATCATCATAAACATACTCAATCATTTAATTATGCGAAATGTCTGTCCAGCTCCCGACAAACCCGGTTCGAAAAGAACCATACCCCGTCCCCATGGTGGGGCCAAAGGTCTTTACGTACAAAACCCACTGCCAAGGAAAGTGATATTTTCCTCGAATCGTCAATCGATCCATTCACTCGAGGTGAAAAGCGTATTGAAATGGTATGTCCTTGCTTAAGAGTGTCTTACTCCATCTGTTTTTTTTTTTTTTTTGTTCAACAATTCCGTTCAACATAATGGGCCCGGAAAAACCTTTTCCCGCTAGCTTTTTCATTTTCCGAATTCTTACAATTCTTTCGCGGAGTCGTTCGGTGAATTCACATTGCTTGTCTGCTATCGGCAGGGATTCAAATGATCTATAGACTCAGTTTGGAGAGTGACATGGCTCAAGTTTTCACTTCAACACACACACACACACACACACACAGAACTGGTTCGGTTTCCTAACGAATTCTTTTTTCACGCACACACACACATACACACCCACATACTTGTGACAACGCGCGAAATGGTTCACGATTCATTATTTTATTTTGTCCCCTTACTGATCCATCCTGTTCCCCATCACCCCCGTTAATCCAACAAAAACTGGCCATTTTTACCCTCAGCAAAATCCAGAGCCAATTGAAACGGGCCCCAAAAAATGTTTAGAAATCGGGAAAATCCAAATTATTAGCTCAAGATCGTGCGCTCATTTTATCGGCCGCATGCCATTGAAGTTTAGAAAGCAACGGAGCCAGAAAGTGAGCTAAAGAGAGAGAGAGAGAACAAGAATTGACGGAAAGGACCCGCCTTAGCGGGAGGTAAAACGGCAAGCCATTAATTTTTGATTGCGAACAGTTTGTGCGAAACTTCCGAACGTTCAAGGACTTTCGATCGTTCGGTAGGACGAGGAAAGGAATGGAATGGAAACCAATTGGGACAATTCAAATTCATCAGCGTGGAGCTGCTATTCTCGATGACGGTATTATTGGGGAAAAAAAGGACGGTTGATGAATTTTCAATTGCTGGGATTATTATTTATAGAGCCGCGTGTACGCGATAGAAGAAGTGTGTAATGTCCTTAAGATTGAGTTTGCAGGTGAATGAGCTTTTTCATGTGTGCGATGAAATCTGATTCTTGACAGAATAATGTACATTGGTATGATTGTTTGACTGTTACCGATCAGCAAGATGTTTATTATCGTATCATGATATCGATATTGGTTTAAAAAAATGTACCTGAAAGATATTGTGAATATTTTACTTCTCGTAGCATCTATCATCTCCAGAGGGATGGATCAGTTACGTAGAATTTGCATAGATTTAGGCGCAAACAATCAAAGACATTTCCTTGTTGATAGTTTTTATGCTCGCTTCGAAATTTAATAGTAACAAAATTATTACTTTACTCCGTACAACTACCAGATACTTAAGAAGATAAGATCTAATACATTTCATACAATCGAACCAAAGGAGTCAACCCGTGTTTAGGCTCAATCTGGACCGGCTGAAACGTGTTGATGTGTCGGATGGATATGCAAAAGCGCTCATGGCCGATAACCGCGGTATCGCGGTACGCGCCTCGAAGACCACTGCCGTATGGTAAAATGTCACTCTTCGGAAGATCCTCCAGAAGTGCTGAGAGCCCCAGATCCCTGAAACAGAACCACTGAGATGTACGGCGTACCGAACATTCTGACGTTAGCGAAGGTCGGTATAACCGACAGTTTGGTACGACAGCTCGGGAAGCACAGCCAGTTCATTGGCTGCATCAGAAGAAGCGGGATTTGTTGGAGAATGGGTACCTACGTGGATGGGAAACTGCAGACAGAGATCGAATATTCTGGAGAATTATTGTGGACATGTCACGAGCACAACGTGCTCTACAGGGATCCGGCCAACGAGAGAAAGAGAGAAATACAACCAACCACGTGAACCCTTTGAATATTACTGTCCACATCTTCTTAGTTCTATGGTTAAAGCTTTAAAATAAAGAAAATTTTCATAAATGCCATCTTTTATATTAACTTAAAAGATAAAATCCAAGGAAATGCCTTATGAAATTTTTAATTATATCATACAAATTGCGTATGATTACCATATGGAAAAGAGCACATTTTTACATTTTTTTTGGTGAAAAATAGTTGTGTGCTTGCCAATGCTTAGATGGGCTACGAAAATTATTTCTGTAATTAAAAATCCACTTTTAGTGTATCTGCTTAGTGTGTTTGTTGATGTCCACAATGTATGAAGGTTCACGTAGTATAAAATAATGATGATTCTGTGCTTTTTCACTGCTGCTTCTATGTTCATTTAAATCAAAAAGCTTATCACGCTTTTTGAAGCAAATTGCATACATCGAGGCAAATAAAGCTACATGAGAAGCGTAATTACACAATAATGATCTCGTATTTCAATACATAACAATGACAGCATCACTGATAAGGTTGATGGAAGTAGGTTCATGTGTAAAAAAGTATTTGACCTTTAAAAATAAAAAAAGCAACTAATGGTACAAAACAAATAAATTGTTTAATGTTTTACAAAAAAGTAAATTGATACACAACAACCAAAAGTACTCTAACGAAACGTCGAACAATATTGGACTGATAATATTTTTTATCAAATATTTAACAATCAGTGTTTGTGGTTATTATTGACATGAAAATGGATTCAAAATTAAAATGCATTCACACATGTGGGTTCATGCAATGAAACAATAACGCCTATTTCAATACTGTTTGCTGACTAATAATAAAAAAGTATGCATTGCATACCTTCAGGCCTGATACTACCAAGACAAAACAACATAATGAAATGCTTTGTTTATCATAGAAACTTCCAATAAATATGTTGTACCTTCTCGGTAAAATTTATACTTTTTCACGTACAACTCCCAACAAAGGCTACAGAAAATAGTGTTCTGAAACTTTTTCAAAACCCCCGTTCCAAATTCTTCAAAGTCCCATGCACATGTCTGTATGTGTTGTGAGTGTGTTTATGTGACAATAACTGTTGTGTCGTTGACTTTCAGTCCAACTTCAAGCATACCTCTGCCGAGAAAACGTTTTTCCTCTCGAACCCTTCACTGTGCCCGGACGAGGCGTTCGGGTTCATCAAACCACCCTCGGATGCACATAAAACACTCACAAACCATACACAAGGGCCACTAGCGCGTCTCGAATGCTGTACACAAGAAAGCTAATGAATGAATAGACAACTGTCAAAGTTTGGCAAAGTAGTTTCTGTACCGAGCGCTGTGGCATATTTTCGCCGGCCGGAGCACACATTATTCGTTCACTTTTATCTACTACCTCTTCACAAAATCACCACCATGGAAGGATGATGCGCAGGAGAAGCTGGAGGACAAGCAGCACAAAAGCGGAAAAGTAACAAAAATACAGGAAGAAAACTTTCCTTTTTTATCTCCACCGTGTCGCACATCCGCTCTCCCTTGGGTGCGCCCTTGTGTCTTTCAACGGTGACGAACAGATTGAGCGAAAATTGCTACAACAACTTTGCTACGCCGTAAGCACTATCGATTGCTATCAGTTCATTGGAATCTCAGCTCAGAAGAAACCCCGGTACTACCAACCGGTATGAGACAAAAAAAGTGGAAGAAACTCACTCAGAACTTTGTGCACCGTACTGGGTGACGCCGTACTAGCAACAGCCAGCAGCAGCAACACTACGTGACGCAGTAGGACAGTCACAGTGTCACTCGAACGCGTACGAACGCGTTACGCAAGATGACAGCAGACATTGTCCCTGGTCGGTTCGTTTGTCATCCGTGCCGAGTCCAAAAGAGGGGGAATGGCATACGAGCGCGTAAAGTAAAACAAAAAATCTGGTTCCCTGTTGAGTAACTGCAACAACACACTAACATACATCGTCTACAAGCTTCTTAGTTCGCCAGTATTGGGCCAGTTGCGAGCGAATGTCCCCAAGTCGCGAAGGCGAGTTGCATTCAACGTCACCGTTGTCGTCCAGACGTCAAGCAGACGAGGCTAGTTCGAGTTGACTTCACTTATTGCTTGCTCATGATCCGGGGTCCGCTCGGTGCGGAAGTGACCTGGTGCGAAAACTCCACCTTCCAACATTCCTGTGTCACGAAACTCAATCATCGGTCGTATCGGATTGCGAGATACTGTCTGACGTCTTCGGTTTGGCATGTCGACCGACAATGCGCCACCGTGACTGTCTTGCGAAACCATCTCTCCCAGCTTTGTTGAGCCATTCCGAAGGCAAGAGGTTAGCAAAAATGTAACCGGCTCGTATCAGGGAAGCCCGGAAGCGATTCTTGCCACATCAACCCACCCGCTCGAATCCAACCGGATGAGTAAGCGAATCTCGTCCCCGGGAAAAGGCGGTCAGATCGGATCGGTGCGATGACGTCGGGTAAAATGCACCTTACGTAAAGCGTTCTACTCGGTGTAATTGCTCCATCATCCCGATACCGAACCCGGGTTGGAGACCGGGTGAAGTTCTGTCGAGTGAGCGATACGACGAAGGCTACTCCTGCGGTAGATCCAGGGATTATGATAAAGAGGGTAGAGAATGAAATAACATTCTCATTCTAGTGCTACTTTGCCGGTGCGCTAGTGTTGTAGCAAGAGCCGGTGGAAAAACATTGTCGAGTAAGTTGCCATCGCCGACCCGGTGTACGGTGTGGGCCCGACCCATCCTGATGGTGAAGGATTATCGGTGAACGGTGAAGTGCGGTCGGCGTTGTGTACCAAACCGGTACCGGTGGTTAGTGGATTGTGAAGGAGTTCATCAAGATTATTTCGTTTTGTCGTTATTACTATCACCCGGGTCCTCCCGGAAAGCGGATCGAGGAGAAGGATTAGGGAAGGCGATTGCGAGTTTCTCACAGATCATTGTTATCCGCAAGTCGACCGGAACTCATTCACTGTTAGCTTCCGACCGGGCCATGTTCGGCACGATGCAAGTCGTCGAGAATCGCATCATCCATCGCGCGCCGTCTGCTGGCAAGCGGATGGATAAAGTTATGAAATTACCTCCTCCCGAACCTGCCACACCTGTTATCCTGGCTGCGACAGAATGTGACAGGAGCAGGTAACCGATCGAAGCCATCGATGATAGTGGATAATAATTGCAGCAGTAGCAATCACCATCACCACCATCCCCCGTGGGTGTTGAAACGTTTTTGGGGTGGGACAAGAAATTTGCAGCTAAGTAATTGAATACACCGTCAATCGCTTTCCGTGGAAGCGCTTCCGTGAGCGGTTCGTGAGGACGTGAGTTGCCCGTATAACGAAACGTCACGAACGGTGCCATACAATGGGCAGTGTGATTGCAATCGGTTTTACAGAAGCAATTATTTTAATGAAATTTGTAATATAGTCCCACACACTAAGGGTAAGATGGGCAAGTGCAATGAAGGGCATTGTGCAAGCGTTACGCTCAATTTGTTGTATGGATTGCATACTTCACTTCGAAATGGTTTCAAATTTTAGGTGCAAGCGTACATTTTAAAGCCTAAAAGTATGCAATTTTCTGACAAAATTTATCATACCTGGTGGACACTATTGTTGCATAGTATTTTAGGTGAAATACTGATGGAAAAACTGTATTAGAAAAACTAATTTTATATTTTTAAGGTGTTATGTTCAACGACACCTCGACACTATTTTCGTACTAGCCACTGAATTAGGTGAAAAATGAGTCAACTTTATCGAACAACAGCCATCTAATTGGTAACTTACCGATCATAGCGATCAACGTCAACAGTAACGGGTATCGTATATCCATCGTCCATCCGAATGGTAATTTCATCGCTCCTTAACTTCACTCCGTCTGGTTCGTTTTACGATGAACGTCGCACTGCAAACACAATGTGTTGTTGGACGTTTTGCCCTTACCAAACAAGGACTCAGAAATTGATTCACAAAAACAGCTTATTTGAATAATTCCATTGAATTGATTTGTTACAATGGATTGATCCTCTGTTACGCCGTATCCGTATCATACGAAATAATCATCGCATCGAAAAACCCTCGCAATGGTTGCAGGATACGTTCATCATTAAACACACTACAAAACACTCAATCCACTAGGAACCATTGCTTAATGAACGAATGCGTCCCGCACTAATTTGCTGCCCATTCACATTCATTCACATCAATCATGTAAGCGCTTGTTCGTTAGTTGATTAGATCTAACTGCACTTTTTCCTATCAATCACTCAGAAACACACACGCACATACACATTGATCACGTTTAACGTTAGAGAATCGTTCACTAATCGTGGAACGTTGTTGCACACACTGTGCTCGCGCGCGCACTTCCCACTAACTAAGTACCACCGTGGATTAGCTCACTAAACGACACGATCATCATCATCCGGCCGTACACTGTCAACTGGTCGGACACAGTTAAGCTCGGCACGTAATCAACCCTCCCTTGGGCGAGCATGGAAAAGCTCGTCTTTGTTTAGTGAAACGAAGTTGCCACTTTCCGAACAGCCGAACGGGTTTTTCCCGAACCATCCGAATCGTGCACGGTGCCGAACGAAAGCATGGTACCGAAATCGGGAAGCCGACTGAGCACATGGTGCCTGCAAAGCGTAAACAAAACAGTGAGTGCCGGGGCTGTATTCACGTGGTCAAAAGTGAGTGCTTTTTACGTTCGTACAGTGTAAGTGAAATGAGTTCCAATAAGGAATCCGTTTGAACGTATGCCAACACACAACTTAGGGCGCCTTGTTGCGCCTCTGCAGAACGTAAACAATAATTCACTTAATCTAATATGCTTTGTGCATGTAGTTTTCTTTTTTAGCAGCACTAACTAACGGGTAACTAAAATTGTTTGGGAAAAATCTCAGTAAGCTAAGTTATAACAATATTGTAAATAAAAATTAATAGTAAATTCATCTTAATAATCTAACCATATCAATAAATAATTAATATCAAAATAATTTTTCATGTTACGTAAATAGCTTAAACGTTATAAAAAGCAACATCAATTCCATCAAAATAGAGCAAAATTACACTAATGGAGACGCATGGTACTCCATCGATCAGCTCATCATGGAGACGCCTGGTCATTTTCCTTCCATGGTTTAAAAGTTTGCTCGAAAATGTGCTTTTCACCTACTGGCAAACGGGTTATTTAAAACTGATTGCTCTTCTTATCGCCGTTTTTATTGTGTACACCGTCACAAAATGCAACCGTTTCATAGCAAACGTCTAATAAATTCGGTTCGGTTTTGCTACTTTACCCAAACACCCGAACAACAAGCAAAACTTTCGCCTCATCCCTCACTCAGTCCCAATTCTTTCCACTCACATACACACACACGTGGTGAACATGTGTGTGTGTGTGTTTGTCCGCGCTATTTATTGGGATATCCTTTTCTCACACTCTCGTTCGCTTGGCTGACAGCTTGGAGGATTTATTCGATTGCTGTTTCAGCGCTCCTGTTCCGTTGTTCCGTTGGGAGTGTTGCGAGTGTGACGATGCATCGAGTTGCATGCAAGGGAGGAAGAATCGGTCACGGTAATAAATTACTCTATCGTCAGACTTAAAACTACAGTCTTCTGGTAAGCACACGAGGCAATGGTTCTCTATTGGGGGACACAATGTTCCGTGTTGAAAAGCAAAATAAAACACGCTGTAAGCAAATAAATTTCTCTCCCATTTTCGCTAGCAAAGTCAATCGTGCAGTAAGTTTTCGCTATTGAATGCATTTCGGTGAACATCTTTTTTGTCACAAAAACACATTACGCCGTTGGTGGGTATGTGTGAAACTCGTTCTTCAACCCAAAAAGTCTTCTACTGATTGCAATTTAAAAAATACGAATTCATTATTGATCGTTTCGTTTGAAGAACTCACAAAAGAAATTACCGTAAGATACGCCATACGCTAACGTGTGTACGACTATTTCCCGAGTAAGCCTTCACAACAACTTTACCTTTATCAATCCGGACGGGAGAAAGTTCATTGAACAAATATTCATATTTCATCATAAACTTCACCAGTTCGCTCGGGTGCTGCTTTGGTGGGTAAGCGAGCGAAGATGAGCTTCCTTCGCACAGTTCGGTACGCACTTATTCAGACGCGCGCGAAGCGAAGCGAGCGTTCGTACATATGGACGTCGGATTTTGTTTACTTCTCTGAAAAGCTTTCATAATTTTATCCCACCCCTAGCGAAACCCCTCTACTCGTTGTGTCGTTTTGGGAGCAGTAAACAGTAGATTCATACCTTCTTCTCCTTTTTGCTATGGATTTGTAGTGTTGCTTACATTTGCATAACCTCACACATGCAAATCAGCAGCCACCGTTTGCACACACTCGCATCGGTTTAGATTCGCTTTGCTCCGTCGAAAGAGTTCATAGTTCTTGGCATTGGTGACGAAAATAGAGCAACCCTGTCTACCACATCCATACCACCCTAGTCGCCTATTCCATCATCTCCACGTGGGTGACAAGACGTGAACCCCATCCAAAACATTGTCGTGTTTTGCCACATTTTACGAAACGCAGCCGCAGCCACTTGTCACCACGGACGAGTAGGAAGATGTCGCTCCGAGGACGGAGTGGATAGTTTTAGCTGAAGGTGAATATATTCACTGACTGCTTGACTGTGCTAACGGTATGAATAGGGCAACAAGAGTGGATCACAAACCGTAACCCCCTACTCATCGGTAATCTTAAACTCCGGTCCCAAACGGGGTTACACCGAACCGATGGGAGACTTGGGGAAGAAGTTCATAATATTTGCTACCGGGTACTTGAATTCACGAAGCTGTCAAAATCGTACGAAGCAAGGAGTCATTGACGAACTTTTGCTCAGCCGTGTATTTCCCGCAAAGTATTTTAATTTATGCAAATTGAGCGCTACCAGTTTGTAAGTTAGCGCCACCAGTCGAACGAAACTTCTGCTCTGGGAAGAGAGACAGGGGAAAAAAAAGTACAGAAATGATGAAGCACCCCAGGCGAAACTAGGCCAAATATAGTTTAAATGCAGCAGAAAATGATTAATGCTTGCAGCAGCGCAATGCCAATGTACACGTTTTGATGTAAAAGTTAACAAACGGCCCTTTTAAAATTATACCCATTTGTAGCATCTTTTAAAAGGCACTCTTTTTCATATTCATAGGCTCATATCATTTACATCGACCCCGGAAACGGCTCATTGCACGCACACCGGAACAGTAACAAACGCGCTTCTATGTACAAAGGCACAGCATTCGCGTGAAACAAAAAGGCTGCCCTTCGTAGCCATTTCTATTGCCGCTTCCTGCCAATAATAGGATTGCGCGATGTGTGCGTTTCCGACCTTTCTGTCACAAAGCTTACGTACATGCACAGAGGATGTGGATCCCATCATTACAAAACGTCCCAGGTTCGGTCGCTTCCCGCATGAACAATATGCCGCTTGGAGTAGGTGTTTTGCACTTTTGAGGTTTGGGTTAAGAGGAAATACTGAAAAAGAACCTGTACCGCTGTAAAAGGAACTCATTTCTGACGCACTTGCCAGCAAACGGTGCGCGTAAACTGATCCGTTCATTAGTGAAAATGAATGGAAACTTATTTTAATGAAAACCGATGAGGTTGGTGAATGCTCTTTCCGTGGTGTGATTTGTCTTTATTAGTAATAGGTGAAGTTGAAAAGTGCTCGTAATTAGAGAAGATGGTTTTTCGATCGTAAATTGTTTAGAAACAGTATGGCTCTAGGGCATTCCGATGTGTTTTGATGTCTTCCCGAGGAATTTTGACACATTTTGTCATAAAAACTAGAAGAGACTTATTTACTTTTTATGTATTTATATTGTAGTACGGTGGCTTTCAGGGGTGGCCCAGTGGTAAAGTAACACGGCGTGACTGAGTTTCAAAGCCTGCCCGTACCGTTCCTTCGTAGCGATAACTGACTACATGAAACTAATAAGTCTAGTACGCCATTAGATGATCAGCATGACGCCGGAGATCGTTAAGCCAACGTTGTTGCACCATCCACGGGTCACGAGCAGGAAGTGCGTCTTTAAACGTGTAAAGTTGCTCTAGTTAAGGAACACATCGCTTACTGAACACTTTTAGGCTTTTAACGACTAGGGTTAGTAAGTAAGTGAATAAAGTGTGTTGAGTGGAAGTGGAATCAGTAAACGGCTTTGGAATTGAAAGTTTCTTTCGTAACCAAAGTTTGTCCAGCTGTAAAATCTTTATGATGCCTTCGGTTGAATGCCTAAATAAGACACTTTGTCGCGTTCTCGGGTATTTCAAGAGCTGTCGTTTTTGATCAACCCATCGCACCTTTTCCCGAACATTGGTTCATTTCAATTTGAACATAACCCAGTGTTGGTTTCCCTACCTAATTCTCATCCAACAAAAACGCTCCTCAGTAAGCCGTAAGCTACCGGAGGAAAATGAATACGGATTGGAAGGATAATAGGGGCGTAGAACCATAAGACAAGATGATTGTCTCTAGCGAATCAGTAATTGATCCTCATGTCCAGCCTTTCTCTGATTTCAGTATTCAGAAGTCTGCCGATATGCTCGTCTGTGCTCGACAAGGAGGGTCTGACGGTTTTGAGTTTTACGCGCACCTTCTACCACATCGTAAAATTCATCACCGCAGCCCCACCATTTTGCCTGAGCGAGAGTTATACGTTGTAGATGAGCATGCAACACAAAATGATACGACATCAGTCAGGTCATGATTCGTAAGAATGCCCGGAATGATCAAGAATCAAGAAG
The DNA here is from genome assembly GCF_943734695.1 of Anopheles maculipalpis. Taxonomy (NCBI): domain Eukaryota; kingdom Metazoa; phylum Arthropoda; class Insecta; order Diptera; family Culicidae; genus Anopheles; species Anopheles maculipalpis. Next base: position 35,252,169 of record NC_064872.1, read on the forward strand.
CGGGGCGGGATCCCTCTCGGGGTGCGTGACGAATTTCTGACTTTTGACAGCCTTTTGGGATCTAATAGACAGTAACGTCTCGCTGTTAGCATTAATAGTGCGTAAAAGATTGCGGCTAACTTTGCGGTGTAAACGCTATAAGGCTGTCTCAACTTGAAAAATGGTAATGGTAATGCAATGGTTTTAAAAACTGTCTAAAAATAGTAGCTGTAGCCTAAAACAACGTAGCTTGAGACGCTCTTTGTTAAAGTAAATACATTTCTAAATCATTTTTTCACTTTATCGACTCCCTTTACGCCGCTTACTTGATCAAGATAGGATTTTATTTAGAATATGTTTTTACTTTTAAATATAAATATATATAAGCATGCATTCATTCCATTTTTTTATGGCATAAGGCTATTTTGACAACCTCTCAAAATTCATTTTATATTGAAAATGCAACAACCATAATATTCTCAAACTTTGAATAAATGTAGAGAAAATTAATATACATTGCTTTCCCTTGGCTGGTGAAATTCGGAAACTTAACGTAAAAATTGAGACAATGTATTTTTTTAGAAAAGGGGAATGTTAGGGGACATTCGAAAAATATTGCAAAATTCATAACAATGTCTAAACAGGCTGGGCTAGCAAGATTGAAATGTACAAAAAAAATTTAGAGTATCTAAACATACACGGAAAATCTTCAAAATTTCGCGACATAAACTCCAAAAACGTTTGAGAATAAATATAAGATGAATCAAAACATACTAGGGAACATCTTCTTAATCATTAATCACAACTACAGTTAAGATTAGCACAAGCAATCTATTCTGTAAGGATTAAAAAGGAAAAAACAAGCATCGCTTGCTAATGCAACTTGTAACACATTCATCAGAAATATGGCTTGCACCACAAAAGCATTGTCAGAGCAAGGAAAACATAGATCTGACCCAATCTGTTTCTGTTTGAGTAAGCAAAATTATTTCCATCACACACCACAATGTAAACCTTTCGCTGGGAAGAAAAAATGCACTAACCTTGGCAAGCCCACCCGAGGGGTCCCAAAGAAGCAAGAACAGCAAACAGAAAAAAAGGCATAATCGAACCAGTGGCGGCAATGGTTGGCAAAAGGCCCCCTGTAGAAGCTCAAATCGGCTTCTACGTTACCTTCTGCACAAGGAACTCATCATCAGGCCGTGGCAATATCGTTTCGACGGTTTCGCGTTTGCCCGCACCATTCCCCAGAATGCAAACACTAACGCAGGCAGCACAGAACGCGCAACGATGCATAAAAACGTCATTATTATGATGATGGATAACTTTGCAAAGATGGATTGCACAATTTGGGTCACCCAGTGCGCGCGCGAGCACCACGAACCACGATGGGCTTTCTCTCTATTTCTCTGTCCAGAAGGCAAGCGGAAAAGAAAGAAAGGTCGACGAATTACAGCCGACTAGTAGAGCAAGCGGTTTGCGGTTCGTAAGCATAATGCTTCACTGTTGCTGGTGCTCTTAGTGGAGGGGAGTAAGCAGATGGTGTCTTTTGCATGAACTTTGTGCGGAGTACAGTGTGGGAGAAAAACTCCCTTTACAACGGCAAGAATTATTCCAAAGAAAAGCTGGAAAAGCACTCAACAACCCTTACCATGTCTCGGGTGCTTGAGCCGATGGGTAGGGCAGCCGGTCTGGTATACATATTCTTTGAAATCAACAATAACGGAACTCAAACACACAAACGCACACGTGGAACGCGAGGCCCATAAAAAGGCACGCGGATGTAAAACCACAATGGCGCAACACAATGCCTTACACGATCGGTTTCGCTTTTGCCGATTAATGTCTTTCGATGCGCGTTTATGCATTATTATTGCATTTTTTATTGAACTTAACCTTTTCCCACGTTTACTCTCGACAACAAACCATGCCATGCCATGCGAAAGACATTTTATCGTTTTCTATTTTGTTCTCATTTTTGAAAGCCGTCTGTTTCTAGCTTTGAAAAATTCTAATAAAATGGAAAGTTTTCCCATATTTTCCCCATCGAAATAACCTAAATACGCATCCGTAACACATGTCCGGATCCGTTTGGGAGTTTGTTGTCCTTCCTTTCTTTTTTTTTGTGTCCATCTGTAAGAAACCCACCCAAAAGGTTAACGTTTGTACCTTATAAACCATCTGTTGTGGCCGAGCTGCCGTGGTTGGGTGATGGTGAAAATATGATCGAATAGTAACAACCGACGAGTGGCACATTTTGGACCTCACAGACAAACATTTCCTCACTCGGGAAAAAAGGTCATTCCAGATGGAATCATCATCACTTGCTTCATTTTGTGTCTTCTTTTTTTTCTTGTATATTGTACATCCCTTTTCAGACCAGAGGTTTCACTCAGTTCTTTTTCAGTTTTGTACATATTTTTATATTTCTCTCTTGCGAAAGCAGTAAAAAAGTTGACAAATGGATATTTGTTATTGATTTTCCTCCTGCCAGCCATATGTTGCAGCAATGTTTTCTTTACTGGTTTTGATTGAAGTTTTGCTATAAAGATGCTGTACAGAGACGATGTTGTTTTTCTCTCAATTTTATACACATTTCCCGCGTTTAAACTTATATTTTATTTTCCTTATTATAACAGTTTCTATGTTTGTGTTGTGTGAGGGTGTTATTTTAGTTGTTTGTATTCTTTTTAATTATGTTTTTTATTTCAATTGTTACAAGAAAGGAGCTTTTGTTTATGGCAAAAAATATAATATTTTGAATATAAAATAAAATTGGGAATTTAAAACTAAAACACTTTACTACTCTCAACTATTTATTACTTAACTTTTTCATGAAATTTCGATTAATATCCCTTAATAACCTGCTAGGTCATACGAAAATCGCATACTTAAATAATTTTTTATCGCATAACTGGTTAATTGGGTCGAAAATGTAATTGGTATCGGTCTGTTCATCTCGAACGCCAGAGAAGATACTACTAAACCAAGTTACTTGTGAGACCCCAAGTGGAATGGACGTTGGGGTTCCCTGTCACAACTGACCGGAGGGACAGGTTTTTCGTGGATTCGGGGCCCTTTACGATCTCAGGGCCATCCGAGACTGTTGAACAAGCCACTGGCCCTTCGCCCCTGGAAAATTTTCACAAGAAACTTTGCCCCGAGCATGGGCGATCTATACTGCTAAGAAAATGAGCAACAATTTGCTGAGCACATGTCACAACAGGTCACGTGTTCAAATATTTGTTTCGAATTTCGTTTCTTTAGATATTTTTTCATCCTGTCATCTCAACCGGTTTTACTTAATTTGGTTTATAGAATAATGTAAACATTTGTTAAATAATTATACTTAAATAGAAACATTTTTTTATTTCGTAATTTGATACTAAAACATATCAAGCGGCTTAAACGATCCACTGCTGATTTGTTTCCGTCATTTCAACGCCTTTTCTGACCATTTTGACTTTGGCATCTCTCTGTCTTCTTTCCGTTCTAGACTTTCTTCCTCTTTTACTACTTAAAGTTCCTTATATTCTAACTGTTTACTCTTTTCTTTGATCCGGGCTCGGTTTGTAATCAAGCTCCTTCAGTTTACTATAGTTTTTAGGTTTAAAATTAGATTAAGTTTATGATTGTATAGCTCAAGAGGTAAATAGATTTATTAAATAACATTAACAATAACAAAAAGAGGTCCTGTGGCCGCGGCAATAGCAATGATGATGATCGTCACGTAGCAGGCCCGGGGTTCAAATCCCATTCGGATCACTCCAGCGTAGAGGGGACTTGACCATTCAACTGCTTACCACCAGTGATTAACTGGTGAGCGTCCCCTTATGGGTAATTAAACTAAGAAGACATATCCAACATATCATAGTATTAGTTTTGTATTATTCAGAATACCAAATAAAACCCTTTTTCCTCTCAGGAAAATAACGATGCATGTGCATAATAAAATACCGGAAATTCTCAAAGCCCATGTTCTCTCTTAACTGTGTCAACTTTACACAACTAGCATTACATTTAAAAAATCTTCTACATAAATATTCGTAAACTTTTCCAGTTCATTCCCTCCATCATTGGCTGCTGCTTAATAAATCCAATATATGGTCGTTCGATCCACCCGACCTTACTCACACAGCAAAGAATGCATCCCGAATTTACATAATGCCAACCGACCGGAAGTGTGCTCGATGTAAATTTTCTCCATCATCTCCCTCCTCCCACTGTCCCTCCTGTTCTACCAGAAAGGGTGTTGTTGCACGACGGCCTCAAACTTCATGGGGAACTACGTGTTTTTTTTTTTGTGAAACTTGATGACCACCGTTACGTTTTACGTTCAGCCTTACACCCAGCAAATGGGTGGAAAATTTGAAAATTTACAAGAAAGTATCCGCCGCCAGAGGGATGCGAAAGAAATTTATCTACATCACATAAAGCATACACAGCACTACTAACATACCGTATCGAAAGCATTCGCTTCCCACCCGAGCAATGCGACCTAACTAACTGACCACCTCCGCACCAGCACACCAAACAGTCGAAACGAAAGGAGCAGATTCACTAGAGACTGGGCGTCTCCATTGCCATTTTTTGCCCCAAAAACAGCACACCAGCTGCTACTTTTTATCGAGTACGTTCTCCCCTTCTGGCCAGACCGAGGCGTCGTGCCACTGTGTGGTCAGTGCTAGAAGATCCTCCCGCTTTGCTCCTTTCCGAGTTGCTTCGGTGTGGTTTTCGACCAGTGTGTGCCTGAGGACGATTTGTGGAAAGTTTTACGGATAGTCAAACAAACTGCCGATCGCTACGAGTACCGTTTCGTACGGTGTATGGGGTTGGACGCTTGATTGCTTCCTGCTAAACGTTGCTGCCGAAACTGCTGGGGCTCTTTCTTCTACGGATGCAACATTTCGCCCTGGTTCTAGCCTACAAACGGGGCCAGTATCTCCTTCCCCCGGTTGCAAAAGGGAATACGAATATTGGGCGCAGGAAAGTGGATCCATTGCAACAGATTCCGTGCATCGCTGTTAAGCTGATAAGAGGTTTGCTGACAGCCAGATGTTGGATTCTCCTTTCGCTGTTGGGAGGTTTAGTCGTTCGTGTAGGTTTTTCTTTCTCCCTTTCCTTGCCGGGTTAGATAAATAGCATCCCATGAACACCTAAGTTATCGGACCATGGACACACTTGTAGAGGTCCAGGCGTTTAGTTCTAATGGAATCTAAAGGTTTGCTATGATGTGCTATATAAAGTGTTTATTTCCTAAAGGAACGTTTGTTTTATGATGTTTGTTTGCTTTAAAGTGCAGGTGAAAATTATGAACCTTTGGAACAAGGTGTTTGTATGTATCTATATTATTTACTTGTAATGAACTATTCTCTGATTAAACAAGTGACAAAATTGTTTTTTTTCAATCTGTACTACCAACATTATGCATGAAAAAGAACGAAAAAGTTTAAACAAGTACGAGGAGGCTCTCAATCAAGAAGAAGATTTTCTTCGATGGAACGATCTTTCGTTAGCAATAATGTAGGAATATGCTTTTATAAACCTGATCACACCGTTCAGATACTACAGAGATTTATTTATGTTTGTTTTCTTTTGTTGTTTGACTTTTTTTTTACACTAATTTTGGGTCGGTCTGGTTTGATGCTGGAGATGATAGCAACGTCGGTCTTCACACGATCGGCTCAGGATTAAAATCCCATCCGAAACGTTCCCCCGTAAACTACGTGGTATAAATAAGTTCCATAAGCCATAAGAAGGCCGGGATGACCCAGAAGGTCTTTAAGCCAAAAAAAAGGAGAAGAAGACGATACCAAGTCAAATGTAAAACTTTTATTTGTGATTATTTGCTTGAGTAGATTCGTTGAGAAGCATTTTTTAATAAATACAAAAAACTTCTTCCAACGGCCGCCCTCTGACCATTATGACAAAGCGCTCTACCGTTGTATTGCTTTTTAGAATCACCTAACGAACATACTCCGTTTTACTTATTTGTCTATTTGTTCTTCGTGAAATTATTTACATAACTCTACAGATATCATTCCTCATTCTAGATGAAACCCGTATTATAATGCAATAACTACCGTAAACACAAAGCAAGGGTAGTCCTGCAAACCATTCAAGATGCAGATTATTTGAAGGCAATTGCAAAAAATTTTAACAGAAAAACTTATCATGCAATAATGGTTTCGTTGTTCTCTCATTTAAATAGCATCATTACACCGCACGTCGGCCCAAAATCTCCCCCAAGGTCCAGTTAACGCAAGTATCGCCGTGGGACAACTTGAGCTGAAAATGCACTTTAGGCACTATGCAATTGCCCTGTCCGATATGGTAGCACCTCTCAACACAACTCATCGCAAGCACCCGCACACACACCCATAAGTCCTGCAATCAAACGTTGTCCGCTGACCCTCTCTTCCTTGGCCTCAAAGCCCCCCCTCAAACACAAACTAAAGCAAGCGAAAGAAAACGAAGTCTCTCACCTTTGACATCGGCCATCGAGACATCATAGCAGATGCCCTACGCTGGAGTAAAAGTTGTCCAGAGCAAAACTTAGCCAACACCACCAGCATACGATGACTTAGTACAGTCCCGACAAAGATGATCCTTATACCGTCCAACTGTTGTGCAAAACATCTCACTTTTCCAGCATGGCAGCACACGAGAGCGCGACGGATCCTACTTCTAACGAGTTTTCCCCCATTTCCCTTTTGAAAACCTTTTCCCGGAGTACTTTTTCGGTGCGCATAATTTGCATAAAATTTTATGCAGATGCCAAATCTGGGTGTACTACCATATCTCCTTGGGTGGTGGGAGGAGAAGGAAGGGGGTGTCTTTGTATGTATGGTTGACTAACTAACTTGTTTATAACCATCGTGACGTTCAGTGTGACGTCCAATGTCGCGTTTCCGTTGTGGGTTGGTTTCGTCGTTGTTCTTTAGCGCTTGTCTTTCAGCAACACTTGGCTTCTAAACGGTGGGCAAACCACTTCCAATGGGCCACAAAACAAGTACAGACTTTTTTGGATGTTTTATCACGCGGGATGTGCTTTGGAACATTCTTTCTTTTCTTCAGCTTTTGATTCGTGTCTTATCCCTCCAACGTGTTGATGTACTAGGAGCAACTCAATGCAGTGTTAACAGCATTTGATTGTTCGTCTTATTAATTTTTTTTCTCTTCCCTCATTTTTCATTCAAAATTCTCAACTTTTAAAAGCGAATTCACCAACATACATAACTTACGAAGGATTTTTAACTCAAATAGAGGAATGGTAAACGAGCAGCCCTCTGCTTCAGAGATCCACTTAGGGCAAGAGAATGGCTAAATCTGCTCTCTGCTCTTCCTTCTGCTGGTGTTACATTTCATCTAAATTCAAACACAGTTGGCGGTTACACTTCCCGTTCTAAAGGGTTCATTCATAAAATCAAATCCACTCCATAAAACTGTTTGTCGGTGACGAATAAAAACAACTTGAAAAGAACTCATTTCTATCGCCGTTCCTACCGCTTCCATAAACTTTCACTCATGTTACTGCAGCGGTTTATGACCATTTCTCCAGAAACGTGTTGCTTGTGGCTAATGAGAAGGAACACGAGGCTACCACTTTAGATAGTTTAACGATGTTTGTGGTCCAGTTAGTGTCGGTAAAACTACTTAACGTGTTTAGTAAAGGTATATGGACACCTTCACCTTGCTGTTAATGGTTGTATTGGATTGGTTGATTTGTGTGAAGGTTGAAGTGGCTTCTTATCATCGATGCATTATCTTTTTGCATACAAACGTGGGACCATCACTTTCATTTCAAGCACAGAAAGGCATATAAAATAGTCTATCTGGGCACCATTCGTCAGTAGTCTTGTTTCATTCAAACGGTGTTAATAGTCATTAAAATTAAAATCATGAAAGGTAATTGCGGGAAAGTGAAGTTTAAAGATCAAATATCGAATCCACCTTTTTTCCACAATACGTTTGCAGGAGTTGGTGCACTAGTGGTGCTCGCTACGTTCGCAGTAGCCGTCCAGGCGCTGGACATTCCTCTTACCTGTCCGGAAAAGGATGACATCTTTAACCCGGTTCATATTCCACACTTTACCGACTGTACGAAATTTTACAAGTGTTTCAACGGGAACAAGTATGAGATGAATTGTCCCGAAGGTTTGCACTGGAACATTGAGCAGGATTACTGTGATTTCCCGGAGCAGGCAAACTGTGAGCGACCGCTACAAATCGATCCGATAAGTTTGGTTTAAGTAGTGCAATAAATCCTTTTTTGCATTTTAAAACTGTGTTGCTTTAAGTGTTGCGTCACTGTAGAAATGCAGTTTGAAATTCGTCGTTGCATTGTTCGCGACTGAGAACAGTTACACGCTTCAATCCAACTCCAACTCGCTAGCGTGTAAACGCAACCCTTTACTCATTTGACAGTTAAACGTAGCCACCCAGTGCAACGAAAACAACACAAAACCAAAACAACGTACGCTGTGGAAAAGTCGCTCTTCCGAACGATATAGTGCACGTTAAAAGTGACAAAATGTTTCGAAAATCTAAACAAACTGCTGCTCCCTTGCCGAAACCACCCACCGAAGCGCAAATGTTAGAAGATTTGCAACTATTCCACGAATCCAAACCAGCAGCAAGGCACATTTCAAGCGAAAACCTGCCCACCCTGACCGAGGAATCGAGCATGGACGATTGGTGGAAAGTGTACGATGCCACGGTAGAGCACCACCAACAGTTTATGGGACTGAAAACGAATGCACAAGAGCTCAAGAAGTCGCTACAGGAAATGCGAAATGAATTGCAAGCAGCGTGCGATAAAATTATGGCCGAAATCAATCAAGATTTGGAACGGTTGAGTGCAACGATGTCGGAATAGTAGTACACATTTTAAATAATATTGTTATCTTTTGAGGTTCGGAGTGTTGAGCGTATCGGAATAAAATAATGCTACGGGTAGTCTGGTGGTAATTCTAGATCAGTTTTATTGCTGTACTTTTAAGTCATCTCCCGCGTCCGGATTGGCAGAAGGATCCGATCCGTTTTATTGCCCTTTGTTTTAGTTATTCGGGTACACGTGTCCACAGACCGACGACAGCCACTTCCATGGGTAGCCTATGGTAATGAGGGTAGGAGGAGGAGGATTGGAAGTCGCTTGTTTATGCTTTTTTGCTTCAATTTAGTTGCCAAACACTGTTCAGCCGTTCGCCTATGCTCTACACCCAACCAAACATTCCATGCTAAAGCCCTCCCAGATCCATTAGTAGTCCCGCATTTGTAGTGCCAGTAACACTCATAAAAAATAACAAAACAAACAAACACATGAAAATACACACAGCCACGGAAGTAGTCGATTCGTGAATGGGGCGGAAGGTTGGAGGGAGTAAGGTACGCAGGAATTGGAGGCACTTCTATTGGGAACTCCACCCCCCCACACTAGGTGCAAGAAGAGACCCGTGGCGACTGTCCTGGCATGCTCAGTAGCTGTACTGATAGTGTGGATCAGAAATTAATGCACAACAACTGCACGGGTAGCCTACGAAGAAGTGAATGAATGATAATAAAACTGTAAGTACATATTAAATCCCAAGTATTATCTGTCGGTCAGTATGCAAATTCCGTATTATTTCTACATGCAGATTTCTTAGCTTTTTGTGTACATTTTTCACCCATAGAGATGTAGTTAGTATTGGCAAACATTGCATATTAAAATAACGTTTTCTCTTTTGATAAGATACAAAAAAAGTGCAATGTGTTGCCATTGAATTAGTTGTGACCCGAGCGTCTGGAGATGTCCGAAAGTAGAATCAAAATGGTAGCAGCTTGAAAGTATACAAATCATGTGTACGTACAAAAGGGAACGGACAACGGAGACGATTTTTCTGCACCGGTCTTCCTAATAATGTGGGTAAGAATTGACGGGAGAAAGCGTGCGTAATCCTACAAAAAGGGATAAGAAACAATTTTCCAAAGTATCAGCACACCCGGTACGGAACAGTGAATATGGGTTTGGTTTGTTACGTAAGATCAATAAGAAAATACTACATATAAGGAAACCCTTCCCTACGGTTTAGTAACTTACCGTTTAAAACGTATGCATTTAAAAAATAGACTGGTTAAAAATGGTTTGCTGGATTTTTCACTTAATATTTGTTATGCACAGACAACATATTTCATAGTTATTATAGAAGCAACTATGACCAAAATAGTCAGGAAACTGCGATTGAAGAATTTTCGTTCTTATTCTTGAGCAAAAAAAAAAATAAATGAGACATAAAGTATTGGGCAATAGTTTTGGACCACCTACTATTGTAAATACTGTAATAGTGAGATTGTGAAGCCAGTTTTCAACGAAACAAATTTTTTTTTTAAATTAAGTTGGACATTTTGAAAAAAACTTTCCGTTTTTTGCGGCTAAAACTGCAAAAAAACTATTCCATCATTGATGAAATCATTAAATCAGTTTAATTTCGGTTTTACAATTAAAACCAACCAAACTAACCAATTATTCTTTTAGGCATCTCTTTTTTATTTTGTTCAATGATAGAATTGGTTAGCTTTTTATTATTCAAAATAAAAGTTGGCTTTTTGACTGCCTCTCAATTTGAAAAACGTTTTCAGACTTTTATTATTACGCAATCGTTTATGAGCCCATAGACGAACGTAAAATTGCTACAGATAGTTCAGATACTGATGAACAATCTACCACATTTTGGTAAAGTTATACTCAGTAGAAGCATCAAAAGCAGCAGTTTAAAAATCGGAATATCTATTTGACAGTGAGGCAGTCCTCGATTCAAGAGGCTACTAACAGAGTTCAGCAGTGATCGGAAGATAGGTTCGTGTTAGTCACTTTTGGAGATTCTTATCGATTCATAATGATCCTTATACTTAGAATCACGGCCCAATTATGGTGATGCAATGGTAAGGCAACACCGTCGGTATTCACAGGGCAGGACCGTGGTTCTAATCCCATCTGAACAGTTCACCCGAGGTGTGAACTGACTATACAACTTCGTGCTATGAATAATTCTAGTGTGCCATTAGATGACCTTCGTGAACTTAATGACAAAGTCGTTAAGTTTTTTTTTTTTTTTTTTTTTTTTTTTATTCATAAGGGACGGCCTGGCCGTATTGCTCAAAGTCGTTAAGTTAAAAAGAAGACTTAAAATCATTTAATCTCCAACAACCGCCATGGCTAAGATCCCATATAACTAACGCAAAGCTCGAATAAAATCACCTTTAATTGTTTTAGTTTCTTTGCCATCTTTGCCAGATAGTCTATTTTTCTAAATGCAAACGTTATCTAGCACACAAGACTATTGACCATACGCAATTATTACTTCCAAACGATATGGAAGAAGCTGTGCAACTGCCATCAACTAAATATGGTTAGCATATAGCGCACGATCTAACGTACCGACGAACTAAAAGAAGAGAAAGAAACGTGCAAAGAGTGTGCAAACAAACCACCGTGTGTGTGTGCAATTGGTTGGGATTAATTAGTAAGGAAAAGATCGTTTCGGATGGTCATTATCTTTCTTACGGCTCACTAAGCTGCAGTCCGCGAATTAGTCTTTTTTGTTTTTCATCACTAAACTAATTCAACTTGGTTTTACTTACACTTGGTGATAACACACAGTACAGTAACGGGTTTATTCCAAACACTTTACACACTTGCGAGATAATGCTTCCCGTGAGATAAAACAAAAAATTGGAGATTACAAATGGCCAGTCAAATGGTACAGGGAATGTAAAACCCAAAACAACACCTCACTTCTCTAAACTATCTGAACAATCAACAACAAGAAAAAGCTTCACTAATACCTGCACTGTTTGGTCCCTTTTTCAACGATTTTCAATATACAAGCTGCTTGTAGCTACAGAGCAACGGAACGGGACAGTAGCCGGAATTTGCGATCGCGAGTAGGTTTGGCAAGCGATGGTTTCGGCTTTGTGGACGGATTTGAACTATTATCTTTTAAATTCTCTACATAAAATCATTAAAAACCGGGACGAATGCGTTGGATACCATCCCATTAGCTAACAATAATATTTCCTCTTCTCTAAAGACTAAATTAAAAAAAGAGACACTTTGCTCAATTTAAGTACTCGGGGCCGGTGGGTTTAAATGAAGATACGACCATTCTTCTTCGACTTCGTTTGCCTTGCGGGAAAAGGTGTTTGAAGATGCCTAGCAATTTGTGTTATCGTTAACCGATACTTGCAAGAAACTAATGCGAGCGAGGGAAACAAAGGGGAAGTACAAAGGAATTCTTGTTAGTCTGGGAGGTAATTACCCTCCCCAGTCAAGGGTTAATAGCACAGGGTGTACACCATTTACTATCAACAGGTTAGTAAGGGTAAAGAAGGGTAGAGATAAAGGCGCTATCCAGCTAACTACCACATTAAGAGGGCGCGCTAGAGGAAATGAAAGAAGAAAGTTTAGCAGCTCCAACCAGCCAGTCCGGAAAAGGGTTAGTCGTAACGTTCGGAAGCCGTTAGCCAATAGAAGAAGTAAAAAATGCGTAACTTGCCTCGCGGTTTGCACTTCAAGTGGTACTCTACGTACTGGCAGGGGCACTGGTACTGGCGACAGTGTCGGGCCGGATCGTTTGGCGTGACATCGATAAGGCCACGCATCGCTTCATTACCCCAGCGGGACGCGTAGCGCAGAAGAAGCAGCATTCCTCGTTCCTGCAATGGGAATGTTGGTTTTGGGAGATACGAATGAAGACAGCGGACCAAGGATAGAAAGATGGAAAGCCAGCACAGAGTCGCAATACGTGAAATAGTGTTTCCCTAGACAGGTGATTAGTAAGTATTATACGGTTTGGATGGGAAGTTTTGTAACGAGGAATAGAAGATTAACAAAAAAGCGTACACTCTCTAGCCAGCCGAGTGCGATGATGTCGTATGCGTGAGCAAACTAATTCTACTAAAAATGAAACCACGCTTCCACACACTAATTCTAATGCATACCCGCCACCGATTAAAATATATGCCCGAGGCACACAAGCGCACTATACAGCGTTCTGGGCGTTAAAGTGATGTTGTGATCGTTTGCTTTTCTCTACACCAACCTTTTCAAATAAAAAAAAAAAAACATTTCAAAATGACCTTGCAATTCTACTGCTCAACTCCACCCAACTATAGTCCCCGCAAAATAAAAGGCACTCTGAGGTCTAACAAATCTTAGTTCCTGGCCGAGAGCGATTGCATTTGTACTGCGTTGCAAAACTTTTAATTACTTCATCCGGACCGAGAAAAAAATATGCTCAGCTTAAGCTAACTTTTCGCTCCTGCGCTATCCTATCCCTTTGGCCATAAAACAAAAATCCAAAAAATCCTCGAGCACTTTCGTTAGGCACATTTGGCTGCATTGGTTGCTAGGCTGAAGGAGGGAAAAACCACCTTCCATATTTGCATTTCCACTATCGCCGGAAGGGTAAAAGTTGTCAAAAATGGAACCCGATCCGTGCCAAATGGACCCGTATTGTGGCACAGCAAAGCCGTGGATCCTCCTTCGGTTTCTTCTGCAGCAACACCTCTTCCGCGTACTGACAGGGACAGTAGGCCGTGGGCAGATGGCGCGGTGCGGACACGATAGCATTCTCCTCGATCGTCCAGTCTAGCCGGCGGCGCAGATAATCCTTACCCCAGCGCTGTAGGTACCGCAAAAAGATTCCTTCCGCTCGTCCCTGGGGCGATTTGGGGCGAGCCGTTAGTAATTGTTCCGGGATGTGTTGATGAAGGTGTTATTGGAAAATGATCGATCGTTTTATGAGGTGTGTCCAATTGTAAAAATAATCATGAAACGCAAGCAATTCAAACAAGTACAACACACGCACACAAAAACGAAAGAAATGTGAATTTATAAAGCTAAACATATCAATTTCTAAGTAATATTGATCGTAGGTATCATGGTTATAGTTCTAAAAGAAGCAAATCAAAAAATATAGCCGAACCAAACGATCGTTGTATGATCGTTTGTTCATCTCCCAGAAAAGGATAGATCTCAACGCTACGCTCACCCAGCACACTTTAACACATGTACAAAATGCTGAACCTACCTGCTTTCGGGACAGACGAGTCGTGTTCGCACCCTGGATAACGATATCATTAGTCGTGACGTCCAGCCGGCTTTCCCAGCCAGGTTCGATCGTGTTGCCGTTCTGTTCGCTCCGCTCAATAAACTCGTTCAGATAGCTAATGCACTGCGACGGTTCAAAGTACAGGAAGCAAAGGTTAACCTTGTGACAGGAGATGTGGCCTCGGTCGTCCAACGCTAGCAGAATCTTGTGTCGAATTAGTTGCTTGTTCACGCGTGCCATACAGCGTTCTAGACCACGCGCCAGCTTCAATTTAACCCACATGCAGAGGAAAATGGCGGCCGCATTTAGGAACAGCCAGGCCACACCGAGCGATAGCAGCGTGATGCCGTAAAAACCGGAAAACAGCAGTCCGATCAGGACGATGAAGGCGAACAGTATCCACACGACCAGGACACGCTTGTAGCAGATATTGTACAGCGTGAACCGGTAATCGTTCACGAGCGTTTCCATCGCGTGGACGTACTCTTCCACTGTGAGCTAAAGTGGAAATGTGAACCATTTGATCAGATTCATTGTCCCTTTAATATCGTATGATCTCGCTTACCGTTAAACCTTGTGCCATTAGCTCTTCTGGTACGAGCTCAGGACGAAATACGGCAGGTGTGATCCATGGCCACCGAGTGTTTGTAGGTAGTAAGGTAACGATAACATCACCGTTTGCTAAAAGAACACAGAAAAGAAGCATTAGTTTGTTGGCAATTCATTACAAAAATGGCTACCACACTCACCGAAACCTTCCCGTACGCGGCCCGTCGAAAGTTCGATCGTTCGCATCGACTGGATCGGTTGCACCACGTTTACCGATTGCTTCGGAATGTCTATGACGGCTGGTTGTGATGTTTTGTTGACTCCGCTTGGAACAGACGTGCCAACGTTGGGCGTTGGTTTACTGCCGCCATGTGATGGTTGGGGTTGCTTTGGTGTGCTAGGCGCTCGTGTATCCAGATTTACGTGCACCGTTTCCGTTGGTAGTACGGCCGGTGGTGCTGTGTCCGATGTTGTCGGCGGACGGTTGCTGTCCGCCACTGCCAAGGGATGCTGCTGCCTGCTGGTAGCGGCCGATGGTGGTGGTGGCAGTGACGGTGATGGGGACTATAATAAGAGAATGAGTGTGTAGAACGTTGCATTCTTTTCGAGGCTATAAATCGTCACTAATATGCTGATCTTTATCTTATACAATCTCGAGAGGCAAGCTTCCTGGAAGTAAAACCACTCATAGTTGGTTAGTCAATCCTGCTAACAGCAACGACTGATTTCATAGTCAGAGGCCTCTCCAGAAATGCACTTATTCGAGTTATCGAAAAGTGCATCCAAATCAATTAGGAATAAAGGAAGAAAACGACTAATTTTGGGATGCGGGGACAGCACATTTTGGTTACTACTTAAAGGAAAACCTTTCGTTTGGAATCGCACATCCAAAGAGTATACAACATAATATCAGATTCGGATCTTCGTATAAGCTGGCTGACTGACCGCGAGTGTCCTACGAGGCGTAGTCCCAAACGATACGAAGGGCGTATGAAGAGTTTCGTAGCAAAGACCTTGTGTTGAGGCTGCTGTTCATGGCGGCCTCTCACCATGAACAGCAGCCTCCGTGCAGAAGGTCAACTCCGTGCAGTAAATTCTCATTCTTAGGAAAGAGATGAAACACTATATGACAATACACCCTCCACAACCCTCCGAATCGTTTGTGTGAAAATTTGTATCCTTCATAGCTTATAACCCCCGTCACTCCCCACCTCTAAGTAGCTAGGGCCTCAGAAGGGCTAATTCCTCCTTTGCATAATATCGTCCTCTCGACAGTCAGGCACAATAACCTGGAACTTTATCCATAGTCGCAATGGGTGGGGGGGGTCCATTAACCGCACCGATAATGGCGCCGGTCTATCACATTTCGATTGAATATCGAGTTCAATCCAGACCGTGTCGCCCTCGTACGCAGCAACATATATATTCTATGATTTCTCACCCACTGATCGGGGAGAAAGCTCAGTGAGGAAGCTGCATTTAAATATAACACGGAAACAGCTCGCGACAAGCGATTTACCCATATACTCCTTCCTCATAACTGTTCATATACATGAACTGTTGGCATTTATAGCTGATATGAGGCTCAAACCGAAGACTATATTGTTTTTTTTTACTCTTGGAGTAGCCTTTAAAATGAGGTCTTGTCGAATACAAACTCAAAAGTAACCACACATATTGAGGACGCCCGCGAGGGAAGCCAGTACAACGGGATGTATTAAAAACCAATAAAAGACTCTTGGTAGTAGCCCTATGTCTACAGTCTACAGGATACAGATGGTGAATCAAGGATACCTCCGAGGAGATATAATGGCTGGCCGCAGCATATTTTTGTAGCATTTTTTCGACTTGTCTGCATAATTATTCGATAAAGTAGGGAAGCCCTGCTTAGGTTGATTGAGAATCATATGCTCATTCTGAGTTATTATGAATTAGACGGTTGCGTTTCAAACATAGACAGCAAATTTTGTAAAGCAATCTTGTTGATCTTGACCAACGTGTAGACGGAAGTTCTAACGTCAGGTTTCTCGACCAGAATAAAACCTCTGTTTTCTTCGACAGTTTTTGCTTTTTTTAAGCGTCGTGCATCCAGGATGTTCGTTGGTTTGCTAACGCAATAATGTTTTATCTATATGCATCTGACACGATACAAAGGACGAAAAATAGTTGGGTTGATCGCTAGGACACGTCATCCGCGATATCGTAAAACAAATTTCCAACAATAGTTTCCCTTTGCTTTTCGAAATCTGTTTTAAACGACATCCAAAATGCACTCCCTTCATTTTAATTCACTTAAAAGTCCCGTAGAGACATTACGTTCGCTTTACATACAGCAACCATTCGCCACCAGACATTCTTGTCCCGTCATGGGGTGTGTCATCTGTCCGATAGGTGTTTGGTGTTAAGAGAGGAGAAAAGATGATAACAAAAAACCACCGACGACACAACTAACCCGGCCCGGTGCCAATCGTCGTGGCAGCTAATTGCAAAAAGATGAACGTGCACCGTGGACAAAACAACCTGTGGATTGGTTGGCTGATTCACACCCTTTTTTCTGTTCCTTACTACTGGCACACGTACAAAGAAGTAAGCCAAGGAATGTTTATGAATCTTTCCGCAAGCTAAAATGAGTCCCCATATGAATGCATCGATTGTTCTATTGTGTGTGTTAAAAGAAGCAGTATTGTTATGGTGTAATGCTGTTTTTGTTGAGCTCTTTTTAAAGTCACATTAATATTATTTATGAAGGTGCATTTGAATTGTTCGCCTGGAAAACTCCTCGAACAGCATTTGGCACTCAAATATTACAATAATCTCATTAAAAGAACGAACCAAAACATATCGGAAAACCATTCTAGCTTTCTGTCCTGCATAAAGATGCCACGTGTGTTCTTGATACATTCGTGATACAAATGATTCACTCTGCCTAATAGCCCCATTAAAGCTAATTGCTTTCCCATTTAGTCCAACGCGTCCCTATCGTAATGAAGCAATCCATAACACACAGCATGTAAGCAATAATCCCGGAGGCCTCCATGCCGTTTCCGCATTTCCTTTCGTTTCGTTTGTGCTATTTTTAAAAAAGCAAATGTCCACCCAAAACTATTAGCCGAAAAATGGCCAAAGCCATGCCGACGCGACCCGATGCGACGGGCGGAAGCTTTTTATGCTCTGCGAAATGTTGTTAGATCACCATTGCGAAATGTGACATCATCTCACCGAACTGTGACTTTGGCAGAGGGTGGAAATGTGTTCTTGTTTGACTGGAAATTCAATACCATCTTTTTTAACATGTACGCAATAATGTATGGCGCAAGTGGTTGGTGGTGGCCGGTGGACAAGCATGGCATAAAAACTAACAAAAAACTGTAACATGATCCATATGAGTAGGTCACAAAGGTCGGACGTACAAGTGCGCACACATATGGCTACAAAGGGCCATCGTTTTTTTTTTTTTCGGACCAACAACAGAAGCTACAGAAAAAGCTTCCAACCGGTCGAAGGTGCTAACTTAACGGGCAACACCACATTTTTCCGGCCAATAACGGGTACGATTGATTCGTCTTCGCTGGTCGCGTCTTTCCACGAGCCCAGTGATGCGTGCCGAATGAGTCGGTCGCACCACCAACACGTGACACGGTGTCGGGTACTACTTTGCTGTTGGTGCGATTAATTTGTAATAAACAAAAACAGACAGACAACCCCGGTGAGGCTGCTGAGAGGGAGAGAAAACCGACGTCGACTTGCCCTGTCGGGGGTACCCGCCATTTGCCAGCGACGTGCGACGTGACCTACTAAATATCGACGGCGTTGTGTATAGCTGTATAGGTGTGTGAGAGCTGGTTGGTATGGGTTTGTGCTAGGGATTTAAAGCTCGCCCAGCACCGGGGAAAGGAACCATTTGTTGGGGTGGTTTAGGGCAACGACGATTGCCATACTGACAATGACAGCAAGAACCGTGGAATGCTGTCACCAGCGACAACCAACAATGGCACAACAAACCGGGCACGATGTGCTACACAAACACGGCGGGGAATGGAAAAACTGAACACGTGTTGGACAGTGCTGGTCACATCTTTTCCGCGCCATACTATCGAAAACGTGGGGTTTTAAATATTAAAACCGTTCTGTGGATTCATTCATGATGATTCATTTTCACCAAACACGCATCACAGAAAGCTTGCGGGAGGCAGAAACTTACTAGCAAACTTGTTCAGTATGATCGAAGTTAGCATTCGTTGCTGTAGTTAATTTAGCAAAGGTTTGTTTTCCAATAATCCAAACTCTTGGTACGAATTCCCGGAGACAAGTTTGCTTTAATTTGTAAGTAAATCATCTAATTTTTTTTTACCATACTGTATCCCCAAAAGACCTGCAGTTGACGAACACACAGAGATAGCGAGGTTTTTCGCTTCTGTCTCCATCATCCCCAGTTCATACTGTGCAAAACGGCAATAATAAGGTGATGAATTTTGTTTAATCAATTGTGCCCCGAACGGTGGAACCATTCAATCGGAAAAGCTTGATTCACGCCTCCCTAAACCCCCTCATCGCACACACACAGACAATCCAGCCTGTGAGCTTAGGGGGTTGCTTGCTATACACACTATTCACCTTTTAATGGGAGGTTCGTCGCTTATCGCCATTTTTTTCCCAACCCCCAAATGGTGATGCGCTGGGAACGGTTAGTTTTTTAGTTTCATCCCTCTCTGTATGTTTTGTGTTGAAGGCTCTTCTCGCTCTCGCTCTCTTTTGGACCTTAGCCCAAAAATGTTTCACTTCCTCCTTACCTTGCTCGGTTCCGGTCCACCGTCCTCCTCGAACTTTACCCAGTTCGTTGTCTTCGGTGTGGTTGCTGTTGCTGCTGCTGCTGCTGCTACGGTATCCATTCCATTGCTGATCCCCGACAATGGACCCATCCCGGTTGCATTGTTGTTCTGGGTTGCTCTCGCTGGTGACGCACTGCGGTCATCGGTTGGCTCACCAACACCACCGTTAGGCTGCTCCATCTCTCGTCGCCGAGGCGCTACCACCCCGTTCCGCGCCCTCTTTCTTGGCGCTTTCGTTTGCCTACGTCTCCCGGTTTGCTTCGATGGGGTGTAGAATTTTTCAGCTCCCTCCCCGTCTTTTTTCTTTTTCTTCTATTTGCTCTCGCGTGCCACAACAGCAACAACACACACGCAACGCACTTTACACAGAGCTTCGTGGGGTTAGTGGGGGCGGTGAAGGGTTTGAGTTAGACGATGTGGCACAACGGTACGCACCCGGGAGGGATGAAGAAATTCCGAACACAAGGGATGGTATGGATGATGGGGTGCCTGCAGAACACAAACACACAGCACAACACACACCGAGTATCTATCGCATACGCAGCCACATATGCACGCGTGTACGCAAACACTAAATCCCTGCACTGTGCCCCACGGTTACGGACCTCAGTTACGCGACCGATGCGTGCTGGTGGATTGGCGAACCAGGTTCCAGTGATTCCTCTAGCAACTAAGATGCAAATCAGCTTTTGTGCAGACCATCATCATCATATCCCGATCTGATCACGAGGGGTCTTCACCATGCACACACACACAAACACATACGCACACAAATCAACGGCGGGTCCCGGCTCACTGTGATCGTGTAGCTCGTCGTCAAGTCGAGAAAAACCTGCTACCGCCCAATGCCAACCACCCGTCCGATCAGTGAAGCTAACACGCGCGTCCGTCTCAGGCAAACCGAGGAGCGCGATGAATACTAATTAAATTTAATCTCGTCAGTGTACGTGGAAGGCCCCCACGGGATGAGCCACTCCGTTCCGGTGTACCTGTGTGTACACGCGCGTTCCGTTTGCGAGAAGAAGAGTCACAGCCAACACAACACACACGGTCGTCATGCGTACCCGCGCGTTTACCTGAAAACACACTACACACACCGATGGACCGTACGGAATGAATGAAACGGAACGCGCAACACGCATTCATGTTGTTGGGTCAACCGAATAATGGAAGTGAGAGAGCAGCTATGATGACATTTGCGAGAGAAAGAGAGAGAGAAATTGTAACACGATGCTTGAGAAACCCTGCCAACAAGCAAAGCGGCAAATTTGCATCTACCTGAGCAACGAATGCGGTGTGAGCGAGAAAGCATGCTACTATAAAACACATTCCATGTGAAAGAGAGATCGCATACATCTCGCTCCCAAGCTTGGCCTCTCCTTTTCTCTTGGCTCTGTCGCGCTTTCTCTTTCTTGTCCATTTTTGTTGGGTAAAGAACACCTGTTTAGGGGTTGTTTTTCAACCCTTTACTACTAAATGCATCAAAAGTTATCAGTATTCCGCACTTCCGTGTCTTGCACTCTTGCGACCGGATTTTTTTTTGCTTTTTTTAATGCATTTTTATGTTTTACAATTTTTTGTTAGTCATGTGACGCTTATTCAAATTTCATCTAAAAATTCAGTAAACGACTTTTATATCCGTTTTTGAAATAGCTGATTTGAATACTTATATACTTGGTATTTTCTTCTTGGCTTAACGACCTTCTGGTTGCATCGGCCATCGAATGGATTACCGATACCACGTAGTTGGTTAGTCAGTCCTCACTGCGGAGGGTCGGTCCGGATGGAATTTAAACCCCGATCCTGCCGTTTGCAAACAAGTGCCGCGGTCGCCTTCACTACCCTGGGGCCTTGGTATAAGTTTACCAAATTTTGGTAGAATTATCATAAGCAACATGAATGATCTATGACATTTTTGCTTTTGTCCAACAGCTTAACAATGATTGTGTAATAGTTTAAAAAAAATGAAATACTTTTGAAAATTTTTCGCGCCAAAAAAATTAAACTATCATCCCACCTAACAAATCCTAGATTTTAAAATTGTAAAAAAGAGATGCCCAAAATTGCATTTTTTTTGTTTTAATTTTAAAATGGATGAATGGTCTGATTTTATGTTCTGATGTGTGGCCATATTTTCATCAGAATCGGAAAAAGCGACGTATAAGCTATATCATGATACATCCAATGGCAGGGCGTGTTTGTAAAATGTTTGACTAAATTAAACAAAAAATATGAAGTAAATTCGTTGAAAATTCATCTCTTGTTTTGCTTGATGTGAAATAGCAGGTGGTTTTACTCTATTGGAGGACTCACTATGGAACTTAACGCTAAATTTATCACAGCTATTTCATCTAAATGTTTCAATCTCCATATCCAGTCAAAGAGATGGAGTAGATAAGGACATCAATAGAAAGTTTAATACACTTTCTTTTAGTTGTTTTAAAATTTTACGTGTTTTATTGCTTCATCAGTGTAGTCAAAAATGTTAAAAAAATAAATTATTAATTTTGGTTACATCTTTCCATCGTTTTAAGCACGATTTTTAAAAATTACTGAGAGATTTTCTTTTCTTTTTTAATACTTTCGTTCGAAATGTTTTTGTTTTTCTTCTTCTGTATAACGTGAATGTTTCTCGGTGGTGCTTTTGGTAGCGTTTCGTACAACGAACTTATGTTTCACACATACACATATTTGGTATTACACCCAAAAACCGAATAAACTTTCCCAAAATTTGTGCTCCCTTTTTGAATGTTAACTTTAAAAATATTACTTATTCAAACCGATAAAAACTAATGACAATAAAAAAACATATGAGGTAGACGGTTAAAATTAGTAAAACTGCCTTGGGCATGAAACGCAACTGCGGCTGACTAAAAAAAGTGTATTATATGGAGAGGATTCGTTATTTTCGTTAAACCTCGTTAAACAGCAGCAAACGTGTCAGCATGGAAACGACACATGGCGTCTGCTTGCGCATATTAAACTCTGGCAGATTCGATACCGACTCGTGATCGTACGCCACCTTTTGCGTAACGAACGTGAGCAGTGTGACGAGATCGTACTTGTTCCCGTTTTCCTGCAACTCCTTGCACAGCTCGTTGATGAACCACGAGCCTTCGGTGGTATTTCGAAACGCCATAAAGCCCGGGATGGTTGCGTACGCAAACAGAAAATCGGCGTGTGTCGGGATGCTGTACCGGGCGATACCGTCCTTCTGTATCTTCACACCGTTGTCCAACTTGCTACCGCGGCAGGCTTGTACGAGAAATATTTTTGGACGTCCGGCCAACGAGGGACAGTTGTCGGCAGTGAAGTAACTCCAGATGGTGGAGAGTTCGTACGATACGTCGTGCGCGTACACGTAATCACCGTCCTCGCCGTGTGTGAGCACAGCGATCAGGATGCAGTCATTGTCTCTATGGTCCATTGCTGATACTGCAAGATGCAAGAAGGTTTTTTAGTGTAAATTACAAAAGCAATTTCTTTCCCATGCTTCCTTCCTACCTTTCTCTACGACAGCTTTAATTTCCTCCAGCTTAAAATCCTGATAAACTTTCACATCGAATCCGAACAAGTCTAGTGTCTCCTTTAAGCGTTTGCAATCCACAGCGCTTCCTTCGCGGACCGGTAGTGGCACATTCCGTACATTGTACTTATTGTGCGAGAACAACAGTGCCATGCCGCGTCGTTTGTGGTTCATCGGGTAGTACGCGGCGTACCGTTCTATGACGTAAGCAGGCCGGATTATCCCATTCATCTGCGAGCTACTGGCGTTGGGCGATCCGTGCGGTATTCGTCTCGTATCGCTGCTGTCTTGCTTTCTGTTAAACATTGCGCTAAAACTGTGCTGGAGTGTGGAATAAAAATAAACATTACAATCAAACCGACCGCACACAATCAGCTGTTGCATCCGTTGCACTCGAACACGATTGCAGGTGCAAGAACAAAGAACTTTCCATGTGTACTGTATGCGCATTTGCGCAAAGGGCATTTGGGATTTTCTATTAGTTCGGCTTTACAATGCTTACCATTAGGCCGGGAAAAGAACTAATCCAAACGATATTAAAATAGTGCAAAGGCGCCGAAATCTTTGGAAGACCTTTCGTTGGTCTTTTTATAAGTCAGCAAAGCACCACGTACTTGTGATTTGTTTTGAACAATTTTTGGTGGTAGCAAAGCGAATGCGAAAATGCCTTTTGCTGGAATCTTTCGGCATTAAAAACTATAACACAGCCCGTAACTAAACTACATACCAAGCCAAGAACTCAAACTTTCGGACAGACACACACACACACGCACGCTTTTTGGAAGGTTGTTTAGGAGGCGTAAAACATTCCAAAATACTCGCGCAAATTAAATTTGTGACTCATCATCATCCGTGCGACAGATTTTTATTTACACGAAACAACATTCACGCAAGTACGCAAATGAACTGTCAATGTACGAAGGAAACAACAGTGCAC